>NC_092156.1:18074288-18389288 GCF_045791955.1 Oncorhynchus clarkii lewisi
AAACCATGATGCTGCCACCACCATGTTTGACAGTGGGGATGGTGTGTTCAGGGTGATGAGCTGTGTTGCTTTTACGCCAAACATAACGTTTTGCATTGTTGCCAAAAAAGTTCAATTTTGGTTTCATCTGACCAGAGCACCTTCTTCCACATGTTTGATGTGTCTCCCAGGTGGCTTGTGGCAAACTTTAAACGACACTTTTTATGGATATCTTTAAGAAATGGCTTTCTTCTCGCCACTCTTCCATCAAGGCCAGATTTGTGCAATATACGACTGATTGTTGTCCTATGGACAGAGTCTCCCACCTCAGCTGTAGATCTCTGCAGTTCATCCAGAGTGATCATGGGCCTCTTGGCTGCATCTCTGATCAGTCTTCTCCTTGTATGAGCTGAAAGTTTAGAGGGACGGCCAGGTCTTGGTAGATTTGCAGTGGTCTGATACTCCTTCCATTTCAATATTATCGCTTGCTCCTTGGGATGTTTAAAGCTTGGGAAATATTTTTGTATCCAAATCCGACTTTAAACTTCTTCACAACAGTATCTCGGACCTGCCTGGTGTGTTCCTTGTTCTTCATCAAATCAAATCAAATCAAATCAAATTTTATTTGTCACATACACATGGTTAGCAGATGTTAATGCGAGTGTAGCGAAATGCTTGTGCTTCTAGTTCCGACAATGCAGTAATAACAAGTAATCTAACTAACAATTCCAAAACTACTGTCTTGTACACAGTGTAAGGGGATAAAGAATATGTACATAAGGATATATGAATGAGTGATGGTACAGAACAGCATAGGCAAGATACAGTAGATGGTATCGGGTACAGTATGTACAAATGAGATGAGTATGTAAACAAAGTGGCATAGTATAGTATAAAGTGGCTAGTGATACATGTATTACATAAGGATACCGTCGATGATATAGAGTACAGTATATACGTATGCGTATGAGATGAATAATGTAGGGTAAGTAACATTTATATAAGGTAGCATTGTTTAAAGTGGCTAGTGATATATTTACATCATTTCCCATCAATTCCCATTATTAAAGTGGCTGGAGTTGAGTCAGTGTCAGTGTGTTGGCAGCAGCCACTCAATGTTAGTGGTGGCTGTTTAACAGTCTGATGGCCTTGAGATAGAAGCTGTTTTTCAGTCTCTCGGTCCCAGCTTTGATGCACCTGTACTGACCTCGCCTTCTGGATGATAGCGGGGTGAACAGGCAGTGGCTCGGGTGGTTGATGTCCTTGATGATCTTTATGGCCTTCCTGTGACATCGGGTGGTGTAGGTGTCCTGGAGGGCAGGTAGTTTGCCCCCGGTGATGCATTGTGCAGACCTCACTACCCTCTGGAGAGCCTTACGGTTGAGGGCGGTGCAGTTGCCATACCAGGCGGTGATACAGCCCGCCAGGATGCTCTCGATTGTGCATCTGTAGAAGTTTGTGAGTGCTTTTGGTGACAAGCCGAATTTCTTCAGCCTCCTGAGGTTGAAGAGGCGCTGCTGCGCCTTCTTCACGATGCTGTCTGTGTGAGTGGACCAATTCAGTTTGTCTGTGATGTGTATGCCGAGGAACTTAAAACTTGCTACCCTCTCCACTACTGTTCCATCGATGTGGATAGGGGGGTGTTCCCTCTGCTGTTTCCTGAAGTCCACAATCATCTCCTTAGTTTTGTTGACGTTGAGTGTGAGGTTGTTTTCCTGACACCACACTCCGAGGGCCCTCACCTCCTCCCTGTAGGCCGTCTCATCGTTGTTGGTAATCAAGCCTACCACTGTTGTGTCGTCCGCAAACTTGATGATTGAGTTGGAGGCGTGCGTGGCCACGCAGTCGTGGGTGAACAGGGAGTACAGGAGAGGGCTCAGAACGCAACCTTGTGGGGCCCCAGTGTTGAGGATCAGCGGGGAGGAGATGTTGTTGCCTACCCTCACCACCTGGGGGCGGCCCGTCAGGAAGTCCAGTACCCAGTTGCACAGGGCGGGGTCGAGACCCAGGGTCTTGAGCTTGATGACGAGCTTGGAGGGTACTATGGTGTTGAATGCCGAGCTGTAGTCGATGAACAGCATTCTCACATAGGTATTCCTCTTGTCCAGATGGGTTAGGGCAGTGTGCAGTGTGGTTGAGATTGCATCGTCTGTGGACCTATTTGGGCGGTAAGCAAATTGGAGTGGGTCTAGGGTGTCAGGTAGGGTGGAGGTGATATGGTCCTTGACTAGTCTCTCAAAGCACTTCATGATGACGGATGTGAGTGCTACGGGGCGGTAGTCATTTAGCTCAGTTACCTTAGCTTTCTTGGGAACAGGAACAATGGTGGCCCTCTTGAAGCATGTGGGAACAGCAGACTGGTATAGGGATTGATTGAATATGTCCGTAAACACACCGGCCAGCTTGATGATGCTCTCTGATGCTCTCTGCGCTTTTAACGGACCTCTGAGACTATCACAGTGCAGGTGCATTTATACGGAGACTTGATTACACACAGGTGGATTGTATTTATCATCATTAGTCATTTAAGGTCAACATTGGATCATTCAGAGATCCTCACTGAACTTCTGGAGAGAGTTTGCTGCACTGAAAGTAAAGGGGCTGAATAACTTTGCACGCCCAATTTTTCCGTTTTTGATTTGTTAAAAAAGTTTAAAATATCCAATAAATGTCGTTCCACTTCATGATTGTGTCCCACTTGTTGTTGATTCTTCACAAAAAAATACAGTTTTATATCTTTATGTTTGAAGCCTGAAATGTGGCAAAAGGTCGCAAAGTTCAAGGGGGCCGAATACTTTCGCAAGGCACTGTATATATGCACATACATACTTGTGCATGTGACATTAAAACTTGAAAATTAAACAGATTTCCAGGTGTCTGATTACAGTATCTGACGGAGCATTCCCGACATGCCTGAGCACTACCAAACTCTGGTTGCTCCTGTTTTACAGTTGACTTGGCTCATTAGGAAGCTGTTATTCAGCATAACATCCCTAGGGTCCTCATTTGTACGCTGTGACAGACTAGTTGGTTAGAGGGATGATTCTGCAGCGGCATTAATTTCTTTTTTTCTCTCCTCTCAGGTGGCCTTGTCAGAGGGGTAAGAAGAACTCTAGGATCGCCATCAGAACTGAAATATAACCGAGGATGAAGTAAAATAAAAAAAGACCAGTTGCCTACTGAACCCTGAAAATAATACTGGGCTGTACAGCTCTGTGAATGCATTTTTCTGCAATGTTGGATCACTCCAACCAAAGACATATAAGTGCCTGTATCTACTGTGTAAATATTTGTAGGAACTCATGAATTCAGTACAGAAACAGTTTGCCTGAGCCCCCCCGTGCCATTGGTGACAAAATTCCAAAATGCAATATCAGCAAAGCTAGAAGTCCTAACGCAAAATTGACTGAATGGAAACTGCACTTCCACAGTCTTTGTCCCATTTTCGTCACACATTTGACCCTCACATAATCCACAAGTTCCTACGTGTCTTCATGTGTGTATGGTGAAAAGTCTTTGGTTTCCTCGTGACAACGGGCCTTTGTCACACTTTTGTCACACTGAAATAAGATTTTGCTGCCTTTCTCTTCCCCTTTAGTTTCTTCATCATTCACTTGTGTATTCTTGAGTGGTTTATCCTTGCTTGCATTCTGAAAGTCCTGCAATTGTGTCTCTGTGTGTGGAAGGCCGGCTTACCCGCCTCAGGAGTGTTTTAGGCCACACGCCTTTTATAGCACCTGGAAGTTACATTTTAACTGACAAGAGGCCTGTCTATTTCAAGTGGACTTCAAAAAAGATTGGTAGCAACAAAATGTCAACCTCCATCTCCTATGTTCTTCCAATAAGCTTGTCGTGCTTTAAATCAAGTGTTGTGATACTTCTGACATCTAAGCTTGTCATGCATAGCAGAAAGAACGCTCTTTTTCCTTGAATTTAGTGTATGCTGACGACTGGTAGGCCCTTGAGTAATTGAAAGTTGGAATGCATGTTAATAATTGTTTGTGCTCTATTTTAAGCACTATTGTTTTTAATGTGGGTTCTGGTAATGGAGAAGTGTGTAATTGTGGAATGATTTATTGTATATGACAAAGCTCTTCACTGGCAACGATTAATCAATTTTGATTCACCTCTGTTTTTTTTTTTATTATTTCAATTAGTTCTGTTATTGATATACTTAATGAATGTAAAAGCTACACAATCAATTTACAGCAGCGATCCAACATTACAACTATGATAATTAAATGTACAAACATTTATTCCAAACAATTTGGAATGTGATGTACCTTTTTTTGATTCGATTTTAGTTTTGAGCCTTTTTTGTTTTGACAGAACAGTATTTTCATTATATTGTTGTTTTTCTTGTTGCAATTACTTAAAAAAAAAAAAAAAAAGTTTCTCAAACATGTCAGTATGATCCTAGCTTTTATTTGAGGATGATTGAATGGATCCCTTTATCATTTTTAGAATTGTTTTTCGGATTTCACTTGAAATGGGTTTTAAGGGTGCTGTCATATCAACTTGGTTTTCCTACAGTAGCTAACCGAGTGTGGCATACAATACATGCTCCCCCCTCCATAGAACTGCATTAATTCCACTGATATCTCCTCTTTTGTTAGTTCAGAAGTTCATGTTAAGGTTTAAACTATGCAGCTGTAGGTGGGTGCATCCAAATCCTTTTTGTCTAGTGCTTTCAGTCAGAGCTGAATATATTACATTGTAGTGTGTCATTTCATAACTACATAGTAAAGACTGTGTCCTGGGTTGATGGGTGACAAACAAAGCATTGTGTTGTCAGCCCAGCAACCATTCATTGTAATGCCTATGATTTTGTCCTTTTCTTCCCTGTGAGAAATGCCTGCCCATTTGAAAGATTGCCTTAATATTACTTTGTTGTTTTTGTCCTCGATGTAGATGGCTGTAGGTCTGTCTGTTTTGCTTTCAGTTCATGCTCATCATCCCGTCATTCAGAATTATCTCCATAGGCATCACATCAGGCTTAGCTTGCCAAAGGTGTCCCTAGGTTTCGTCACACCCTGTATGTAGTATAGTTGACTATACGATCACCAACATTTTGTATTCTGGTACAGGAGGTATGTTAGATATGAATTTGACCTTACTCTCACAGCACAGGATATTAGTTATCTGTTCTCACCCGGACCTTAAATGTTACGACATCCATCCCCCAATACTGAGCATGGCAACCATTTGAACTTGTTTTCCTTCAATTATTTTAGCAGCACATTATGCCTTTTGCACTAACCTGCTGCACCATCCCAGTAAATAGCTCCTCTGTTTAAATGTGAATACAAGGGGTCAAAGGTAACGATGACCAAAACTTTTCTCCAGTGCAACTGTAAATTATTTGAGTTGAAATAAACTTGTCATCTGTTGAAGATATTTGTGTTCACGTTCACATTTCTCCTCTCTATCCCAACATGTTCTATGTCTCCACCTTAGCATTAGCATACAGTTAACTGACCATATATGCCATCTTAAACTGCAGCTCAACAATTGGGACGGTATCTATGTAATAGTGTAAATAACATTCAGCTTGATCTTCAACCATGACAAATGGTCCAAACACAAAATTTGTCATGTCTGACTTTGTTTTGAGATTCACATAGATTGACATTTGCTTCAGTCATTACATATTTTGTCCTACAAAACATTCATCACCATCATCATCATCCTGTCTTTGAAGCCTTCTCTCACTTTTTTTTTTATCTATGGGCCCTCAACTCATTTGATTTGTTTACTTTTTCAATGTAGGTAACCTATAGAAACTACTGAAAACCATGCATTAGAAATGGCTGGTTCCATTCCAGTTTGCAACCTGCGTTTCTGTGAAGAAAGATTAATTTTGTTCCTGGCACTGAAATGGCAGTGATGGTGACGTCTATCTTATTAAACGGAAATTGACAGAAGACAGACAGTCTCCTGGGCTGTTGTTCAGATCATATTGATCTCCCCCTCTTTTGTGTGGCTCAGATTGTAATTGTGGATGGTTTTCTCCAACTCAAAACACAGGTATGATGCCATTGCAATTCTTTCACTTGTCTTGTTGCATGATTGAAATGTTAACAACCGCTGCTCCGTTTGTATGATGATTGACAATCCCTCTGTTTCTGTACTGTTCGTAAAATAGGCATATGCTTTGCTGAATAAAATCAAAGTTAGACTACTGATGAATATGTTCTACTGTCAAATTCAATTGATACTTGGTGACCATGGCACGCAACCTGTCTTTTTATGACCCTGGTGAAGGACTGTGGCACATCTGGGACTTATTCAAGAGGGTGTGACGCTACAGAATGTTTAGAACTGTATTACCACTAATGCAGAAAAGCGGATAATATCAGTTCTATACACAATTTCTATATTCAACATTAAGGGTATTGCACCCCACTAAACAGGCCCCTGTTTTATGGCTAGAATCTAACCCCACCTTGGCTACATTGGATATCATTCAAAAAGACTTACAATAAACTACACCAAGTTGTTTTAAGTATAGTAATTACATTTTCTACCACAAATTGCTTGATTTTTCTGGTATCTGGACTACAAGAGTTTGAGAAGGAAATTGGAGATTATCCTTAATAGCAAAGCTAGGAGTTTTAAAATGGCCGAAGGGGAAAATAAATTACATGGGGCACTTTGAGCCTGGCCATCTGTGTTGCTAATTCTATTTGTTGTCAATAATGGATTCCCTGGCTGCCAGAGGCCCTTAACCTGGAGAATATGATTCTGACCTTTCAGATGGATTTTTGGGCCCTTTCACAGATAGGGGGGAGGGAAGTCAAGGAAACATCTAAGCATATCTCTCCATCAGGCCAGGTGTGAAGGCTACATAAACACAGAACAAAGCCCTAGTATCCCTTTCCAGAGATGGAGACTAGATGTTTTGGTTTTGAGACCACTTAAATGAGGTCTGGGTTTCGGATGGTGGCTTTCCGTTCGCTACATTGGTGTCAGAAGTGGAATGGGGCAATGGTGGCCATCAGGAGAGGCATGTACACGTGAAGGACTTACTGAAGGAAGTAAGTAACATAACCTTAACTCAATGGATTTTTGGGCCCTTCTCCCTGATTTTGCTACAATATTATCTATACTGTGGTCTCTACATTTGTGACAAAATTGGTTTAGGCAGCTAGGTGATCCTGATGGAATTTACAGACTTGATCCAACAGTAGCACTAAAACACCTGATATCTGATTTAGAGAATTTATTTCAAAATTATTTTGATGATAGATAGCATTGAATATATTTGACATTTGCTAATCCAAATACCTACAAATGCAAGGAATTGTTGAACATTTTGACTTTCAATTTTGTATCGCAGATGAGACTATTTTGGCCTCAGAAGATATGCGTTGCTGATGTAGGTTGATTCAATCAATCACGCTTTCCTTCAATTGCCCGCATGGTAGATTACTTTTGGTTTTGCTAGTTTACATAATAGACATTTTAATTTCAATGATGTTACCTAACATTTAAAATTAGTTAATTTGACTCTAATATGATATATTGGTGAGTTAATTTTTTAAAATCTTGAATAATCATTCATGATTAATTCAGTTAGTTTACAAATGTTCATGAATGGTGTAGCCTAGCACTCGGAAAACGTTTGAGGCTAAAGAAATTGTCCTCATTCGCACTGTTGGTATTCTTGGTATTTTATTAGGATCCCCATTAGCTGTTGTGAAAGCCGTTGCTACTCTTTCTGGGGTCCACACTAAACATGAAACATGAAATAATACAGAACATTAATAGACAGCTCAAGGACAGCTCAAGGACAAAACTACATACATTTAAAAACGGCACACACAGCCTACATATCGATACAAACACACAATATCTAGGTCAAATAGGGGAGATGTGTTGTGCCATGAGGTGATGCTTTATCTGTTTTTTATACCAGGTTTGCTGTTCATTTGATCAGTATGAGATGGGAGTACCATGCAATAATGGCTCTATATAATACTGTACACTTATTTGTTCTGTATTTGGGGACTATGGTGGGATAAGTGTGTGTGTGGCAGAGCTGTGTTTAAGTTGACCATGCAAACAATTTGGAATTTTCAACGCGTTTCTTACAAAAATAAGTGATGCAGTCAGTCTCTCCTCAACTCTTAGCAAAGAGAGACTGGCATGCATAGTATTTACAGTTGAAGTCGGAAGTTGACATGCACCTTGGCCAAATACATTTAAACTCAGTTTTTCACAATTCCTGACATTTAATCCTAGTAAAAATCCCTGTCATAGGTCAGTTAGGATCTCCACTTTATCTTAAGAATGTGAAATGTTAATAATAGTAGAGAGAAATATTTATTTCAGCTTTTATTTCATTCATCACATTCCCGGTGGGTCAGATGTTTACATACACTCAATTAGTATTTGGTAGCATTGCCTTTAAATTCTTTAACTTTGGTCAAAATGTTTCAGGTAGCCTTCCACAAGCTTCCCAAAATAAGTTGGAATGAGCCAAAATGCACCCTTCAGACAGAAATGGTGTAACTGAGTCATGCCTCATGATGCCGTCTATTTTGTGAAGTGCACCAGTGCCTCCTGCAGCAAAGCATCCCCACAACATGATGCTGCCGCCCCGTGCTTCATTGTTGGGATGTTGTTCTTCGGCTTGCAAGCCTCCCCCTTTTTCCTCCAAACATAACAATGGTCATTATGGCCAAACAGTTCTATTTTTGTTTCATGAGACCAGAGGACATTTCTCCAAAAAGTACGATCTTTGTCCCCATGTGCAGTTGCAAACCGTAGTCTGGCTTTTTTTATGGCGGTTTTGGAGCAGTGGCTTTTTCCTTGCTGAGCGGCCTTTCAGGTTATGTCGATATAGGACTTGTTTTACTGTGAATATTGATACTTTTGTACCTGTTTCCTCCAGCATCTTCACAGGGTTCTTTGCTGTTGTTCTGGGATTGATTTGCACTGTTCGCACCAAAGTACATTCATCTTTATGAGACAGAACGCATCTCCTTCCTGAGCGGTATGATGGCTGCGTGGTCCCATGGTGTTTATACTTGCATACCATTGTTTGTACAGATGAACGTGGTACCTTCAGGCGTTTGGAAATTGCTCTTGGTCCATTTCTTTTGATTTTCCCATGATGTCAAGCAAAGAGGCACTGTGTTTGAAGGTAGGCCTTGAAATACATCCACAGGTACACCTCCAATTGACTCAAATGGTGTCAATTAGCCTATCAGAAGCTTCTAAAGCCATGACATAATTTTCTGGAATTTTCCAAGCTGTTTAAAGACACAGTCAAATTAGTGTATGTAAACGCATTACCCACTGGAATTGTGATACAGTGAATTATAAGTGGAATAATCTGTTTGTAAACAATTGTTGGAAAAATGACTTGTGTCATGCACGAAGTAGATATCCTAACTGACTTGCTAAAACTATAGTTTGTTAACAAGAAATGTGTGGAGTGATTGAAAAACAAGTTTTAATGACTCCAAATTAAGTGAATGTAAACTTCCAACTTCAAATGTATATTAGCCCTCTGATTACAATGAAGAGCAAGACGTGCCTTTCCTTTCTAGGCCAGCTGCAGGTTAACTTTCTTAGCAGCACCTGACCACATGGCTGGACAATAATCAAGATAAGACAAAACTAAAGTGTGCAGGACTTGTTTTCTGGAGTATGGTGTCAAAAAAGCAGAACATCTCTTTATTACGGACAGACCTTTCCCCGTCTTTACAACCATTGAATCTATATGTTTTGACCATGACAGTTTACAGTATAAGGTAACACCAGTGGCATGTCATTGGTAAAAATATATTTAAAAAAATAGAGGGCCTAGAGAACTACCCTGCTGTACACCACACCCTACATGTTTGACATTAGAGAAGCTAACATTAAATAAAACCCTCTGAGTTGTATTAGATAGCTTTGAATCCATGATATTACAGAGGTTAAAAATCCATAAAACATACTTTTCTCAACAAAAGGTTATGGTCAATAATATTACAGACTGCGCTGAAATCTAACAGTACAGCTCCCACAATCTTCTTACCGATTTCTTTCAACCAATCATCAGTCATTTGTGTCAGTGCATCACATGTTTAGTGCCCTATAAACTTGCTGAAAGTCTGTTGTCAATTTGTTTACAGAGAAAATAGCATTGTATTTGGTCACAATTTTTTCTAGCAGTTTGATAAGAGCTGGCAGCAAGCTGATTGGTCTGCTGTTAGAACCAGTAAAGGCCACTTTACCACTCTTGGGTAGCGGAATGACTTTTTCTTCCCTTCAGGCCTGAGGACAAAGATATAGATATGACAGATAGGAGTGGCCATATAGTCAGCTACCATCCTCAGCAGCCTTCCATCTAAGTTGGCAATGCCAGGAGGTTTGTCATTATTGATTGATAACAATTCTTTTTTACCTGTCCCACACTTTACAAAATTCAAACTTACAATGCTTTTCTTTCATTATTAGTTTTTTTTATGTATTATATATGATTGTTCACTGTTCATTGTTGGTATTTCCTGCTTAGGTTTGCCACTTTGCCATTAAAGTAATCATTCAAATAATTGACAACATTAAATGGTTTTGTGATGAATAAGCCATCTGATTTGATGAAAGATGCAGTTGAATTTGTCTTTCTGTCCATAATTTCATTTAAAGTACGGCAATTTTTTTTCTCCATAATTCATTATGTCATTGATCTTGGCTTCATAATACAGTTTCTAGTCACATCATTTCTCATTTTGCAATAAGTCAGCCAGTTAGATGTGCAGCCAGGCTTATTAGCCATGTCTCTTTCTTATTAGCCACGTCTTTTTCATACAGTTGTTCAATTCCTCATCAATCCATAGAGCCTTAACAGTTCTAACAGTCAGTTTCTTAACAGGTGCATGTGTATCAATAATTGGAATCATCCACATAAGGGTCACAGCAAAAACCTTTCTATGATCTCTTATACAATATTTTAGGCCCATCTTTCATCTCAATAGATATAGCCACTATTTTATGATCACTACATCCAGTGTAAATCTTTTGACTGTGCGTTACTTAGTAAACAACATTTAATGGATAGGCTATATTGCTACATTTCCAGGTAGCACGTGTGGTAGGCATACGTTTATAATGTCTGCTGAAACCGATCCACAGTAAGCCCACCCTCCAGACATCATGCCTTTTGAAACAGATCCACAGTAAACCTACCTACCCCTCTGATCTGAAATGGTTACTGTAGATGTAAAGACATAATGCAACTGACTTGGCCAATGTTTTTCCAGAGAGGTGAGTGAGTGAGAGTGTGTGACAGATGTGCTCTGTTGTCATTAGAGATGCTTGCCCTTTAGTTGCTTCGAGACTTTTGAGGGGCATGCTCATTGGTCCCGTATAATGAAGTTGACCTATGCATGATTAGCTTTAGTTTTTAGCTGTTTTAATCCTGAATGGTCATCACACCTTTATCCTATTTGTCTCGAATTGATTGTAAAGCATACGGTCATCATAATTGTGTATAATGCAATGATTGTATTTAATGCCTCAAAGTATGAGTATTATGAAATTAACATGTACATTTATCATTCAACAATGTATTTAATATATTTGTGGACACTAAATACAATATTTGCATTATATACAATTATGATGAGACAGCAATGGTTTTATATTGCAAAATGTAAATACGTCTATTATGCCACAGAACACTGGTCGAACACTGAACTAGAACACTTGCCATACAATCCTCTCTCTCCCATTTTCATAAGCCCAGAGAGAGGCTGCTGCTTGCGGTGGAGAGCAGAGCACACGTGGGCTAATGACTTTCTCTGGTGGGTGGGTGGGTGGGTGGAGCAGCCGCCACCAGATAACCTGAACCACTTGTCCACTGTGCCAAGCTAACGACACATTGGGAAGCAAATGGAACATTAGACCATTACATGGCTGTCGTTTGCTCCCTGTGACACTAGAAATGGTCGTTCCCATATCCCTTCTGATAAATTGACAGGAGGAAACAGCACAGAAGTCCACTCCAAAGCTTCCCTTTATTGGATGTTTTCATTGTACCAGACAGGTGTTTTTGTGTCAAGTTCCAGGAGCAGCTGGAGCAGAGAGAGAGAAAACCTGCCCGGATCCACTATTGACCTCCATCTCCGGACACACAGAGGTAAGAGAAATGACCGAGGTAAAGTTGGTTTTATATTCACACATTTGGACATTCAACAGACATTCAACAAACATTGATCACACATTCAACAGACATTTGCCAAAAGCCAACTAATTCACCATTTGTCCCAGAATCATCAAACTAGATATGATTTATTCTATAAATGTCAAGCATACTTTTACAACCTTTGTTGTGAATACAAATTCCAGTTTTGATTTTATAGAAATACAGAAAATCTATAAAATGCCATTTAAAGCAGTATAAATCAATAACTAATTCAACATTTGTTACAGAAACATCAAACTAGGCAGGATTTATTCTATAAATGTTTTCTAGTGTACTTTTACAACCTTTGCTTTGAGTAAACATTGCAGTTCTGATTTGATAGAAATACATTAACGTCTATAAAATGGCATTAAAAAATATATATATCAATAACATTTTCACTGATTATGAAAGAATCATCAAACTATATATTATTTATTCTATAAATGTCTAACATAGTTTTAAAACCTTTCTTGTGAATACAAATGCCAGTTTTGATTTTATAGAAATACATAAAATCTATAAGATGCAATTTAAAGAAGTATAAATCAATAACTAATTCACCGTTTGTCACAGAAACATCAAACTAGGTATGATTTATTCTATAAATGTCTAGCATACTTTTACAACCTTTGTTTTGAGTAAACATTCCAGTTCTGATTTCATAGAAAAACCACAACATTTATCAAATATAATTTAATATATATATATATATATATATATATATATACAGTGCCTTGCGAAAGTATTCGGCCCCCTTGAACTTTGCGACCTTTTGCCACATTTCAGGCTTCAAACATAAAGATATAAAACTGTATTTTTTTGTGAAGAATCAACAACAAGTGGGACACAATCATGAAGTGGAACGACATTTATTGGATATTTCAACCTTTTTTAACAAATCAAAAACTGAAAAATTGGGCGTGCAAAATTATTCAGCCCCCTTAAGTTAATACTTTGTAGCGACACCTTTTGCTGCGATTACAGCTGTAAGTCGCTTGGGGTATGTCTCTATCAGTTTTGCACATCGAGAGACTGCATTTTTTTCCCATTCCTCCTTGCAAAACAGCTCGAGCTCAGTGAGGTTGGATGGAGAGCATTTGTGAACAGCAGTTTTCAGTTCTTTCCACAGATTCTCGATTGGATTCAGGTCTGGACTTTGACTTGGCCATTCTAACAACTGGATATGTTTATTTTTGAACCATTCCATTGTAGATTTTGCTTTATGTTTTGGATCATTGTCTTGTTGGAAGACAAATCTCCGTCCCAGTCTCAGGTCTTTTGCAGACTCCATCAGGTTTTCTTCCAGAATGGTCCTGTATTTGGCTCCATCCATCTTCCCATCAATTTGAACCATCTTCCCTGTCCCTGCTGAAGAAAAGCAGGCCCAAACCATGATGCTGCCACCACCATGTTTGACAGTGGGGATGGTGTGTTCAGCTGTGTTGCTTTTACGCCAAACATAACATTTTGCATTGTTGCCAAAAAGTTCAATTTTGGTTTCATCTGACCAGAGCACCTTCTTCCACATGTTTGGTGTGTCTCCCAGGTGGCTTGTGGCAAACTTTAAACGACACTTTTTATGGATATCTTTAAGAAATGGCTTTCTTCTTGCCCCTCTTCCATAAAGGCCAGATTTGTGCAATATACGACTGATTGTTGTCCTATGGACAGAGTCTCCCACCTCAGCTGTAGATCTCTGCAGTTCATCCAGAGTGATCATGGGCCTCTTGGCTGCATCTCTGATCAGTCTTCTCCTTGTATGAGCTGAAAGTTTAGAGGGACGGCCAGGTCTTGGTAGATTTGCAGTGGTCTGATACTCCTTCCATTTCAATATTATTGCTTGCACAGTGCTCCTTGGGATGTTTTTATGTTATGTTTTATCTTTTTGTATCCAAATCCGGCTTTAAACTTCTTCAAAGCAGTATCTCGGACCTGCCTGGTGTGTTCCTTGTTCTTCATGATGCTCTCTGCGCTTTTAACGGACCTCTGAGACTATCACAGTGCAGGTGCATTTATACGGAGACTTGATTACACACAGGTGGATTGTATTTATCATCATTAGTCATTTAGGTCAACATTGGATCATTCAGAGATCCTCACTGAACTTCTGGAGAGAATTTGCTGCACTGAAAGTAAAGGGGCTGAATAATTTTGCACGCCCAATTTTTCAGTTTTTGATTTGTTAAAAAGGTTTGAAATATCCAATAAATGTTGTTCCACTTCATGATTGTGTCCCACTTGTTGTTGATTCTTCACAAAAAAATACAGTTTTATATCTTTATGTTTGAAGCCTGAAATATGGTAAAAGGTCGCAAAGTTCAAGGGGGCCGAATACTTTCGCAAGGCACTGTACAGTTTGTTAATAAGACATTTGTGGAGTTGTTGAAAAACAAGTTTTAATGACTCCAACCTTAGTGTATGTAAACTTCTGACTTCAACTGTATGTATATATATATATATATATATATATATATATATATATATATATATATAACGTTTTCACTGATTATGACAGAATCATCAATCTAGGTAAGATATTTTCTATAAATGTCTAGCATACTTTTACAATCTTTGTTTTGAGAAAGAATTCCAGTTTTGATTTTGTAAAAATACATAAAATCTACAAAATTCAAGTTTAAAGCTGTGTATATCAATAACTAATGTACAATTTGTCACAGAAACATCAAACTTGGTCTGCTTTATTCTATAAATGTCTAGCATACTTTTACAACCTTTGTTTTGAGTAAAAATTCCAGTTTTGACATGATTGAAATACATCAAATCTATCAAATGCCATTTTTAACTGTATAAATCAATATCTAATTCATTGTTTGTCACAGAAACATTAAACAAGGTGTTATTTATTCTATAAATACCTAGCATACTTTTACAACTTTTATTTTAAGTAAAAATTCCAGTTTTGATTTAATAGAGGGCATCTAGTCCATCTAGAGGATGTGTGGTCAAAGTTCTAACGAGTCTGTTATACACTATTAGAAAGTGCCTGCCATAAAATTCTGCATCTTCAGTCATATAAGAGTTAACCATGACATAAACTACCGTTCAAAAGTTTGGGGTCACTTAGAAATGTCCTTGTTTTTGAAAGAAAAGCACATTTTTTGTCTATTAAAATAACATCAAACTGATCAGAAATACAGTGTAAATATTGTTAATGTTGTAAATGACTTTTGTAGCTGGACACAGCTGATTTTTTAAATTGAATATCTACCTAGGTGTACAGAGGTCCATTATCAGCAACCATCACTCCTGTGTTCCAATGGGATGTTGTGTTAGCTAATCCAAGTTTATCATTTTAAAAGGCTAATTGATCATTAGAAAAACCTTTCGTAATGATTTTAGCACAGCTGAAACCCTTCCTGATTAAAGCTTGCTCTGATTAAAGAAGCAATAAAACTGTCCTTCTTTAGACTAGTTGAGTATCTGGAGCAACAGCATTTGTGGGTTTGATGGCCAGAACAAATGACTTTCTTCTTAAACTCGTCAATCTATTCTTGTTCTGAGAAATTAAGGCTATTACATGGGTGAAATTGCTAATAAACTGAAGATCTCGTACAACATAGTGTACTACTTCCTTCACAGAACAGAGCAAACTGTCTCTAACCAGGCCCCGGTGCACAACTGAGCAAGAGGACAAGTACATTTGAGTGTCTAGTTTGAGAACTGGCAGCTTCATCAATTAGTAACCGCAAAACACCAGTCTCAAAGTTAACAGAACTGGGAATGAATCGAACCTTGTTTGATGTTTTATAGATTTTATGTATTTCTATAAAATCAAAACTGGCATTTGTATTCACAACAAAGGTTTTAAAAGTATGCTAGACATTTGTATAATAAATCATATCTAGTTTGATGATTCTGTGACAAACTGTGAATTAATTGATGATTTATACAGCTTTAAATGGCATTTTATAGATTTTATGTATTTCTATAATATAAAAACTGGAATTTTTCCTCAACAAAGGTTGTAAAAGTATGCTAAACATTTATAGAATAAATCATACCAAGTTTGATGTTTCCGTGACAAATGGTGAATTGGTTATTGATTTATACAATTTAAAATGGCATTTTATAGATGTTATGTATTTCTATCAAATCAAAACTGGAATTTTTCCTCATCAAAGGTTGTAAAAGTATGCTAGACTTGTATAGAATAAATCATACCTAGTTTGATGTTTCTGTGAAAAACGGTGAATTAGTTATTGATGTATACAGTTTAAAATGGCATTAGATAGATTGTATGTATTTCTATAAAATTAAAACCTGGAATTTTTCCACTAAACAAAAGTTTGTAAAAGTATGCTTGACATTCATAGAATAAATCATACCTAGTTTGATTTTTCTGTCATAATCAGTGAAAACGTTACTGATTTATATAGCTTTAAATGGCATTTTATAGATGTTATGTATTTCTATCAAATCAGAACTGGAATGTTTACTCAAAGCAAAGATTGTAAAAGTATACTAGACATTTATAGAATAAATCACACCTTGTTTGATGTTTCTGTGACAAACAGTGAATTAGTTGTTGATTTTTACATTTGTAAATGGCTTTTGGCGAATGTCTGATGAATGTCATTGATCATTAGAAAACCCTTTCGCAGTGATGTAATGACGGAAGGATGTCTGTTGAATGTGTGAATATTAAACCAACTTTACCTTGGTAGAGAAATGACCTCTTCATAGTATTTCAAACTAAAGAAATGTTATCTGTGAGCTAGAATTCATGGCACATACTTTATGCATAATAACTAAATGCATACAAACATTCACCTTGGCCTGAAGTTCCTTACATTAATGAAATAGCAGACTGAAGATTTGAGCACAACATGTCAAAACTTTGTAACTTGAAAGAAACATTTACAGCACAGAAAATGCATCAAAGACCTAATTAGATGTGTTTTGTATTGTCACATACCAGATAGATGCAGTGAAATGTGTTGTTTTACAGGTTCAGCCATAGTAGAACAGCACCCCTGGAGCAAATTAGGGTTAAGTGCTTTGCTCAAGGGCACATCCACAGATTCTTCACCTTATCTGCTCAGATATTCAAACCAACAACCTTTCGGTTACTGGCCCAACGCCCAAACTGCTAGGCTACCTGCCGCCTAAATTAACACAAGAGAAACCACAAGAGACACTGAATCCTGTGTAGGATCCTGTGTAGGGACAGACTGTATAAGTAAAGTTGTTGTCACTAGAAATGTGCCACTCTAAAGTCGCCTGAAAACAAGCAGGTAGATTCGCAATATATCAGAGGCATGACTGTTAAACCTGTGCTACACACGAACTCTAGGCAAGTAGGCACTTTCATTTGGGGAGGGGGGAGGGGTCACATTTGTATCACTTTTTATATCCCACCTGGTAAGATTTTTATGGCAATTGCTTCATGCTGTTCTATATGCTAAAAATGTTTTGAATGAGCCACATAAACAAATGTATTTATTCAGTCTAAATAGATTTTGAGAATAATGCCTACATATACTTTGTATATGGAATCACAGAGGACTGGGTCCTCAGGTAGAGTTCACATTCAACCTCAATCAGCCAGGGCATACACATTACAACAACAGACGAGTTACAGCAATTGAAAGCAACACTGCCACATTTAATTTCAATGACTTGCATTATGTACAAAGGGCCCTCCCCAAATAAGATAAAGGAGACTCTCAGAATTGTTGGTAAAAGCATGTCAATGGTAACCATGTTAGCCTTTTCCTGTGTGCTTGCGTCGGGTGGAGAGCCATGCCACTGCTTTTGTTATCCTAGTCAATCACAGTAGTCTGTTTTACATTTACATTAGTCATTTAACAGACACTCTTATAAGTCAGAGTGACTTACAGTGCATTCATCTGGAAGGAACAGGATGTTTCTGTGGGCAATTGTTCTCCTGTCATGTGACCAGCCTGTCAGACAAGGCAGGCAGGCTGTGAACTAAGACTGAGAGCTAAACGCCTGACTTCACTGTTTCCTTCTTTTCCCCGCTCTCGCCTTTTGTTCACAGACCTAGCCCACAGCAAAGCGATATAACTGGCTCTCATAGCTCTCGCTCGTTCAAAGGAAGGGGGGAAATTTTACAGGTAAACTGTTTCTCTCCCTTCTTTTGACTGTTTGCCAACAGCTTTATGCCAAGGCAGGCTTTCCCCTTGAAAAGGTGCAGAGAGCGATTGCCCCAGAGCTAGATAGATCCCTGTAGTTTATGTAATGGAAAAACTGTTTGATAAGGTTGAGACGTGTGCTGGAAATCAGTCAGTTATTACTGCCAGATAAGAGCCGATGATGACTGCTTTAATGTTGCTCTGTTTCATAGCCAATTTGTTGGAAAAAGTGCACTTTGAAGTATATCACAAGGCAGTGTGTTATAAATTGAGCATATCTCTTTGTATGCACATACATAATTGAATTACCTGATGTAACAAGCTGACAATACTCTATTTTCTTCTTAAATGGTTTATGTACATGTTACAGGGCCAAATAGGGAAGTTTGTGAGCACTATGAAACTTGATGTAGAGTTCCATCTCACTGATTTGGCAAATTCAATCTGAAGCCTGTAAACGTGTTTGTGTCCTAATGAATTCTGCTGTTTTTGTTTGTTGTTCTCTAGCCGTACTTAATGCAGTCAGCCGGGGCTGAGGCCAGAGCACTAGTGTTGAACAAAGGCCATTAGGTGGGTTGGAAAGGTAAATAGATTTAATTGCTCAGCCATTAACAAGAACACGGTGGCATCTCTGTGACATGGTGTTTTAGGTTTATAGCCAGAGAATAATTGTGGTAGGGAGGTTGTAAGTGTTAGTGAGGGAAAGAGTAAAAAAAAGAATACATGTTCATAAAATATATATTTAAATTGTCTAAAGTGACTTCTGTCCTGGTCAATTAACAGAAGCTTATATGATATCTGTGTCCCTGTCTTTTACGATTAGTGGTAATGAAAGAGAAAAAGGAAGGTGAGGTTTCTAGCCTACTGAGATGTAGCCCGAGGCCTGCATTGGATTCAATCCAACAGATTAACGACCTGTGCACAGTGATATACATTTAAAGGACATTTTGTGGAGATTACGTTTGCTGTAAACGTCTCTGTAGATGTTTAGCTCATGCCCAAATCACCTTATAAAGTCCATCGCATTCTACAGGTTATCAGTGTTGTTTTTTTAATGGAATTTAAACTTTAAAAAAAGAAAATCATAAGTATTTTCACTTTGAGACCAATTTTAAATGCCAGAGGAATACAGGCAATTGGGAAAAATAGCTTGAAGAGTTGGTGCAGTGATTGAACCCCGGTCTCCGGTGGGAGAGGAGTAGGCCTACATGTGGTTAGAGAAGGGGAGCATTACTCTTTACACAAGGGGCTCTGCATCTACAGTAGTGTGTTTGCTAGTGGGGGAGCGAAAGGGGGAGCAGAATCAAAGAATGCATGATTTAAATAGTAAACCCCTCTTCGAGCAAATGAGAGTGGGGCACTCAGACCCTTGCTGTGTCCCAACAACACTTAGAAATTAGGACAGTGACTTGGATATTGACATGATAAAATTAGGTTACAAAATGTGAATAAATGTTGTGTGTGTGCATGTGCTGTCCTCCCCTATGAGGGAAGTAGGCAGATGTTTCCCACAGTGCTTATAATTCCTTATTGATAGTCTGGTAAGAGTACTCAGTAAAGCAAACCATTTTCCAGCAGGGTGAAATCAGCTGTAATGGTTGTTTGCATGTGTGCCCACATACTAGAGAACTGGGTGACTCATTGTTTGGGCCTGTGATAAATAGCTGCCTTTGCTTTACTTCACAGAGACAAATGCTTTTACCTTTGCATTGCCCTCTAAAATACACATGTCAATACACTCCCAACAAGAATGTCATCTGTTTGTTTCGATACGAGGGCCTTCTTTCATCCTTTTCCATTTGAAATGACAATCAGTAATGGGTTTATCCAGGAGCTACCCATTTACGGGACATTGATGTTCTACTAATAGCTCGTGTTAGTACAATCCAAGAGTAAAGAAGAAAATGAAAAATAACATTTGTGGACAATAACTTGTTGTTGTTGGCTCACGCGAGTGGACCATTTCACACACACATCTGTTGATGAATATATTACACAAACAACTGAAGCAATGGATGTATTGCCTGGCAGACAAATGGAGATGGCGTGACCATCACGATGATCTGTTGCCCAAGGCAGGAAGCATTATTGAAGTTGTCACTGGCAACAGAGACTGTTGTATTTCTGCCTACACTGTGAAGATCCACCCAGAACTGACTTCTGGTCTCGTGTTAGCTGCCCTACAGAGCCGAGACATAGGCACACTTTTATGTCCCTCTCTTCATGGACATGACCCCCCATCTTCTTTGCTTACTGATTGGTCAGTTTATTATCTGTAGTTCCGTTTTTATCATGTTGTTGATTTGGTTTTCACTTTCTTCCCTAGCAGTACTCATTCACTTATCAACATATTTTGATAATGTCATACAAACCTCTTTCCTATTGCGATCTATGTACAAAAGCCACAAGTATATACAACTAAACTCAATTAGAGGGCGTATTACACTGCTGGGTCAATATCTTTTTGAAGTGATTTTCCCAGATGGTGTGTAGCCTTTCATTTAGTAGGACTGAGTGTCTGGATGTGTTTTTGCAGCCTTTGTCATCAGCCCTCAAAAGATGACGGAGGCCATGTTTGGGACAGGGAACGATCAGTGGGTCTGTCCCAACGACCGGCAGCTGGCCCTTCGAGCCAAGTGAGTACGCACTCCAACATCTCTACCATCTCACTAAGTATGTGAGTGTTTTTGCCGTGTCACCTGGAGAAGATGTAATGGTTATGTAAAGTATTCCTGTGCCCATCATTATTTTCATCACATGGTATAGTTTTTGTTGTAGAACTGAGTGTGTGTTTTGTTGAAACTTGTTTTTGATAGCATGGCAGTTCTGTTTTATAAAACCTTTGTGACCATTTGATCTTACACTGCAATTTATATTTTTGTATTTGATACAACATTTTGCATGTGTAGTAGTTTGTTTGTGTTCAGTGCAGTCATATAAGGAGATGTTTTTGCTAGCAGGATAGATATTTTTGTAAGGCGTGCATACGTGCATGCATAAGCCTGTGTTAGTCACGTAACATGTTTCACTTTGGCCTGCACTGCCACATGTAATGACACGAAAGAATAAACATGACAATTGATGAACATCGTAAAGCAACATGTGTGTCTGTGTCCCAGGCTGCAGACAGGCTGGTCTGTCCACACCTTCTGTACAGACCGACAGAGGAAGAGCCAGATGCTGGAGCAGCAGGAGATGGAGAACATCCTTAGTGTCATCCGCAGGGCGGAGGAACTGGAACAGATTGAACAGCTCCGCATCGGGTAGGACGCACGCACGCACACACACACCACACATCTGGTTGATACTGCTATTGAAAATTAGAATAAAACCATGAATTTCTGGTAGTTTATCTGGAATGACTATCCTTAAGCTGTCAGTTGCAGTCCATAGCCAACTTTAGTCAGTGTGTCTGTGTGTGTGTGTGTGTGTGTGTGTGTGTGTGTGTGTGTGTGTGTGTGTGTGTGTGTGTGTGTGTGTGTGTGTGTGTGTGTCTGTGTCTGTGTCTGTGTGTGTGTGTGTGTGTGTGTGTGTGTGTTCAGGAGGCTGGTGGAGCGTCTGGACAACATGAGGAAAAGTGCGATGGGAAACGGCCAGTCCCAGTGCCTGCTGTGTGGGGAGGTCCTGGGCCTCCTTGGAACCCCCTCCGTCTTCTGTCAGGACTGCTGCAAGGTAAAGGTCACGCACCTACTCTTCTGTTCTACTATAGCAGAGGCCCAAACAGACCTGAAGGGTTGCAGTATCTTTGGTTTTCATCCAAATCTCTTAATCCGTAACTCTTCCCAGCATTTGAAAGTACTGTAGGGGATAGAGCAGGGAAAATAAATGACCAATACCAATATTGCCTTCCTCTTACCGAAGCAATTTTTGCTTACATCTGTAATTTTTGTGATTAGGCAATGGCACTAGTTTACAACCGGAGTATGCAATTGAGATGATGCACTGGTAGAACGAAGAGGAGCTTGCGATTTGGGGTGAATACATCAAGTAGCCTACCAATGGAACGTTTTTGTAGGACTTTAAAGGTTCAATCTGCGATTCAATTAATGAGATATACCCAATGTTAGACAAAAATCAAAAGTTATAAATGCCTTTATGAGCTTAGTTCAACTGTTGTACCCCATCAGAACCAAATAAAAGATTGATTTACTCCATCGTTTTTAAACAAGGTAATTGTAAACAAACACTATTATAGCCTCAAAACATGGTTGAAACTATACTTTTGATATCATAGAGCTATGGGTGCAATGACTGACCACCTATCTATGAATTTGAGGGGTTACATTTCTCCAGCCCCATCCCTCACTTTGTTTTTGTTTGAACTGCAGATTGCCGCTTTACATTTACTGTTAGATCAATTACATGGCTATCTAGCAACAATATCCTATTTAAAATGTGTTATCTAGCTAATGTGTTTTGAGTTCCCACTTCCTCAGGTGGTGAATTATGTAGCATATAGCCTAGGTCAATATCCACAAAAAAAGATGGGGGCAAATTCATCTCTAAGGAGCCAAAAATAACTGATCATTCTGAATCCTATTTTGAAATGTTACAAATTAAAATGTCAATCATGCATTCCCTGAATAAGTTAGAGGAAATAGCCAACTTCTTTCTTGTCTTACTTATTGATGACACTGGAAAAAGTTAGTCTAGAGCCCTGTCGATAATGGAAAGTAACTGCGTCAAAACATATGCTTTTGTATTTATCGATGATGTTGATAATTAACACACCTGATTCAACTAAAGGCTTGATGATGAGATGCGTTCACTACTCTTTTTAACCGTGAATCATTACAATTGCAGTATTTTCCTACATATACTGTGGGTTTGACATATTGGCCATGAAGCCCATTGAACTTCTCCTATGGCCAGTAGCTTTATCTAGATCGGTCATAGCGTTTTCCGAGTGTTCTCTCCAACTCCTCTGCTCCATGTGCTAGAGGTCAATGGCACTGGGACATAATGAGATCAGAAGGGAGGAAATGAAACAACCAAAGGGAAATAGATTATGTGGGTCTCTGAGAGGAAATGTAATAAGTGTTATGCGACTGTATAAACCAGATAAGAGGGGGTTCATTCTGCTGTTCAATAGTGCCTATAATGGCTCTCATCTCAAACAGATACTTACAAGAGCTCTGTCATGTCAATAACGTAATAACTCTCGCCAAGCAAGACACAGGCCTAGGCCTATTAGACGTAAACAGAATGTATAGGGTTGGTCCTGGTCAGTCCCTGGATGGGAGACCAGATGCTGCTGGAAGTGGTGTTGGAGGGCCAGTAGGAGGCACTCTTTCCTCTGGTCTAAAAAAATATCCCAATGCCCCAGGGCAGTGATTGGGGACATTTCCCTGTGTAGGGTGCCGTCTTTCGGATGGGACGTTAAACGGGTGTCCTGACTCTCTGAGGTCATTAAAGATCCCTTGGCACTTATCGTAAGAGTAGGGGTGTTAACCCCGGTGTCCTGGCTAAATTCCCAATCTGACCCTCAAACCATCACGGTCACCTAATAATCCCCAGTTTACAATTGGCTCATTCATCCCTCTCCTCTCCCCTGTAACTATTCCCCAGGTCATTGCTGCAATTGAGAATGTGTTCTCAGTCAACATACCTGGTAAAATAACAGATAAATAAAAAAATAAATAGGACTCATCATTTGGGAATATTGTTTAATTATAGTGAATGGCAGTTCAATTCACTGTACCAAAGCATGGACTTGACTGGATAGCCAGCTTGTAGTAATCACTTTTCACCATAGGGTTGCAGCAGAGACCTCAGATGTGAATGCCTAAATTGCTTACCTAAAGCATGAAAGCGGGAGTGTTTTATGATAATTTATGTAAAATAACATATCAAATGGGCAAATATTTCTGAATATACTCATTCTCCTACTAATTTCCCTGTAAAAAATGTACAAATACTGTAGATTAGTTGATGTTGCATGATATGTTCAATGGTGAACTCATGATGTTATGCAAACTCCTTAAGTGGTCTATGCTAGACTGTTTTATGTATCGCTCGACGACATGAAAGCAAATGTGGAGAGTTTGAAGATTGTAGAAAGAAAAAGCCCGGTAGTAAATTTAAGGCACAGGAGAGGGCAGCAAAGCCCTGGAAGAGGAACATAGAGCAGGCTGTGTTTACAGTCTCATAGGAAATGGATATCTGGATATCTTCACCATTTTAACTGGGAGGGAGAGGTGTGGAGGCATGCATATATATACTACTTGTTGAAAGTTTATAGTCTTGTCAATAAATCCCCCCAGTCTAAACACAGCCCAGATTTGTTAGTATGTAATTGGAAGGTAGACAAATGTATTGGTCACTAGGTGACTGTAGTCTTCAGAAGAAGACCTGCTCTCGGTGTGAAAACCGACAGATGTACACATCCATCAGACTATGCTCTGTAGCTAGAGTACAGATGAGATGGCTATAGTCAGGCATTTTTGAGCCAGCTATCCTGGAACCCAGAAGCAAATCTTACGTGCGATGGCCAGCTTTCTGGCATAACATTCCATTTATATTAACATTCTGTTAGAGTAAACTACTATTTTAGTAGCAGTTCGGCAGTTGACCGAAAATGTTTGATCTTAGGAGGTGGAGACCCAGATATTCTATTTCTCTCTCACTCTCTAAAAATACTGAGTTACTTCAGGAAAGACAATCATGAGCACTTCAGCCAAGGTCTCTCCTCCATTGCATTAGGCTTGATTAATGCTTCCTTCCTGTGATTTTATCAAGTGAAATTGTATTGGTCATATACACATATTTAGCAGATGTTATTGCTGGTGTAGCAAAATGCTTGCTTTTCAACATCATAATCAACCCTGCTTCCAAATCGATTCTTCAGGTAATGTAATTGGATATTTTTTACACTGCTGCATCCAACCAAGCTCTCGCTTTGTCAAAGGCTACGCTAGGTGAACACACTGAAGATCTTTGCTGTTCTCTAGGGACATACAAATGTTTCCTTTTTTCTTGTTGTAAGATAATGGATTTTTTCCATTTTAAGCAATGCAAAACATACACATACAAACGAGAACATACAAACATTCACAACATCATCCTTGCCCAGACCCACATGCTCACATCTCCAGCGCCCATATCACTCTCTGCCACATGGCCTCAAACTGCACCATTTTGTTTCTCTCCATCTCCCACGCACTTTCAATGTTTACAAATATGTTTCTGATGATTGTATTAATGCTCAGTTCCAAGTCGATCCCTTAGCCCTTTACTCCCAGGCCACTTCTGTAGATCTGAGAGGACTGGATAGATTGATGCAGTATGATGAAAACTACACCCAGCCAGCCATTCAGAATGCAGAAGGAAGCTGTCTTCAGAAGTTTCTAGTGTGTAGGGGCTAGAGCCCATTTGAAATTCCGCATAAGTCTGCATGTTCAAATGACTCACCCCCTTTATTTGTGGTGGGAGGAGGTTGAGCAGTGTTTTGTTGAGTTGTGCAATGACTTGACTTCACATCATGGAAATACATGATGTGTCACAGTGACTTTTCTGTGAACTTTTCAATGTCACAAACTTGGCTGTGATGGCTCAGCAAATTTCCAACACTTTGATAACTATTGATGGTACACTATAATTGAATATCAGTGATTTTTATTCTGTTTCGTTCTTTAAACAATAAAAAAAAGTGTCCTTTCAAAAGCTTTATATTTATTGACATTCATTTCATTATTGCAGGATATATATTATCAGACACGCTCCAATTTTATGAAGTACAAAGTTGTTGGACTCACTAAAAGATTTTCACTTGGCACTGTTATCAATTTCAATATGGAACATTGCATTTTGTATAGTAATTCAAGCCAAACTGTAAAATTATCATGTACTTTTTTCACTGTTACAAAAGACAGCAGCAAAGTGCAACAACTTTATAGCTAAGTATTTCTATAACGTTTTTATAATTTACAGTATATAATACATATAAAAGTATTGTATGACCTTTTTGTGTTTTGTCCATGTTACTCAGTACACCACTCATGGTCAATTCAAAATCGGGTCTTCTTTAAAAAAAAGTTATTCTCTCTCTCTCTCTCTCTCTTACAGAAAGTGTGCACCAAGTGTGGCATAGAGCCCCAGTGCAGTCAGAAGAGAACTCAGTGGCTGTGCAAGATCTGCAGTGAACACAGAGAGGTAACGTGCATCCCTACAATTGGATAGCCCATCTGCAGTTGAACTGGCAACTACAAGAAAACATATTTTTGATTATTCTTAAAATTACTATTCACATTATATACCAGATGCATGCTTTCCATTGTGGTGAGTCCTATATATTTATAAGGGGGTAAGCCCATTCAGTGAACACTTTCAGTTTGAGAAAAGTGCAATGGAAATGCCAAAGCAAAACAGTATAATTTAATGGAAGTATCTTAGCAACAGCAGCATCCAGAGACAATGTTTACCACAGGAGGTTGGTTGCACCTTAATTGGGAAGAACGGGCTCCTGGTATTGACTGGAGCGGAATTAGTGGAATGTTATAAAATACATCAAATACATGGTTTCCAGGTGTTTGATGCCATTCCATTTGCGCCGTTACAGCTATTATGAGTCGTTCTCCCCTCAGCAGCCACCTATGTAACAAAAATATAAATCCATCATGCTACAATTTCATTGATTTTACTGAGCTACAGTTCATATGAGGTAATCAATCAATTGAAATAAATGAATTAGGCCCTAATGTATGTATTTCACATGACTGGGAATACAGATATGCATATATTGGTCATAGATACCTTAATAAAATGGGCCTCACAATGGGCCTCAGAATCTCGTCAGAGTATTTTTGTGCATTGAAATTGCCATCGATAAAATGCATTTGTGTTCATTGTCTGTAGTTTATGCCTGCCCATACCATAACCCCACCACCACCATAGGGCACTCTGTTCACAACGTTGACATCAGCAACCTGCTCACCCACACATGTGATGCCGGTTGGACATACTGCCAAATTCTCTAAAACAACGTTGGAGACTGCTTATGGAAGAGAAATTAACATTCAATTATCTGGTAACAGCTCTGGTGGACATTGCTGCAGTCAATTGCACTATCCCTCAAAACTGACATCTGTGGCATTGTGTTGTGTGACAAAACCGCACATTTTAGAGTGGCCTTTTATTGTCCCCAGCACAAGGTGCACCTCAGTAATGATCATGCTCTTTAATTAGCTTCTTGATATGCTACACCTGCCAGGTGGCAGGAAATGCTTACTGACAGGGATGTAAACACTTTTGTGCACTAAATATGATTAAAAAAAATTTTGTGTGCATATAGAACATTTCTGAGATCATTTATTTCAGCTCTTGAAACATGGTACCAACACTTTACATGTTGTGTTTATATTTTTGTTGAGTGTAGTATCTGTCTGTGGTCCCACAGGGCTGTAGCTAGCTGACAGACTTCAGACAGAGTGCTGTAGGTTGGCTTCTCCAGGGATGTTTCTCTCAGGGCTTGATTTTGGCACCCATTGGTCATCAGCAGGGCTGGCTGGATCTGGATGGGCATCTCACCACAGTGTTGTTTACAATGCACAAGCCTGATTGGGGGATTCATCTTTCATCTTTTCAATTATGGAAATGTACCTTTTTAATGCTGATAAAAGAGCGATAAAAGGGTTTGCGATGCCTGTTTTTTTTTGGGGGGGATGTGCCAGCACTGCAGTAACGACATGGAGCATTGTATGACCCTTCAAGGTATGCCTTTCAAAAGTGTTCTGCAATTTACTCCTGTCATTTTCTCCTCCATTCGTATATCAATCTTGGATCAGGATCTTGATACCTGGCCATAGACAAAACGGATGTGCATTATTTCAGCTGTACTGTTGGTTGTCATTCAAGCCAAACACCATTTTGGAAATTACAGTAACAGCAGTCAATGGACCATATTCATTCACTATACTATAGGACTATTTTCATTGGCCTCCCTCAAGGAGTTTATTGGTTGGCCTGTTCCATGTGTGGGGGCATTTCTCTGAACCACGTAATATTACCATATGCAGGCCTATATCCAGATTATTCAAGTAATTTGCAACTTTCCCCTCATGGAAAGCCATATCACGGTAGTGCCCCCAAAAGCTGCTTAGAGCCTGTGAATTGACAACCTAGATGTATTATTACCGTACAGCACAGACCTTGGTTTTATGTAGGCCGCCTTTGTTCAAGTTTCATTTCCTCCATGTTGACATATGGATCACCAGGCATCCCTGACTTTAATAGGGGAGGTGGAGGGAGAATGAGGATGGGGTTAGTTTTAGCAGAGAGATCACAGAAGCTTATGAATAATTCCACGGCTCTGCAGAATTGAGGATTGAGAGAGGGCACTGTACCGTAAAGACGTTTATGTTCAAATCGTTTTCATTGCCAAATGTTTTAACCACACACAGTGCCTCGAAAGGCAGTCTTCATTTGTCATTCCCCTCTGCTGTGAATCTGCTCCCGCAGATAGTCACCGTTTGAAAGGTAGTGTTTGACAGGGCACCTTATCGACCGTCCTTAGATGGTGCCGGTGCTTACTCAAAATGGCTGTCTTCAGTCAGATTCGGGCTTGGTACGACATGCCTCTGTGGAGGCGCCCCTCCTGAGTTTAGTTTCCTTTCCCTCAGTTCTATTTAGTTAACTCTCCTCTCTTTCTCTCCCTCTCTCTTTGCCACAGATTAGTGTTTAGATTAGGGTTGAGCGGTATCCAGATGTTCATATGGTCATACCGGTCTTCTCTCATCTCGGGATTTACCGTATTACTGGTTTAGTTCAAGGGGGAGGGGGGGGTCATTTTGTGCTTCATTTGCTCTTCTCTACTGGATTAGAATTGATGAAGGGGCATTCTATCAGCAGACAGCGCTCTGACTGATGTGTAGTTACTTTTCTCTGGTACCTTTCTCAGTGTAACCAGTCTACTTTTCTCTGGTAAAATGCAAGATTAACTTTAAGCAAAACATTAGGACATTTAGCTGGCTTCATTCT
This sequence comes from Oncorhynchus clarkii lewisi, assembly GCF_045791955.1. NCBI lineage: Eukaryota > Metazoa > Chordata > Actinopteri > Salmoniformes > Salmonidae > Oncorhynchus > Oncorhynchus clarkii. The sequence goes on from NC_092156.1 coordinate 18,103,539, forward strand.
TTCTATGATACACATTAGAAATATGAGGCCCATGCAACATATTTGCATAAAATAACGTGTTTTTCATTGTAAGCATTTCACATTTCACCTTCACAAGCTACACTATACAATTTATTTTATTTTATTTTACCTTTATTTAACTAGGCAAGTCAGTTAAGAACAAATTCTTATTTTCAATGACGGCCTAGGAACAGTGGGTTAACTGCCTGTTCAGGGGCAGAATTCCTGACTTTCAACGTGGCACCTTTCCAACAAGTCAGTTCGTCAAATTACTGCCCTGCTAGAGCTGCCCCGGTCAACTATAAGTGCTTTTATTGAGAAGTGGAAACGCCTAGGAGCCGTGAATGGGACCGTCGAGGGCTGAAGTGCATAGCTCTTAAAAATAGTCTGTCATTGGTTGCAACACTCACTACTGAGTTACAAACTGCCTTTGGAAGCAATGTTAGCACAATAACTGTCCGTCGGGAACTTCATAAAATGGTTTTCCATGGTCGAGCAGCCGCAAACAAACCTAAGATCACCATGTGCAATGCCAGGCAGTCCGATGGATGAATCTGGGTTGGGCGGATGCCAGGAGAACGCTACCTGCCCCAGTGCATAGTGCCAACTTAATGCATGCTACAGCATACAATTACATTCTAGACAATTCTGTGCTTTCAACTTTGTGGCAACAGATTGGGGAAGGCCCTTTTCTGTTTCAGCATAACAATGCCCCCGTGCACAAAGCGAGGTCCATACAGAAATTGTTTGTCGAGATTGGTATGGAAGAACTTGACTGGCCTGCACAGAGCCCTGACCTCAACCCCATCGAACACCTTTGGGATGAGTTGGAATATAAATATAAAATGTGACCCCTTTCAAAACATAGCTGGACTTACCTGCTCCCGCTTTCTCCTGTTGTGCTATTAACAAACACTTGACTGGTTCAACTGTTCTGGGGAACTATGGTAAGCTTCATAATGTAACAGGTGAAATAAAGAACATAATCTGCTTTATCTCCTAACGTGCTGCACAAGTTGACTGCAGGTATTTATTCAAATTTGTTACAAGCAAAAAACAGATACCTTATTTACAAAAGTATTTAGACCTTTTGCTATGAGACTCGAAATTGAACTCCGGTTTCTTTTGATCATTCTTGATGTTTCTACAACTTGATTGGAGTCCACTTGTGGTAAATTCAATTGATTGGTCATGATTTGGAAAGGTACACACCTGTCTATATAAGGTCCAACAGTTAACAGTGCATGGCAGAGCAAAAACCAAGCCATGAGGTCGAAGGAATTGTCCGATGAGCGCTGAGACAGGATTGTGTCGAGGCACAGATCTGGGGAAGGGTACCAAAAACATTTCCTTGGTCAGGGTGGTGACCAGGAACCCGATTGTCACTCTGACAGAGCTCCAGAGTTCCTCTGTGGAGTTAGAACTTTCCAGAAAGACAAACATCTCTGCAGAACTCCACATACCTCATACCCCACATACCTCATACCCGTGTACCAGCTGTCTTCTTGTACCATCGTAATCGTCAGACTGAGGGAAAACTGGAATGTAAAATGGTGGTGGTGTTAGTTTATTAGAGTGCTCTAGTGCTGCACTGCACCTCATTGGATCTCACCTTTAACTTTTTACTGAAGTGGGCTAAATCAGTGTCACGGAGTGTTTCTTAGTAGTCTTAAACAAATCCACTTCGAAACAAAAGTATACACCTCACATACATATTTATGCGATAGCAAAAAGATGACACCTGCACCATGTCAGATATAGAGCTGAAATGTATTACATTTTGAGTTTACATCCCAATATTACATACGTCACAGAAGACTGAAATATAATGAAACTGAATTTTCTGCAGGTCTTTTTATAATGTTTATTAATGATGAAATTATAGCAAATATTAATAACATTCCACCCATGAGGTCACTAGAGGGGAATTTGATCATTTGACTGCAGGAAGGGGCTACTGGATTCTGCTTGGGCTACTGGATTCTGATACAAGATCAATTATAGTGTCTTAATAAAGGATTTACACCCCTTGACTTTTTCCACATTTTGTTGTTACAGCCTGAATGTAAAATAGATTAAATTGATACTCAATACCCCATAATGTCAAAGTGGAATTATGTTTTTAGAAATGTTTACACATTTTCTTCTGAAATCACCTTGTTCCTAGAAATTGATTCAAGGCCAGGAATGTCCTGCTCTTCCATATGGAAGAAAATACAAAATTAAATAAACCCTGATACCTCATTACCACATGCCTTATATATTCGTAAAAAGCTTGGATCAATCTCAGGGTACAAGCTGAATCTAGGCAAGAATGCGCTTTTTCCTGCTTTAAAGTGTTCTTTTATAAGCCTTCAGTTTAGGATTGTCCAGGATCAATTCACATACTTGGGAGTTAAAAAACTTCTTATGGCTAGGGGTTCCGCTAGCACCCCCCCCCCCCCCCCCAACATTCCGCTGAAAAGGCAGCGCTGTCACGCCTTGGCCTTAGTTATTTTTGTTTTCTTTATTATTCTGGTTAGGTCAGGGTGTGACATGGGGGATTTATGTGTTTTCTTGTCTAGGGGTTTTGTATGTTTATGGGGTTGTTTCCTTTCTAGGTAGTTTTGTATGGGTCCCTAAATTGTATGTCTATGGTTGCCTAGATTGGTTCTCAATTAGAGGCAGCTGTCTATCGTTGTCTCTGATTGGGAACCATATTTAGGCAGCCATATTCTTTGGGTATTTTGTGGGTGATTGTTTCCTGTGTTTGTGCCACACGGGACTGTTTCGTTGCCAGTTTACTTTATTATTTTGTATTTGTGTTTATTTTTATTTTTTCTTATTAAAAACCATGGACACCTACCACGCTGCGTATTGGTCCGATCCTTGTTTCACCTCTTCAGAGGAAGAGGAGGAAATCTGCCGTGACAAGCGCGGTATATTCAAAAATATTTTTTGGAAATATTTAACTTTCACACATTGACAAGTCCAATACAGCAAATGAAAGAGAAACATCTTGTTAATCTACCCATCGTGTCCGATTTTTAAAATGTTTCACAGCGAAAACACAACATATATTTATGTTAGATCACCACCAAATCCCAAGAAACACACAGTTATTTTTCCCAGCCAAAGATAGTCTCAAAAGCAGGAAGTCTTCCTCTTTCTCTTATTGGAAGGGTTAATGTCATTAAAATGAATGTGTTGCCCACATGTTTATATTAATTTCAATGTTTACCCAATTTCTATTCCAAACTCTTTTTTTTATTCACTTTTTTTTACTCACTTAATTCAATATTTTTAATTCACTGGATCAAACATGTATTTTATTTGGGAAGGCAAGGTACCACGGATTGGTAGAAAACATTTACAGAAGCCTAAGGCACTGGGTGGTTTAGCTCTACCAAATATTATTGGGCTGCACATTTCAGAGCCCTTCTCTACTGGCTGCAGACTTATCCTACTGGCCCTAGACCACTCTGGGTCCAGATGGAGTCTCAATCATGTAAACCTGCTGCACTTTCTTCTGCGTTGTGCTCGTCTCTCCCAGTGTCCCTAGGCAAAAGGTGTGTCAACCCAATTGTAAAGCAGTCGATTGAAATTTGGAATCAGTTCCATTTAGCCTTTAGCCTCCGAGGCTTTTCTCTCTTAGGCCCGATCTATCAAAAGATTTTATATCCTCTATCTTTAAATGATGGGGTTTTTGGCATCTGGCACCCACTTGGCCTCTCCTCACTATCCTAATTATTATTTGATGATACATTTGCCTCTTTTGCTCAGCTACAGGAAAGGTTCAACCTCCCCAATCCCACTTCTTCTGCTCTCTTCAGACTAGGAACTTTGTCAGAGCTAACACACCTACATTTTCCAATAGGCCTGTGAGAGACCAGAGAGCTGTGTAAGGACATCAGGGATAAAATTGTTGACCTGCACAAGGCTGGGATGGGCTACAGGACAATAGGCAAGCAGCTTGGAGAGAAGGCAACAACTGTTGGTGCAATTATTAGAAAATGGAAGAAGTTCAAGATGACGGTCAATCACCCTCGGTCTGGGGCTCCATGCCAGATCTCACCTCGTGGGGCATCAATGATCATGAGGAAGGTGAGGGATCAAACCAGAACTACACGGCAGAACCTGGTCAATGACCTGAAGAGAGCTGGGACCACAGTCTCAAAGAAAACCATTAGTAACACACTACGCCGTCATGGATTAAAATCCAGCAGCGCACGCAAGGTCCCCCTGCTCAAGCCAGGCCCGTCTGAAGTTTGCCAATGACCATCTGGATGATCCAGAGGAGGAATGGGAGAAGGTCATGTGGTCTGATGAGACAAAAATAGAGCTTTTTGTTCTAAACTCCACTTGCCGTGTTTAGAGGAAGAAGAAGGATGAGTACAACCCCAAGAACACCATCCCAACCATGAAGCATGGAGGTGGAAACATTCTTTGGGGACGCTTTTCTGCAAAGGGGACAGGACGACTGCACCGTATTGAGGGGAGGATGGATGGGGCCATGTATCGTGAGATCTTGGCCAACAACCTCCTTCCCTCAGTAAGAGCATTGAAGATGGGTTGTGGCTGGGTCTTCCAGCATGACAATGACCCGAAACACACAGCCAGGGCAACTAAGGAGTGGCTCCGTAAGAAGCATCTCAAGGTCCTGGAGTGGCCAAGCCAGTCTCCAGACCTGAACCCAATAGAAAATCTTTGGAGTGAGCTGAAAGTCCGTATTCCCCAGCGACAGCCCCAAAACCTGAAGGATCTGGAGAAGGTCTGTATGGAGGAGTGGGCCAAAATCCCTGCTGCAGTGTGTGCAAACCTGGTCAAGAACTACAGGAGACGTATGATCTCTGTAATTGCAAAACGGTTTCGGTACCAAATATTAGGTTCTGCTTTTCTAATGTATCAAATACTTATGTCATGCAATAAAATGCAAATTAATTACTTAAAAATCATACAATGTGATTTTCTGGATTTTTGTTTTAGATTCCGTCTCTCACAGTTGAAGTGTACCTATGATAAAAATGACAGACCTCTACATGCTTTGTAAGTAGGAAAACCTGTATCAAATACTTGTTCTCCCCACTGTATATGCAATCATTAAAGACTCGATTGGAAAAGGATTTGGGAGAGGAACTTGTGGAAGACACCTGGGAATCTGTGCTGCACAGGGTGCATTCGTCCTCTTTTAGCATTAGACACAGCCTCATTCAATTCAAGGTGGTTCACCGTATCCACTGGTTCGGGGCCAAACTTGGAAGAATATTCTCTGATTTTGATCCTATTTGTGTCCGATGCAAAACGGATCCAGCCACACTGTTGAATATGTTTTGGGACTGTCACAAACTGTCTGGTTTCTGGGAATTAATATTTAAATGTTATAGCTCTGTCTCCCCTTACAGCCCTTTTTGGAGTACTGCCCATAGGTACCCCCTTGTCAAGAATTCAGTCGGACACTATTGCTTATACAACTCTTGTAGCTAGCCGGCTAATACTCCAGAACTGGAAGATGGCAGTTCCTCCATCTTATAAATATTGGGTGGGAGATGTGTTGTGCTCTCTGAAATGACAGAAAATGTAATTCAATACATGTGGGAACTCCAAACGGTTCTATGATGCTTGGGCTCCATTCCGGTCTTCATTTCAACAGTTCTCTGATGGCATTCTAATTAAAACAAAAATAAGTCTGTATTTGACACCCCTGTGACTCACAGGTTGGAGGAGCATTTCTTTGTGGGTTTTTGGGGTGAGGGGGACATTGAGGTTGATGTGCCTATTGATTCTTATTGAATGTGACTTGCCTTATTTCTCTTGCCCTGTCAGAGATTAAAATGTGAGCTTGTTTTTCCCAATTTTTTATTTTGTTTACGCTTACATTAAAAAAGCATTGTAAACTTCAATTTTGGTCCAGTGGATGGTCGGTCTGTGGCCATGACTGTCTGAGTGGTTGCATTTCTCCACCCGTATCCCTCGTCTGTTTACAGGAACAGTAGTGAGGTTACCGCTCTGTCCCTCTTAGCTACAGTATTCTCTTTAATCGTTGTACTCTTCTGCCCAGTGTGTTTTAACTTGGCTAGACTACGGTATCTTTATAGTTTTTTTTCCTACTTGAGTTTATTATTTATATTGTTTGTTGTCTTGTGTGTAAAACTGAAAAAAGTGTTTTTTTACAAATAAAAAGCTGAAATGTCTTGAGTCAATAAGTATTTAACCCCTTTGTTATGGCAAACCAAAATACATTCAGGAGTAAAAATTTGTTTAACAAGTAACATAATAAGTTGGATGGACTCACTGTGTGCAATAAGTGTTTAAAGATGATTATTGAATGGCAACCTCATCTCTGTACCCCACATATACAATTATCTGTAGGGTCCCTCAGTTAAGCAATGAATTTCAACAGCCGACTCAATCACAAAGACCAGGGAGGTTTTCCAATGACTCGTAAAGAAAGGCACCTATTGATAGATGGGTAAAAAAAAGCATACATTGAATATCCCTTTGAGAATGGTGAAGTTATTAATTACACTTTGGACGGTGTATCAATACACCCAGTCACTACAAAGATCCAGGCATCCTTCCTAACTCAGTTGCCGGAGAAGGAAACAGCTCAGGGATTTCACCATGAGGGCAATGGTGACTTTTTGAAGCAGTTACTGAGTTTACCCCACTGTTCCTAGGCCGTCATTGTAAATAAGAATTTATTCTTAACTTCTTATGGCTGGGGGCAGTATTGAGTAGCTTGGATGAATAAGGTGCCCAGAGGTGCCCAGAGTAAACTGCCTGCTACTCAGTCCCAGAAGCTAAGACATGCATATTAGTGTATCAGTATATTTGGATAGAAAACACCCTGATGTTTCTAAAACTGTTTGAATGATGTCTGTGAGCATATATAACAAAACTCAGAAGATGGCAGGCAAATACCAGAGAGAAAAATCCAACCAGGAAGTGGGAAATCTGAGGTTTGTAGTTTTTCAACTCTTGGCCTGTCGAATACACAGTGGGATATTGGTAATGATGCACTTCCTAAGGCTTCCACTAGATGTCAACAGTCTTTAGAACCTTGTTTGATGCTTCTACTGTGAAGTGGGGGCGAATGAGAGGGGAATGAGTCAGGGCTCTGGCAGAGTGCCATGAGCTGACCACGCTCGTTCATGTGAGAGCGAGCTCTGTTCCATTGCATTTCTACAGACAAATTAATTCTCCAGTTGGAACATTATTGAAGATTTCTGTTAAAAACACCCTAAAGATCGATTCTATACTTCGTTTGACATGTTTCTACGACCTGTAATATAACTTTTTGGACTTTTTGTCCATACTTTCCGCTGGACTTGCACGCGCCATCGTGAGTTTGGATTTGTTTACCAAACGCGTTAACAAAAGGAGGACATAAATGGACATTATCGAACAAAACAAACATTTATTGTGGAACTGGGATTCATGGGAGTGCATTCTGACGAAGATCATCAAAGGTAAGTGAATATTTATAATGCTATTTCTGACTTCTGTTGACTCCACAACATGGCGGATATCTGTTTGGCTTGTTTTGTTCTCTGAGCACCGTAACCAGATTATAGCATGGTGTGCTTTTTCCGTAAAGCTTTTTTGAAATCTGACACAGCGGTTGCATTAAGGAGAAGTGTATCTATAATTCTGTGCATAATAGTTGTATCTTTTATCAATGTTTATTATGAGTATTTCTGTAAATTGTTGTGGCTCTCTGCAAAATCACTGGATGTTTTGGAACTTTTTGATATAAATATGAACTTTATCGAACAAAATATATATGTATTGTGTAACATGAAGTCCTATGAGTGTCATTTGATGAAGATCGTCAAAGGTTGGTGATTCATTTGATCTATATTTCTGCTTTTTGTGACTCCTCTCTTTGGCTGGAAAAATTTATGTGTTTTTCTGTGACTTGGCTCAGACCTAACATAATCGTTTGGTTTTCTTTCACTGTAAAATCGGACACTGTGGTGGGATTAACAAGAAGTGTATCTTTAATATGGTGTAAAATACTTGTATGATTGAGGAATTTTAATTGAGGGATTTCTGTTGTTTTGAATTTGGCGCCCTGCACTTTCACTGGCTGTTGTCATATCGATCCCGTTAGCGGGATCTCAGCCCAAAGATGAATTTATTTGCCTAGTTTATTTTTATTTTTTAGGGGAGAATCAGCTTTATATTGCGTAAATAATGTTGCTTCCATCAATGTAAATTGTCTGCATCATTTCCAATCCCCCATATATTTTGGGGTAAATATATATATCTATTTTACAATAGTTATATTTGGTTTGTTTTTAGTCCTTCCTCTATTTCTGATGTCCATCCAGTTTGATTTCTATTTGTAACTGTGCTATTTCACAAAATTTCTGAATCTATATACATTTTACAGACCCCGTATGTTTTACATTGGTTATCTTGTTATTAGTCCCGCCCTTCAGCTCCATTCAACCCCTCCCATCTATCTCTCAATGTCATCCATTTTGGATTTTTATTTGCCATATATTTTTCAACTGTGCAGTGATGCTTCACAAAAGTATTGAACCTTTCTATTTTCATAGCTTCTACAGATTGTGAATTAAAAATAAACATTGTTGCTCAAATAATAATTATATTATTGATTGATTGACTATGGTTTTTCAGGTCACCCATTATTGCTATCTGCAGCGTTAGTTCTAGGCAAATGTTGCAATTCTTCAGCCATTCCTGGACCTGTGACCAAAAACGAGCTACATATGGACAATACCAAAATAAATGATCTAATGACTCTGCCTCCTCACAGCAGAATCTGCAGAGCTGGGAAGATTGTATCCCCCATATACATAATATTCTATTGGTTGAAAGAATTTTGTATAGCAATTTAAATTGAATTCGAAGTTTTGAATCCGGCGTTGTTTTGCGTATCAATTCATAAACCATGTGCCATGGAATGGGTACATCGAAAATCTCTTCCCAACTATTTTGCAATTTATATGGCACATCTGTCAGTTTTTTGTTCCTTAAATGAAATTGCTATGTTTTTATTTATCACACTTTTCTTTCACCATTTATGTTCTTTAATACAGGGCCGACATACAAGTTCCTTCCTTTTTTCCCCTTCTACTTGCCTCTTCCATTTCTGTGGTAATGCAGCAATTAATTGGTTGTAATTTTGGGTTGAGCAGACATTTCCATGTGTCTGTGTTAGCTGCATGTATGACATGCAACTCCACCAGTCCTATTTATGATACAATTCACTAAAATTATACCTTTTTTAAACATTTTCTTTATCAATTAGTATATTTGAGTTTATATTGTTGTATTATTTGTTCTGTCTTTTCAGGTGGATTAAACTAAAATTGCAACCAACTTTCTAAGGCTTGTTTTTTAAAAAATACGATATTTTGGATATTATTTCCTTTTCAAACAACCGAAAGTGAGCAGGTGTAATCTGAATAAAGGGAAAAAGGCCCTTCTTGAACACATTATTACCAATTTACTAGAGAATGATGCCTTTAGTGAGAGTTTTGATGCTTTAATATTTAATAATTTCTGCCCTCCGAATTCATATTCGTTATACAAATGGCCCGTTTAATTTTGTCTGGCTTGCCGTTCCAAATAAAATGGATTATTTTTTGTTCATATAATTTAAAAAGCAGGTCACTAGATGTAGGTAAAACCATAAGCAAATAGGTAAACTGCGATATGACTAAAGAGTTAGTCAGGGTGATTTTTCCACAAATAGACAGGTATTTTCCTTTCCATGGTAGCAAGATCTTATCTATTTTTGCTAACTTTCTATAAATATTTATTGGAGTTAGGCAACTGACTTGCCTAATTAAATAACGGTTAAATAAAAAATAAAATAAAAAATAAAAAAATGTTCCCACAATGTTACCACAACCTAATGAAACATTCTGGGAACCTTTAACCGTATCAGTCCCGAGACCCCAGCAACATCAGCTTTAATTTATCAGACTTTAATTTATCTGCATGTCCAGCCCTTATATTTAGCCTCATAATGAAGTGAAATAAACAGTTGCATTCATGATTTGTATTGACAGTTGTCTTTAAAAAAAAGTCTGTCAAAGCAAAAATCTGATAATTATTTTTTTTATATATTGACCTTTCTAGTGCTCGACAACATTCCACTGAAAAGGCAGCGCGAGAAATTATTATTATTTTTTTATATGTAACTTTCTCACATTAATTAACAAGTACAATACAGCAAATGAAAGATAAACATTTCAAAAATGCTTTACAGCTAAAGCACAACATATGATTATGTTAGAACACCGCCAAGTCGAAAAAACACAGCCATTTTTCCAGCCAAAGATAGGAGTCACAAAAAGCAGAAATATAGATAAAATGAATCACTAACCTTTGATGATCTTCATCAGATGACACTCATAGGACATCCTGTTACACAATACATGTATGATTTGTTCGATAATGTGCATATTTACATCCACAAATCTCGCCTTTACGTGCAGTAATATTTTGATTCCAAAACATCTGGTGATTTTGCAGAAATACTCATAATAAACATTGATAAAAGATACTAGTGTTGTTCACAGAATTAAAGATAGACTTCTCCTTAATGCAACCGCAGTGTCAGATTTCAACAAAAACTACTGAAAAAGCATTAAAAAAAAGCATCTGAGAACGGCGCTCAAAACCCAAAACAGCCAGAGGAATATCCGTCATTTTGGAATCAACAAAGTTAGAAACAACACCATAAATATTCACTTACCTTTGATGATCTTCATCAGAAGGCACTCCCAGGAATCCCGGTTCGGGAATAAATGACTGATTTGTTCTATAAAGTTCCATAATTTATGTCAAAATAGCCACTTGTTGTTAGTGTGTTCAGCCCAGTAATCCATCTTCATGAGGCGCAGACACTTCATCCAGACAAAATCTCAAAAAGTTCCGTTACAGTCCTTTAGAAACATGTCAAACGATGTATGGAATCAATCTTTAGGATGTTTTTAACATAAAACATCAATAATGTTCCAACTGGAGAATTCCTTTGTCTTCAGAAAAGCACTGGAACGCGAAGTAACTCTGTCGGGAGCGTGCGTCATGAGACAAAGGCTCTCTGCCAGACCACTGACTCAAAGAGGTCTCATGAGCGGTTGACATCTAGTGGAAGCCGTAGGAAGTATCCATATCTCTATGTGTATTTGGTAGGCCAAGCATTGAAAAACTACAAACCTCAGATTTCCCACTTCCTGGTTGGATTTTTCTCAGGTTTTTGCCTGCCATATGAGTTCCGTTATACTCACAGACATCATTCAAACAGTTTTAGAAACGTCAGAGTGTTTTCAATCCAATACTAATAATAATATGCATATATTAGCATCTGGGACAGAGTAGGAGGCAGTTCACTCTGGGCACTCTATTCATCCAAAAGTGAAAATGCTGCCCCCTATCCCAAAAAGGTTCAAGCTGTAAGTACAGAAATGGTTTTCTCACTTGGAAATGGTTATCCAACTAGTCAGTGACAACTGTGTCGAGTTTGGACTTTGTGACAGCGACTGTGTGAGCTAATTACAGTATTATAGACACCAGTAGAGGCTGCTGGGGAGAGGACGGCTCATAACAATGGCTGGAATGGAGCACATTGAATGGCATCAAACCAATGGAAACCATACGTTTGATGTACTTGATACCTTTCTACCTACAGTGCCTTGCGAAAGTATTCGGCCCCCTTGAACTTTGCGACCTTTTGCCACATTTCAGGCTTCAAACATAAAGATATAAAACTGTATTTTTTTGTGAAGAATCAACAACAAGTGGGACACAATCATGAAGTGGAACGACATTTATTGGATATTTCAAACTTTTTTAACAAATCAAACACTGAAAAATTGGGCGTGCAAAATTATTCAGCCCCTTTACTTTCAGTGCAGCAAACTCTCTCCAGAAGTTCAGTGAGGATCTCTGAATGATCCAATGTTGACCTAAATGACTAATGATGATAAATACAATCCACCTGTGTGTAATCAAGTCTCCGTATAAATGCACCTGCACTGTGATAGTCTCAGAGGTCCGTTAAAAGCGCAGAGAGCATCTGCGAGATACTGTTGTGAAGAAGTTTAAAGCTGGATTTGGATACAAAAAGATTTCCCAAGCTTTAAACATCCCAAGGAGCACTGTGCAAGCGATAATATTGAAAGGGAATTAGTATCAGACCACTGCAAATCTACCAAGACCTGGCCGTCCCTCTAAACTTTCAGCTCATACAAGGAGAAGACTGATCAGAGATGCAGCCAAGAGGCCCATGATCACTCTGGATGAACTGCAGAGATCTACAGCTGAGGTGGGAGACTCTGTCCATAGGACAACAATCAGTCGTATATTGCACAAATCTGGCCTTTATGGAAGAGTGGCAAGAAGAAAGCCATTTCTTAAAGATATCCATAAAAAGTGTCGTTTAAAGTTTGCCACAAGCCACCTGGGAGACACACCAAACATGTGGAAGAAGGTGCTCTGGTCAGATGAAACCAAAATTGAACTTTTTGGCAACAATGCAAAACGTTATGTTTGGTGTAAAAGCAACACAGCTGAACACACCATCCCCACTGTCAAACATGGTGGTGGCAGCATCATGGTTTGGACCTGCTTTTCTTCAGCAGGGACAGGGAAGATGGTTAAAATTGATGGGAAGATGGATGGAGCCAAATACAGGACCATTCTGGAAGAAAACCTGATGGAGTCTGCAAAAGACCTGAGACTGGGACAGAGATTTGTCTTCCAACAAGACAATGATCCAAAACATAAAGCAAAATCTACAATGGAATGGTTCAAAAATAAACATATCCAGGTGTTAGAATGGCCAAGTCAAAGTCCAGACCTGAATCCAATCGAGAATCTGTGGAAAGAACTGAAAACTGCTGTTCACAAATGCTCTCCATCCAACCTCACTGAGTTCGAGCTGTTTTGCAAGGAGGAATGGGAAAAAATGTCAGTCTCTCGATGTGCAAAACTGATGGAGACATACCCCAAGCGACTTACAGCTGTAATCGCAGCAAAAGGTGGCGCTACAAAGTATTAACTTAAGGGGGCTGAATAATTTTGCACGCCCAATTTTTCAGTTTTTGATTTGTTAAAAAAGTTTGAAATATCCAATAAATGTCGTTCCACTTCATGATTGTGTCCCACTTGTTGTTGATTCTTCACAAAAAAATACAGTTTTTCTCTTTATGTTTGAAGCCTGAAATGTGGCAAAACGTCGCAAAGTTCAAGGGGGCCGAATACTTTCGCAAGGCACTGTATTCTGCTCCAGCCATTACCACAAGCCTGTCCTCCCCAATTAAGGTGCCACCAACCTCCTGTGATAGACACTCTGTCCTGGGATTCCCTATGATCTTTTATGTAGAACAATTCCTTACCTTCTAACGACTCTTTTGTAACTTGCAAGCATCTTAGAGCAAGACATGTTACATATGCATGCGGGCGTGTGTGTGTGAGTCTCAGCTTTTCATAGATAGCTTTTAATAATTTGTAGCTCAAACCATTCAGACTCTACAGACATTTTTTTTTTTAAGAACGGGGCCCGTGCCCCTTCGGGATCCACCCTTGTCTCACAAACACTGCTCTTGTTCAGCCCCCAATGTTTGTTATCGACGAATACAATGTGATCTGGGAACGTTCTTGTAACTTCAGGTGAATGTTTTTTTGCGCCCTTAAACAAACATTGAAGAATGATCTGCATAACTTGACAGTTATTGTGTTTTTTGGGAACATATCTTTTGTGATGTGTCGTGGTAATTTCCTGTATTACTAAACATTGAGAGAGCAAACCACACACACGTCAGAGTTATATTATGAAGTCCATCTTTAATTATATATGAGCTTCACCATAGCCCTGTGACTCTCAGATCAATTCAGTGTCTATAAATGAATTCTCTGAGAGTGCTTACCAAATAATTCTTAGTATCATTTATAGCCAAGACACACCCCTCTCAACTCATATGACGAATAACAGATCTTAGGAACATTACACAAATAACCTTTTACTTGAAAGAGGAGTATCCCATAGCTAGATAGCATTAGCTATAAATTATTGTTCAGTTTGGTGTCTTTAGACAAGATTCTTATCTCGTTCTTGGTACCACTTAGGACCAAAATATTAGCTCATCCAATGGCATATATCAATTGTCAATTCTAGATACTCCCATCTCAAATACAATCTCTCCTGGACAAGCTCACCGAGACAGTGAGCCTCTTAGGTCATATACTAGGTCAAGATAAGGGCAACCTCAGAGGAGACATACAATAGTTACAGACACATTCCAATAAGAAGACAAGCCTCCATTCTGTCCTCCTCCCCTTCTGATATTCTTCATAGCATCACATGGTTTAACAGATACATTGACATATGAAGACAAGCCTGACCTCTCCCCTCTCTGGGCCCCAAGTGACTAAGCCCTGGAGAAGAGATAACTGCAACTGCCAACAGTATAGTCCAAAATAAAACATCCTAATGACAAATATCTCACATAAGCATTATTATGTAAATGAAACATCTTGTTTATCAATGTTACCTATCTAATTCTGATTCAGCCACGACAGATGTCCCCACAATATTCCCACCAGATGATTCCCACAACCTAATTAAACATTCTGGGAACCTTTAAATAACAGATGAAATGTCTTAAAGGATATTTCTTGCAGCATCAGGTGAATGTTTTATGCAAACATTCTGTAATCATCACCACAAATGGACAGTGTTCATTAATGAGAACATTTGCCACGACCTAACACATTTTCTAAGAACTTTCACAGAACCAATTTTGGTTTGCTTGTAAAACATTACCAGCACATTGTGTTGTTACATTACGTGGAAACCTAATGATAACTTTTGGGGAATGTTCTGTGGTGGTTGTTAAAGATGTTGTGCACAACATTTTAGTCAATATTTCTTTTTTACCTCACTACCCTCTGGAGAGCCTTACGGTTGTGGGCGGAGCAGTTGCCGTACCAGAAGGTGATACAGCCCGCCAGGATGCTCTCGATTGTGCATCTGTAGAAGTTTGTGAGTGCTTTTGGTGACAAACCGAATTTCTTCAGCCTCCTGAGGTTGAAGAGGCGCTGCTGCGCCTTCTTCACGATGCTGTCTGTGTGAGTGGACCAATTCAGTTTGTCTGTGATGTGTATGCCGAGGAACTTAAAACTTGCTACCCTCTCCACTACTGTTCCATCGATGTGGATAGGGGGGTGTTCCCTCTGCTGTTTCCTGAAGTCCACAATCATCTCCTTAGTTTTGTTGACGTTGAGTGTGAGGTTATTTTCCTGACACCACACTCCGAGGGCCCTCACCTCCTCCCTGTAGGCCGTCTCGTCGTTGTTGGTAATCAAGCCTACCACTGTTGTGTCGTCCGCAAACTTGATGATTGAGTTGCAGGCGTGCGTGGCCACGCAGTCGTGGGTGAACAGGGAGTACAGGAGAGGGCTCAGAACGCACCCTTGTGGGGCCCCAGTGTTGAGGATCAGCGGGGTGGAGATGTTGTTGCCTACCCTCACCACCTGGGGGCGGCCCGTCAGGAAGTCCAGTACCCAGTTGCACAGGGCGGGTTCGAGACCCAGGGTCTCGAGCTTGATGACGAGCTTGGAGGGTACTATGGTGTTGAATGCCGAGCTGTAGTCGATGAACAGCATTCTCACATAGGTATTCCTCTTGTCCAGATGGGTTAGGGCAGTGTGCAGTGTGGTTGAGATTGCATCGTCTGTGGACCTATTTGGGCGGTAAGCAAATTGGAGTGGGTCTAGGGTGTCGGGTAGGGTGGAGGTGATATGGTCCTTGACTAGTCTCTCAAAGCACTTCATGATGACGGAAGTGAGTGCTACGGGGCGGTAGTCGTTTAGCTCAGTTACCTTAGCTTTCTTGGGAACAGGAACAATGGTGGCCCTCTTGAAGCATGTGGGAACAGCAGACTGGTATAGGGATTGATTGAATATGTCCGTAAACACACCGGCCAGCTGGTCTGCACATGCTCTGAGGGCGCGGCTGGGGATGCCGTCTGGGCCTGCAGCCTTGCGAGGGTTAACACGTTTAAATGTCTTACTCACCACGGCTGCAGTGAAGGAGAGTCTGCATGTTTTCGTTGCAGGCCGTGTCAGTGGTACTGTATTGTCCTCAAAGCGGGCAAAAAAGTTATTTAGTCTGCCTGGGAGCAGGACATCCTGGTCCGTGACTGGGCTGGATTTCTTCTTGTAGTCCGTGATTGACTGTAGACCCTGCCACATGCCTCTTGTGTCTGAGCCGTTGAATTGAGATTCTACTTTGTCTCTGTACTGACGCTTAGCTTGTTTGATAGCCTTGCGGAGGGAATAGCTGCACTGTTTGTATTCGGTCATGTTACCAGTCACCTTGCCCTGATTAAAAGCAGTGGTTCGCGCTTTCAGTTTCACGCGAATGCTGCCATCAATCCACGGTTTCTGGTTAGGGAATGTTTTAATCGTTGCTATGGGAACGACATCTTCAACGCACGTTCTAATGAACTCGCACACCGAATCAGCGTATTCGTCAATATTGTTATCTGACGCAATACGAAACATGTCCCAGTCCACGTGATGGAAGCAGTCTTGGAGTGTGGAGTCAGCTTGGTCGGACCAGCGTTGGACAGACCTCAGCGTGGGAGCCTCTTGTTTTAGTTTCTGTCTGTAGGCAGGGATCAACAAAATTGAGTCGTGGTCAGCTTTTCCGAAAGGAGGGCGGGGCAGGGCCTTATATGTGTCGCGGAAGTTAGAGTAACAATGATCCAAGGTTTTTCCACCCCTGGTTGCGCAATCGATATGCTGATAAAATTTTGGGAGTCTTGTTTTCAGATTAGCCTTGTTAAAATCCCAAGCAACAATGAATGCAGCCTCCGGATAAATGGATTCCAGTTTGCAAAGAGTCAAATAAAGTTCGTTCAGAGCCATCGATGTGTCTGCTTGTGGGGGGGATATATACGGCTGTGATTATAATCGAAGAGAATTCTCTTGGTAGATAATGCGGTCTACATTTGATTGTGAGGAATTCTAAATCAGGTGAACAGAAGGATTTGAGTTCCTGTATGTTTCTTTCATCACACCATTTCTCGTTAGTCATAAGGCATACGCCCCCGCCCCTCTTCTTACCAGAAAGATGTTTGTTTCTGTCGGCTCGATGCGTGGAGAAACCCGCTGGCTGCACCGCCCCCGATAGCGTCTCTCCAGTGAGCCATGTTTCCGTGAAGCAAAGAACGTTACAGTCTCTGATGTCCCTCTGGAATGCTACCCTTGCTCGGATTTCATCAACCTTGTTGTCAAGAGACTGGACATTGGCGAGAAGGATGCTAGGGAGTGGTGCACGATGTGCCCGTCTCCGGAGTCTGACCAGAAGACCGCCTCGTTTCCCTCTTTTTCTGAGTCGTTTTTTTGGGTCGCTGCATGGGATCCACTCCGTTGTCCTGGGTGAAAGGCAGAACACAGGATCCGCGTCGCGAAAAACATATTCTTGGTCGTACTGATGGTGAATTGACGCTGATCTTATATTCAGTAGTTCTTCTCGACTGTATGTAATGAAACCTAAGATGACCTGGGGTACTAATGTAAGAAATAACACGTAAAAAAACAAAACACTGCATAGTTTCCTAGGAACGCGAAGCGAGGCGGCCATCTCTGTCGGCGCCGGAAGTAATATGTCTGTGTCTGTGTTATACTCACAGACAATATTTTTACAGTTTTGGAAAATTTAGAGTGTTTTCTATCCTAAGCTGTCAATTATATGCATATTTTAGCATCTTGTCCTGACAAAATATCCCTTTTACTTTGGGAACGTTATTTTTCCAAAAATGAAAACACTGCCCGCTAGTCACAAAAGGTTAATGGCACCTTAATGGCAATCTTAGCTAATGTTCTGGGAATGTTCCCGATTTTCTCGGTTTCCTGTGAAAGTAAAATCACATTCAAATGGAGTAAATGTTAAGAAATTTAGACTGTAATCAATGTCAATGATTTACTCTAGACTGTGTGACATCTGTTACCACCAATAAGTGGAGATTGCACCCCACTAGGGGAACTTATTTAGACCTCCTGGGCCCCGGCCCAGTGGCTGTGTTCCCTGTTCCGGCCGGTCACTCTCCACACATTATTGCCGGAGTATTAGTGGTTAGTGCCGCTCAACCTCTCCCGGGCTGACCCTTTTTGTCAGTGTGATACAGTGGATCCGGTTGGCACTAATAGAGTTTTGGCTCGCTGCTCCTCCCCAAGCCCACTGACTTTAACTCCCGATCCAGTTGCCAGTCTGACCGGCCATGCACCGCACCCACAGAACTAATTTCACGATTTACTGCCTCTCCCCATGCAAATTAAAGATGTTATCTTATCATACCCACTAATTAAAACGCCTAAAATGAAATTGTTTGCCGCGATTTCCATTTAAATTGGCACGTCCTAAATCTGTTGAATAGTGAAAGGGAAATGAATGCTTGGATAGGCGTGGCACTATTGAAGCACAATTGGTAATTGGCTGGACAAGACCTGGATTGTATTGGTAATAGTTTGGTGTTACCTGCATGGAGGTTTACCTGATGGTAATTCTCCTTATAAGTTTATCTCAATTTGTTTCACTGGCAACTGTTGTAGTCTGAGGGGTTTAATAAAAGTAGTGTTACTTATTTTTAAACAAGTGAATGCTTTTTGGTAAAGTAAGTCTCTTCATTACGTCAAATCAAATCAAATCAAATTGATTGATATAGCCCTTCTTACATCAGCTGATATCTCAAAGTGCTGTACAGAAACCCAGCCTAAAACCCCAAACAGCAAGCAATGTAGGTGTAGAAGCACGGTGGCTAGGGAAAACTCCCTAGAAAGGCCAAAACCTAGGAAGAAACCTAGAGAGGAACCAGGCTATGAGGGGTGGCCAGCCCTCTTCTGGCTGTGCCGGGTGGAGATTATAACAAAACATGGCCAAGATGTTCAAATGTTCATAAATGACCAGCATGGTCAAATAATAATAATCACAGTGGTTGTTGAGGGTGCAACAGGTAAGCACCTCAGGAGTAAATGTCAGTTGGCTTTTCATAGCCGATCATTAAGAGTATCTCTACCGCTCCTGCTGTCTCTAGAGAGTTAAAAACAGCAGGTCTGGGACAGGTAGCACGTCCGGTGAACAGGTCAGGGTTCCATAGCCGCAGGCAGAACAGTTGAAACTGGAGGAGCAGCACGGCCAGGTGGTAATTGGCTGGACAAAAAATGACTTTTCTGTCTTTGGCAGACCTGCCCTGCAATTGATGATCAAATGTGTATTGTAACAGTCCCCAGTGTATATGGGCTGTCTATCATGGCATTCAGAGGTTCTCACCATGTTAGTCTGTCTTCCCAATGAAAAACAAGTCTGGAGGTGGGCTGTACGCTCTAGTAAAGATCCACAGTTTTCCTCTCACACGTCTCATATTACTGTGGTTACACCTGTGCCAAACCCCAGCAGCCGTCTCTTGTCTCTGTTGTCTAATTTCAAAGATGACATCTGTACAGCTGTGGGTTTCTCAGCATGGTTTATCAGCGCTGTGCTGCTAACCTACACCGCAAGTCATTCCTCTTTGAAAAGTGGTTCATATCTTGTTTGTACTGTGGTCTTTCCCCATTCTAAGGCAGATTGTGTCTTAACTGAACTAACTGTATGAAATGTATAAAGGTTTTTGAGACCAGAAAAAAATAGTGAAGCTAGTCAGACTGATGAAAGTTTTAAACATTAACATATTTTCAATTATATGCATATCTTTATTTCTTCACACTCCACATAGAAGTTGCCATCGGGGCAGCAGGGGAGCCTAGTGGTTAGAGCGTTGGACTAGTAACCGGAAGGTTGCAAGTTCAAACCCCCGAGCTGACAAGGTACAAATCTGTCGTTCTGCCAACCTAACCCAATGTTCCTAGGCCGTCATTGAAAAATTAAGTTAGGGATGGGCAACTTTGAAGGGAGTGGGGCCACAAACAATCTGAAATCATGAGGGGACGCAGTTGCCCGCGGGTCTGCGTACCCACACCCCCCCATTCACACAAATCGAGCAAAACATTTTAGTGGCTCCCTGGGCAACTTTGAAGTGGGGCCACAAACAATCTGAAATCATGAGGGGCCGCAGTTGCCCGCGGGTCTGCGTACCCACACCCCCCCCATTCACACAAATCGAGCAAAACATTTTAGTGGCCCCCTGGGCAACTTTGAAGGGAGTGGGGCCACAAACAATCTGAAATCATGAGGGGCCACAGTTGCCCGCGGGTCTGCATACCCACACCCCCCCATTCACACAAATCGAGCAAAACATTTTAGTGGCCCCCTTCTTGACAGCGGAGAGATATCTGCAATTCTACACATATTTCCATCGGGTAGAGAGAAATGTTTGCATGTTTTTAACATGATAAGAAGTTTAGATAGCTGGCTACTAAACTAACTTAGCAATCAAAAAGTATCAGTGACTGACATAACAAGAGAGAAACTGCTGATGCACAATCCAATTTCAAAATTGCACCTTGTGTATACTACTATTCTAACTCGAAACAGTAAGTTGAGACCCCGACTGAGTTATTTTTGTTGGGGGAGGGCCTACAAAATGTGGGCCGCCGGTTCCCCATTCCTGGATTAAGCAATGTGTTTTTTTCCTGCCTGGTGAAAGATGACCTTACTTCGATGACAAATCCTTAGTGTAGTTGACTGACATATTGTCAATACAGCATTCTTGCGCATGTTACATGTTGAATTGGTGAGGCAAACAACGGGAAAACTCACTGACATGAGTCTCTCATCCAATATGTTTATCTTGAATTGAAAAGCAGGAGCTAAAGACATTGCACTTTGATTGTTTGTCAAGGAAATGAAGTTTGTTTTCTGAACTCTAGTTGCTTTTACTCTATAAATCCTCGGCTTTATAACAGAGGATTTGCATATTTTTGTTGGGGAGGATGCTAGATTATATATTTTAACAAAACAGTTTTTCGGAAGACTGCTTATAATCCTATTATAGCCAAATACTCATCTTAGCAGTATCATTGTAATTTCCACCTTGCATCACTCTTTCTTGTGATCTGCAGCAAAAGATTACTAAGAAAAAAATAACATCAATTTCATACATTTGGTTGTGTTCTCCAGGGGTGATTTCTGCTGTGTATGTTGTTCTTTAATAAAGTAGATGCGTCACTGCATGTACACCCAGAGGAACTCATCAAACAGTCTTTAAACAGTCATTTCAAGAGCAAAATAAGCTGTGCTACATAAGTCCCATCACAGACATCAATCCTGTGGCCTCGGCAGAGCACAGTCGCTAACAGCACGCCTGCTACTTGTTTAACCACGAATGTAGGGTGGATCTATTCTGTGCTTGTTAACCTAGATTTAAAGCCCCCTCAACATGGCAGCTAAGACGATGAAGGCCCATATTATCGGACCTGACGTGGAGAAAGTTGCCTCACCACCATCTCCCCCCTTTATGTTGTCCTTGAAGTGACAGTTGTGATTCCCCAGTAGAGCATGCTCTTCCTTTACCGCAATGACTACTACCGTGATTAAATAATGAGAGAAATTCCGCCTGGCAGCTTTTACCTTTTTGTCATTTCTCCCCCTCCTATGATAAATAATTTAATGTAAAGAGGTCAATGCAATACATCTCTGTCACGTCTGTCATAAAGACAGGTTATGAGAGTGCCTGTCATCCCTTTTCACCCGGTGGATTTGTAATTTAAATTTGACACGTTTCTATTGGTTTTGTTCTCTGGCATGTTCATTTTGTAGGAACGCTGATGTATATATGGTAATTTTCATACGGTAGCTTTCATACAGTGACTTTTTACTGGCACGAGAGATGTCCCTGCTTCTCTTAATGTTACCACATCAGTCCATTGTGTATGGTTCAGTCTATTTGTTTTTCTCATTCAATTTCACCTGTCAGTCCCAAGGGAAGGGATGTCATTTACAGTCAAGGAGAGATGAATTTGAAAGAAGCAATTGATCATTTCTCAGCTTTGACACCCAGGATAATATTACAGTTGCTGTGATCTACACTGAAACCGGTGTGTCAACTGAGCTGGTTGCGTTCCAACTGGCAAAAATCTATATTTTAGATGGTACCTTCCAATAGGCCCTAAACTGGTGATTTCCCTCATTAAAACATGGTGAGGTATGGGTTTTTATCACCAAACCCTGATAGAGGATGATTAGGGATAATTGAAGGCAATCAAAAGCCTTTGAACGTCTGCTAACCTCTGAGTTCCTGAGGAGACCTTTTCGTTAAGAAACACTTAAATGTAGAGAAAAGGTCTGCCTGTTTTGATTGGCCAGAGAAATGCCTGTGTACTTACTGAGGTAGGCTAATGAGAGCGAGATGATTTACTAAAACTGACCTAAAGGCTTTGATGCTTAAGTTCATCAGCAGAGGGTCCTGAAGGGAATATCCTGCCTTCATTAATGACGGACCTTTCAAATCACAACCAAATCAAACTTTATTTGTCACATGCGCCGAATACAACGTGAAGACCTTACCGTGAAATGCTTACTTACAAGCCCTTAACCAACAAAGCAATTCAAGAAAGAGTTAAGAAAATATTTACCAAATAAACTAAAGTAAAAAATGATAAAAAGTAACACAATAAAATAACAATAACGAGACTACATACCGGTCGTACCGGTATCGAGTCAATGTGCAGGTTAGTCAAGGTAATTTGTACATGTCGGTAGGGGTGCAGTGACTATGCATAGATAATAAACAGCATAGCAGTAGTGTAAAATATGAATGGGGGGGTCAATGTAAATAGTCCGGTGGCCATTTGATTAATTGTTCCGCAGTCTTATGGCTTGGGGGTAGAAGCTTTTTAAGGAGCGTCTAGGTCCTAGACTTGGCACCCCGGTATAGCTTGCCGTGCGGTAGCAGAAAAAACAGTCTATGACTTGGGTGACTGGGGTCTTTGACAGTTTTTTGGGCTTTCCTCTGACACAGCCTAGTATATATGTCCTGGATGGAAGGAAGCTTGGCCCCAGTGATGTACAGGACCATACGCACTACTCTCTGTAGCGTGTTATGGTCGGATGCCGAGCATTTTCAATATCAGGCGGTGATGCAACCAGTGCTCTTGATGGTGCAGCTGACCTCCCTATAGGCTTTGTCATCGTTGTCGGTGATCAGGCCTAACACTTTTGTGTCATCAGAAAACTTAATGATGGTGTTGGAGTCGTGGGTGAACAGGGACTACAGGAGGGGACTGAGCACACACACCTGAGGGGCCCCAGTGTTGAGTATCAGAATGGCAGACATGTTGTTGCCTACCCTTACCACCTGGGGACCCGTCAGGAAGTCCAGGATCCAGTTGCAGAGGGAGGTGTTTAGTCCCAGGGTCCTTAGCTTAGCGAATAGCTTTGTGGGCACTATGGTGTTGAACGATGAGCTGTAGTCAATGAACAGCATTCTCACATAGATGTTCCTTTTGTCCAGGTGGGAAAGGGCAATGTTGAGTGCGATTGAGATTGCGTCATCTGTGGATCTATTGGGGTGGTATGCGAATTGGAGTGGGTCTATGGTATCCAGGAGGATGCTGTTGATGTGAGTCATAACCAGCCTTTCAAAGCACTTCACGGCTACCAACGTGGCATGTTACCTTAGGCAGGTTACCTTCGCTTCCTTGGGCACCACCGGGAATATGGTGGTCTGCTTGAAACATGTCGGTATTACAGACTCGGTCAGGGAGAGGTTGAAAATGTCGGTGAAGACACTTGCCAGTTGGTCAGCGCATGCTTTGAGTACACGTCCTGATAATCCATCTGGCCCCGCTGCTTTGTGAATGTTGACCTGTTTAAAGGTCTTGCTCACATCGGCTACCAGTCACTCCTGGGCTACAATCACCTATCCGGACCCGTTTGACTGCCAACGCGGAGCCCCACCGGGCCTTCACAACTGGACTACCGACGTTATCTGCCCAAGGGAGTTATCCAGCTGGCTCCTCCGTCACGACGTTACCTGAACGCTCATCTGCGGCCCGCTATTCGTTAGCTGTTTTATCGGCTGCTATCTGAATCTATCGGACAATTTTTTTCTTTTTTTTCTTGGGCCTCTATAACTATATCTATTTTTTTTTGCGAATTGGATTGATCCCCTCTACCACACGGAACCCCACTAATCCTACCGACGGAAACGCACGAGGTGGCTAAAAACAGACCTCCATCCTATGCTAGCTTGCTACCGATGGCCCGGCTAGCTGTCTGAATCGCCGTGACCCCAACCAACCTCACTACTCTACTCACTGGACCCTTTTGATCACTCGACTAAGCATGCCTCTCCTTAATGTCAATATGCCTTGTCCATTGCTGTTCTGGTTAGTGTTTAGAAGCCTCCTCCCTAAGTTTGTTTTATTCACTGCTTTAGCACACTCTGCCAACCCGGATGTTCTAGCTGTGTCTGAATCATGGCTTAGGAAGACCACCAAAAATTCTGAAATGTTCATCCCTAACTACAACATTTTCAGACAAGATAGAACTGCCAAAGGGGGCGGTGTTGCAATCTACTGCAAAGATAGTAGGACAGAACTCTGCAGGCTATCTAGGTCTGTACCCAAACAATTTGAACTTCTACTTTTAAAAATCCACCTCTCTAAAAACAAGTCTGTCACTGTTGCCGCCTGCTATAGACCACCCTCTGCCCCCAGCTGTGCTCTGGGGTACCATATGTGAACTGATTGCCCCCCCATCTATCTTCAGAGCTCGTGCTGCTAGGTGACCTAAACTGGAACATGCTTAACACCCCAGCCATCCTACAATCTAAGCTTGATGCCCTCAATCTCGCACAAATTATCAATGAACCTACCAGGTACCTCCCCAAAGCCGTAAACACGTGCACCCTCATAGATATCATCCTAACCAACTTGCCCTCTAAATACACCTCTGCTGTCTTCAACCAAGATCTCAGCGATCACTGCCTCATTGCTTGCATCCGTAATGGGTCAGCAGTCAAAGTGACCTCCACTCATCACTGTCAAACGCTCTCTGAAACACTTCTGCGAGCAGGCCTTTCTTATCGACCTGGCCGGGGTATCCTAGAAGGATATTGATCTCATCCCGTCAGTAGAGGATGCCTGGTTATTTTTTTTAAATGCCTTCCTAACCATCTTAAATTTCTTGAATGGGGCATGCTTATTTAGAACCAGGAACAGATATAGCCCTTGGTTCACCCCAGACCTGATTGCCCTTAACCAACACAAAAACATCCTATGGCGTTCTGCATTAGCATTGAACAGCCCCCGTGATATGCAGCTTTTCAGGGAAGCTAGAAAGCAATATACACAGGCAGTTAGAAAAGCCAAGGCTAGCTTTTTCAAGCAGAAATTTGCTTCCTGCAACACTAACTCAAAAAAGTTCTGGGACACTGTAAAGTCCATGGAGAATAAGAACACCAGCTGCCCACTGCACTGAAGATAGGAAACACCACTGATAAATCCACTATAATTGAGAATTTCAATAAGCGTTTTTCTACGGCTGGCCATGCTTTCCACCTGGCTACCCCTACCCCGGTCAACAGCACTGCACCCCCCACAGCAACTCGCCCAAGCCTTCCCCATTTCTCCTTCTCCCAAATCCAAAGAGTTGCAAAATCTGGACCCTACAAATCAGCCGGGCTAGACAATCTGGACCCTTTCTTTCTAAAATGTTCTGCCGAAATTGTTGCCACCCCTATTACTAGCCTGTTCAACCTCTCTTTCGTGTCGTCTGAGATTCCCAAAGATTGGAAAGCAGCTGCGGTCATCCCCCTCTTCAAAGGGGGGGGGGACACTCTTGACCCAAACTGCTACAGACCTATATTTATCCTACCCTGCCTTTCTAAGGTCTTCGAAAGCCAAGTCAACAAACAGATTACCGACCATTTCGAATCTCACCATGCCCTCTCTGCTAGGCAATCTGGTTTCAGAGCTGGTCATGGGTGCACCTCAGCCACGCTCAAGGTCCTAAACGATATCTTAACTGCCATCGATAAGAAACATTACTGTGCAGCCGTATTCATTGATCTGGCCAAGGATTTCGACTCTGTCAATCACCACATCCTCATCGGCAGACTCGACAGCCTTGGTTTCTCAAATGATTGCCTCGCCTGGTTCACCAACGACTCTGATAGAGTTCAGTGTGTCAAATTGGAGGGTCTGTTGTCCGGACCTCTGGCAGTCTCTATGGGGGTGCCACAGGGTTCAATTCTTGGACCGACTCTCTTCTCTGTATACATCAATGATGTCGCTCCTGCTGCTGGTGAGTCTCTGATCCACCTCTACGCAGACGACACCATTCTGTATACTTCTGGCCCTTCTTTGGACACTGTGTTAACAACCCTCCAGGCAAGCTTTAAAGCCATAGAACTCTCCTTCTGTGGCCTCCAATTGCTCTTAAATACAAGTAAAACTAAATGCATGCTCTTCAACCGATTGCTGCCTGCACCTGCCTGCCTGTCCAACATCACTACTCTGGACGGCTCTGACTGCGTGGACAACTACAAATACCTAGGTGTCTGGTTAGACTGTAAACTCTCCTTCCAGACCCACATCAAACATCTCCAATACAAAGTTAAATCTAGAATTGGCTTCGTATTTCGCAACAAAGCATCCTTCACACATTCTGCCAAACATACCCTTGTAAAACTGACCATCCTACCAATCCTCGACTTCGGCGATGTCATTTACAAAATAGCCTCCAATACCGTACTCAACAAATTGGATGCAGTCTATCACAGTGCCATCCATTTTGTCACCAAAGCCCCATATACTACCCACCATTGCGACCTGTATGCTCTCGTTGGCTGGCCCTCGCTTCATACTCGTCGCCAAACCCACTGGCTCCATGTCATCTACAAGACCCTGCTAGGTAAAGTCCCCCCTTATCTCAGCTCGCTGGTCACCATAGCATCACCCACCTGTAGCACACGCTCCAGCAGGTATATCTCTCTGGTGACTCCCAAAAACAATTCTTTCTTTGGCCGCCTCTCCTTCCAGTTCTCTGCTGCTAATGACTGGAACGAACTACAAAAATCCCTGAAACTGGAAACACTTATCTCCCTCACTAGCTTTAAGCACCAGCTGTCAGAGCAGCTCACAGATTACTGCACCTGTACATAGCCCATCTATAATTTAGCCCAAACAACTACATTTCCCTACTGTATTTAATTTATTTAATTTTATTTATTCATTTATTTAGCTCCTTTGCACCCCATTATTTGTATTTCTACTTTGCACATTCTTCCACTGCAAATTTCCCATTCCAGTGTTTCACTTGCTAGATTGTATTTACATTGCCACCATGGCCTTTTTTTTTGCCTTTACCTCCCTTATCTCACCTCATTTGCTCACATCGTATATAGACTTATTTCTACTGTATTATTGACTGTATGTTTGTTTTACTCCATGTGTAACCTGTGTTGTTGTATGTGTTTAACTGCTTTGCTTTATCTTTGTCAGGTCGCAATTGTAAATGAAAACTTGTTCTCAACTTGCCTACCTGGTTAAATAAAGGTGAAATAAATAAAAATAAAATACAGAGAGCGTTATTTTTTTTATTTATTCAACTAGGCAAGTCAGTTAAAGAACAAATTCTTATTTTCAATGACAGCCTAGGAACAGAACTGCCTGTTCAGGGGCAGAATGGCAGATTTGTACCTTGTCAGCTCGGGGATTTGAACTTGCAACCTTTCGTTACTAGTCCAACACTCTAACCACTAGGCTACCCTGCTGCCCCAGTTGTCCAGACCATGCTCTCGTGCACGCTTCAGTGTTGCTTGCCTCGAAGCGAGCATAAAAGGCGTTTAGCAACTATAATGGAGCCAGAGAAGAGGGTAGACGTTTTACATGTCCCCAATCGTTTTTTTCTTTTTTCATTTATTTGCATTTTTTTGTAACTCTTTTTAAAAACGTATTTTGTACATAATGTTGCCGCTACCATCTCTTATGACCAAAAACCGAAAACAGTTCTCTAACCTTTCATTTGAGCTCCATGGTCATCCAATAATTTGAATCTTAATGTGGAGCTTGAGCAGTTCCTGTCATTCATCACCATTGGCCATGGTTACCATGCAATTGCATCATTTATTTCAGAATCTGACTTGATAGTTTGAGTAAAAAATGATATTCTTGATTACTGACTATAGGTTATAAGGAAAAAAGGCATTTGTTTTCAATTCAGCACACTGTACTTCAGTTGTACATACATTTCCCCCAAGTGGAAGCCAGAATGAGAACATCATTTTTGGAATGCCTACTTCTTCTTGCTGATTTTCAGGGGGTTTCGGGGAGCTTACTTGCTGATGCAAATCTGAAAATGTTGCCTTCCTGATAAAATGTGATAATGCAGTAGGCCGGCAGAGATGAGGAAAGTGTTTCCGGCTGGGAGGTGGCACTTGCCAACTCTGGAGCAGCTGCTATCGGCCCTGACATTTTAGTGCCTGCTGTCCATTAGTGGCACATGGCTTGCCCACAGCACTGAACCTAGTGAGCCTAGCGCCCACCACCAGTTTGTTAGCATGCTTATGCCAGGAGACTGTCAGTGCTTCTCCAGGACTGTTGTGGCCTATGGGACCTCAGACATTGCTTTTAGACCAATCTGTCTTTTTGAAATTATAGTTATTGTCCTTTTGGGTATGCATGGAAAAACTGTCATTTTTTATGTTTAATATACTGTATGAAAATTTCACATTTTCAATGTTTGTCTGATGTGAGGTTGCGCCTCACAATTTGCAAACCAGGGCCCCGTTCAGTTTCCAGGAAACTGGAGAAAACTTATGAAAACTGAAAAAGTACTACTTGAACTAGTAGGAACACATACATTTGTTCTCAAAACTGATGACAACCTTTCTGTATGTGTTATCTAGGTGTGGAAGCGCTCTGGAGCCTGGTTCTACAAGTTCATGCCCAAGTACGTGTACCCTGGGAAGGAGGGGCCGAGTGGTGCTCCTCTGGGACTGCGAGGAGCCAATGGAGGAGGGCAGAAGATGGCCAGGAGTTCCACTGTCAGCCACACCTACACATGGGCACACAGCAAAGGTCAGTCAGTCACTCCCCATGTCCACTGTAATGCAGTTATTCCTTATTTGGAATAGTTTAAAATGGGTACATTTGGTGTCCTGTTGCGGCTTCTTTTGAGACATGCTTGAACTAAAAAAAACATCAGTTCTTTATAAGACAGAAATTCATCATGATTTCAGTTTGTTTTTGTAAAGTTACAAAACAGTGACATAGAGAGGACCTTAGATTTTAGAATACTCTTTAAGTCCATGTTTAATTAGAATGAAGCTTCACTGGGCGTGTCCGAAAACTCATACTATTAGTAGGCTTTTTGGGTAGTAAAGAAAATAGTATAATAGTATGTGAAATTGTTACAAATTAGTACATTAAATGCCAGGATGTCATGTTTATTTAAGTTTTCATTTAGCATAAATTCACTGCACACTATTGAGGAAAATAATAGTATTTTCCTGCACACGTGTTTGACAAAAGCTGATAATTGGATCAAGGTGATGGGCTGTGCTTTAATGAACGAATGGTGTGGAACACATATGTCAGAGTCAAGGCCCGCGGGCCACATCCGGCCCGCAAGAAGGTTTTTTACGGCCCCTGGGATGATCTTGATTTATTATTAGAACCGGCCCGCAGCAAGCCGGCAGCCCGCAGATCTTTTACACGCACCAATACTACATTTCCCACAATGCAAAGGTGACGCACCGAGCAGTAGGCTGCTTCATTTCAATATTTATTGGCACAGCAGTCGTCAGCATCACAGTAAAATTAACTTTCAGATACCCATCAAAAATGGCAAAACGGAAGGTGGATACTGAGAACCGGGGGTTTCAAACAAGGTGGGAGTCGGAGTATATGTTCACGAAGGTAGCTGGAAAACCTGTGTGTCTTCTGTGTGGAGAAAGTGTGGCGGTACTGAAAGAGTATAATCTGAGACGACATTATGAAACGAAACACGCGGACACACACGCGGACGCAACTGTCAAGGCCAGTTTTATTTTGGCAGAAGAGATCGCTAAATCAACCCGGCCATTTACGGAGGGGGATTTCATCAAAAACTGCATGATTAAAGTTTGTGACGAAGTTTGCCCAGAAAAAAGGCAACTCTTTTTAAATGTGAGTCTGAGCAGAAACACCATTGCCGAGAGAGTAGACCAGTTGTCCATCAATCTAAAAGAGCAGCTTGTGAAAAAGGGAAAAGATTTTATTGCATATTCCTTGGCTGTGGATGAGAGCACCGACATTTCTGACATTGCCCAGTTGTCAATTTTCATCCGCGGAGTGGACTCCAACCTAAGCGTGACAGAGGAGTTTTTGGCTTTACGTCCTATGCATGGCACAACTACGGGGCATGATTTGTATGAAGAGGTGTCAAGATGT
Organism: Oncorhynchus clarkii lewisi; assembly: GCF_045791955.1. Classification (NCBI taxonomy): domain Eukaryota; kingdom Metazoa; phylum Chordata; class Actinopteri; order Salmoniformes; family Salmonidae; genus Oncorhynchus; species Oncorhynchus clarkii. The sequence goes on from NC_092156.1 coordinate 18,133,878, forward strand.
GTAAATGAGATGGAGCTGCCTTGGGAAAAACTCGTGGGTTTGACAACCGACGGAGCACCTGCGATGTGTGGACACAGGAGCGGACTGGTGGCGAAGATACGGGAAAAGATGCAAGAGGAAAACGCGACAGGTGAGCTGACAGCTTATCATTGTATCATACACCAGGAAGCGTTGTGCGGTAAAGCCTTGAAAATGGAGCATGTAATGAGCATCATCACGCGCACAGTTAACTTTATCAGAGCCAAAGGTTTGAATCACCGCCAGTTCAAGGCATTTCTGACGGAGTTAGAAACGGAGCATGGTGATTTGCCTTATCACACAGAGGTGCGATGGCTAAGCCAGGGAAAGGTGCTTCAAAGATGTTTCGAGCTTCGTGAGGAGATTTGTCTGTTCTTGGACAGCAAAGGGAAAGACACAACACAACTCCGAGACGAAATGTTTCTGTGTGAAATGGCTTTTCTGTGTGACATTACGAGTCATCTGAATGCAATAAACTTGCAGCTGCAGGGTCGGGATCGTGTCATCTCTGATATGTACAGTACAGTGAAGGCATTTAAAACCAAACTGACTCTGTGGGAGACGCAGATGCGGAAAGAAAATTTGAGCCACTTTCCCAGCTGCCAGACCATGAAAGAGAAGCTCTCTACCAGTGCGTTCCCGAGCACACAGTTGGCTGATAAAATAGGTATGCTTGCCGCTGACTTTCGACGCCGATTTGCTGACTTTGAAGCACAAAAAAGCAGGTTGGAACTGCTCGGTAACCCATTTGCTGTTGACGTGGAAAGCTCACCACCAAACCTCCAAATGGAGTTGATTGACCTCCAATGCAATGATGCACTGAGGGCAAAATATGCGGCAGTGGGTGCTGCGGAGTTCGCCCGTTTCCTCCCCGGCACAATGCCCCAGCTGCGCATCCAGGCTGCTCAAACGTTGTCTATGTTTGGCAGCACATACCTGTGTGAACAACTGTTTTCTTTGATGAACCTGAACAAAACATCACACAGAAGTCGACTTACTGCTGAACACCTCCACTCAATTCTGAGGATTTCTTCAGCTCAGAGCCTTACCCCGAACATTGATGAACTTGTGGAAAAGATGGGACACCACCAAGTATCACCCTCAACCTCAAACAAGTGAACATTACTGTGCAATCACATATTTAGAGTTTTTACTCAGTTCAAGTTTAAAAGTTAAAATTTAATATTTGTTTTCACTGCATGTTACTTCTCCTTAAACAAAGTGTTGTTTTTGATTAATAGATTTTTGCACTTTATTTTTTTGTATTTCAATCCAATTATATTTTAAAAATATTTCAGTTGAGTGGATGATAGAAAATTGCTATTATTGTTTTTTCTTTGAAGTAAATTTAGCCCACTTTTGCTAAAATAGAAAATATAGTCTACTGATGGTGCCTTGAATACCGGTTTCTTTCATTTAATGTTCATGTTATGGGGATATTTATATAAAGGAAATTTGTCTTTTGTGTCTGTTGAAAATTAAAGATTACTGACAGAGCCATAAGAAAATATTGCTTTATTTATCTGATCATATTGTAATATATTTGTTAGGTTTTCAGTAGGTTCAATTAGGTTCACTAGACTATATGCGTCATTTAAAAATTTTTCAATGAACATTCGAACAGTCCGGCCCTCGTCTTGTAGCTGATTTTTTTATTTGGCCCTCCGTCCATTTGACTTTGACACCCCTGGTGTGGAACAACCAAATTGCACTTAAGATAACGCCTTCTTTGCATGGATTAGCTTAGTATGTTGTTTTGTTGCTTACATACATTTTTACTGAATAGTATGTTCTAAATAGTGTTTAGTATGGTTAGTACATAGTATACATTGAGTGTACAAAACAGTGCTCTTTCCATGACACACTGACGAGCTGAATCCAGCTGAAAGCTATGATCCCTTATTGATGTAATTTGTTAAATCCACTTCAATCAGTGTTGATAAAGTAGAGGAGACAGGTTAAAGAAGGATTTTTAAGCCTTGAAACAATTGAGACACGGATTGTGTATGTGTGCCATTCGTATGTTCCAGACACACCAGTTTGAGTGTGTCAAGAACTGCAATGCTGCTGGGTTTCCCTTGCGTATTAAGAATGCTTCACCACCCAATGGACATCCAGTCAACTCCTCATTTTGTTGTTTTACTCTCACAGTTTTAGAGAAGCAAGGTTAAGAAATGTTTGTTATGATATGTGTGGGCTGCTTCAGGTCCAATATCTCCTCCCTACAAGGGAAGGTGAATCCAGATCTTTGTTGCCATTTATCTTCAGTTGTCAAATCTGATAACATGACAATGGTAACAGGGAGATGCATCATCATCACTGTCTATTGTTTCTGTGGCGCTACAGTATAACACATTATATATATTATCTGCAGTTGTGCTTTGGATGCACCTTACAATCACTATAGCGTTTTAATTAAAAGCTGGACACTGTTACTCTCACAGCTTTATAACCAACAAGGTCAAAAGTATCATTGCCTTAGAATGCAAGTCTCCCTTTCTAAAGGTCTTATCTATGTTCTCTATGGAGTTTCTCAGGGCCAAGATCCTCATCTCTGATGTTGAATGGCTAGCTGGGGGCCTCTGAGCTCCATTATGCCACATATTTGCTATGAGTCACCTGTGGGATGAACAAACAGCCTTTGATTCAAGGCCACAGATGTGTTTCTGACTGTCCTCCTAAGCTATTCTAAAAGTGTTTGTCGCTGCATTTTCCTCAATAGATATGTGAGCGTCGCCTCTGTTTATTCTCTATCACAAGGCCATAACTGAAGCCTTGTATTTATTGAATCCTGAGCGAAAAACATCTGTCTGAGCTTAGCGTATATCACCCTGAGTTTGGTAAGCAGTTAGTGCCATTTTAGATTTAGATTTCAACATTCTGTAAGCCTGAAGGGCAACGTGTTTTTATTTGGCATTAATATGACTGGTGCCTGCTTTCTGACTTTGAATTCATGTTCTCAAACCTTTGCATACATGTATGTTAATTGGCCCCAAATTGAAAGTGAGGTGACGCCCCTCAGACCACCTCTTAAACTGCATCATATGTATGACCGCATCTTGAAAGAGAAATAAAACCCACTGCATTATTTCCAGGACTGGTCCATTAATAAAGATAAAATTGATGTCAAATACTACCGGAAATATCGAGCAGCTGGTTGCAAATTGCTTAACCCTTTTACAGTTTTTTCCAACTGCTTACACACAAAATCTTTTCATGTCACACGATTTTTGAAACCTCTCAGTTAAAGTGCAAAACTATACACCAAATATCCAAAACCATAAGCTATTTCTCAGCCTTTGACTCAGTTGTCAATTGCATAAAACACTTTTTTCAAAACACTACACACAATTCTCTACCTAAAACACAAAAATCTAACAGGAAGGGACTTGCTTTCCTTTTCCAAACACAACCAATCAAAATGCTACACTTATTCACCACACACACTCCTCACATGTGCAAACATGTGCAAACACTAATAGCTTAACTGATCACTAACCAATCACTGCTTTACTGTAGTATAGGCCTATAAATTACCTGTAAATTACCTGTTTTGAACAATGGATGCCAACAATGGACAGAGAGCAAGAGGAGTAGGAGGGAGAGGAAGAGGAAGAAGAGGACGAGGGCAAAGAAGAAGGAAGGAGCGCCATCTCTGATGAGATTAGGGCAACACTTGTTGATCATGTGATCAACCACGGTTTGACCATGAGAGAGGCTGGACTGAGAGTCGAGCCCAACTTGTGTCGATTTACAGTGGCGTCCATAATTCGAACCTTCAGAAATGAGAACAGGTATGCAACTATATAATGACTATTTTAGCATTACAGTAATGTACTGTAAAATACGTATGACTGCATAGTATTGCATACACATTTGTAGCTCTAAGCCATCCATTTACTGCACTGCATTGAATGAATGAGGTTGGTTATCATGCTGTACTACAATTTTTTGTAAATTGTTTACAGTTCCTATGCTGAACACATACTGTGTTTGAATTCTGTACAGTGGAAAGGCAAAGACATCATAGAGGACGAGGACACTTGTTTACAGATGTACAAGAGACTGCAATTATAAATATGGTTTTGGCCAACAATGCAATTAGGATTCGAGAGATAAGAGAGCATATCTTGAATAATGACACCATATTTAACAACATCAATGCTGTAAGCCTGTCGACCATACAACGCATCCTCCAACGGCACCGAGTGACGATGAAACAACTTTACAAGGTGCCATTTGAGAGAAACTCTGACAGAGTCAAGAATATGCGACACAACACTACTTCCAGTACTTCAGACATACCATATTTACTCATCTGTAGACCTTTTGTCTGTTACAGAGAGTATTGGAGCTGGATGCCCATGTAATTCGCCATGAATTTATTTATGTGGATGAGGTTGGCTTCAACCTCACCAAAACCAGGCGCCGCGGAAGAAATGTAATAGAGGACAATTACCAATGTCCCTGGACAGCGTGGGGGTAATATAACTATGTGTGCTGCCATCACTCAAAACGGGGTCCTCCATCACAATGCCACACTGGGTACAACATATGCTCACTTTTCTGGATGCAATTTACACAATGCTTGTCCCTGATCCAGATCAGGAGCCTGCTAGATTTGTGGTTTTATGGGACAATGTTAGTTTCACTGGGATGTTCTGGTCCAAAACCGGTTTGCCACCCCATCCACAATTTGTAGTTTTGTACCTACCCCCATATTCACCTTTCCTAAACCCCATAGAGGAATTCTTCTCAGCCCGGCGCTGGAAAGTGTATGATCGCCAACCCTATGCCCGCATGCCGCTTCTCCAGGCAATGGAGGACGCATGTGTGGACATAGAGGTTGCCTCTGTCCAAGGTTGGATACGCCATGCTAGGAGATACTTCCCTCGACGTTTGGCAAGAGAAAACGTATCTTGTGATGTGGACGAAGTATTGTGGCCGGAGAAGAGATGAATGGTAGCTTAGCACTGGTGACTGCCCCCCCCTACCAATTACTGGACTGTCCCCCCGGGACCCCACACACACATTTGTGTTCTTTACTGTATTCTAAAGAATATACTTTTGGTTTACATATGTTTATGGTTTTGTTGTATGCTACTGTATACAACAGTAATGTTTGGTCTAATAAATATTTTCTGTTTCTACATTGCATTGGTGTTTACAGTGTACTTGTTACCCCTCTCAGCAGATTACCTCCACTGTAGAACATTGTATTGAAATGTAGATATAAGCCTATGAAAGACCAAAGAGCTTTAGATTTAGAACAGTGTTTACATGGTATATCCAGAAATGTACTATTATGAAAGCAGTGTTTGCCATTTGATGCAAATGCTTCATTCCGACATGTGTTTATGGCATTTTGAATGCAGTGTTACATTTTGAAGTAGATGTGAGGCATTTTGCATTTTGTGTGTGCAGTTTTGGGAATTGTGTGTAGAGTTTTGAAAAAAAGGAGACAGTTTTGAAAACGTGTGTAAGCAGTTGGAAAAAACGGTAAAAAGAGCAAGAGATTTATGCTAAATAAATTGGGTGTAACACGGTAAAACCCAACAATCTGTTATTCTTAATTCAATGAAGTAGTTCAGTGTGTGTGTGTGTGTGTTGTGCGTGTGTGCTGCATAGCACACTCCCTGTACCTTGTGTGTTTGTGCATCACCTGTATAGTTCAATACACATGAAGTGTGTGTGTGTGTGTGTGTGTGTGTGTGTGTGTGTGTGTGTGTGTGTGTGTGTGTGTGTGTGTGTGTGTGTGTGTGTGTGTGTGTGTGTGTGTGTGTGTGTATGTGTGTGTGTGTGTGTGTGTGTGTGTGTGTGTATGTATGTATGTATGTGTGTATTTTTATGTATACTGTAGGTCACTACACATCTACCTGTCAGGGTGTGGACCTGTGGGATTTTTAAGGGGATTCCAGTGAAAAGTCTCCCTTCATGGGGCTGAGAAAAAAAACATGTTTTAAAGCTACTTTCCTACTATTCTACACATTTTTCCATGGGGCGGAGAGAACATTTTACCGTTTTAAAGATAGTTCCCTGCAATTTTACACATTTTGCCATAGCTTATGCTGTGTTATTATGCTATATGAGTGACTCAAACATAACAAAATCATTGAGAGCCCCATGCCAAGACATTTTGGGAATTTTAGATTCTCTGACTGTCTAGTTTTTTAGTTAGTTCTGAATTATGATCTTATTTAAACATACAGTATATATAGTTCTGTTATCTTTTCAACATACTTTATATATGTTTTTTGTTGTTTTACGTTTACACTGCCAAAAATGATAATCATATCTTTTTCAAATATATTTCTTGGAGTGGCAGCAACGATTTAGCACCAGCGGCTTGCCACTGCTAAATTAATATAGGGGAAACACTGAAATATAATCATTACAATATGAATCATACACCCAGTACATTAATATTTGAGACTGTATTAACATACTGTCTGTCTACTGTTATTTCACATTACAGATGAACTAGGTTACCAAACAGTCATCTTTTCATCAGCACTTCAGAAGACACTGCACACGCACACATTACATAGCATTACACATTTCACATTACATCATATAGCATGAGCTATCGGCTTGTCACGTTTGGGCCCGCTTCACCTGTGCTTTCCAATCGTCCAGGCTGAGTCATGGTCAGTCATTGTGGTCCCAGCAAAAAGCACGGGTGGGATCAGATGGTGCAGGCAGTTCCGGCTGTGACCTGTGTGCACCGTGGCCAACCCACTCGGTGCAGGTGAGCGGATACAGAGCTGCAGAGGCAGGGGAGGGCTCACCACGAAACAATCTAGACACAGACTCCAGAAGGTGTAAAAGCTGATCTGAGTATAGTTTTTAGGAGCTAAGGAAGCACGCAGTGTAACACCACACTGTGTCAGTGGAAGGTACAAGGGGACTCTGCAGGGGTGTAGTACTGTAAGTGCAACATTTTTGTATCGCAAAATAATTGTGCAAAGAGCAAAAACAAATTGTTTAATTTGTTTTATTTAATACAAAAAACACAAGGAAGGGGTAACATTAAAGTATTAGAACATGAAGGACTAACAATACAGCATCAAGAGCAAAACATTACTATAAACCTCATTCTGGCAGCATGATTTGATTTGAGTGATTGGAGTGAAGCATCTTACTCTTATGAACTATAAAGCCACAAATAAGATTTTTGAACCACATGTATTTTTTGGGTTGGGATTGATTAGCTTTTGTGATTTAGTCTTCCCACATCCATAGTGGTGATTTCCATGAATTTACCTCTATAGGCTACTAATCTAGTGCATCTATAACACACAAATGGAATTCTGAACCAATTCCTGCCTTGTTTTGTGAGCGGGCATGCACTGATATCACTCCCTACCTCTCTTCCTAGTCATGAAGGGCTCTCATCAGGGAAGTGTGAGATTGAGCAATGAGAGCACTGGTCTGGCCTCAGTCCTATTTCCAGCTTTAGGTGGAGCCTTGTGGCTGTTGCACAGCATGGAGAGACACTGGGCTCTAAAGATAGGGAGATGATTCACTATCTAATGACTGGCTCGGCTCATTAAAATATATAAAATATCCACCAGTTTAGAACACTTAGAATACAGAGGATTCTGTGTTTGGATGACGGGTTTGTTTTACTTACACACTTATTGTGTGTAACTTATTGTGTGTAACAGTGATAACACCAAGTAAAACTGAAATGATAACTTAAAAACACAAAATATAAATATTCATTAACAAACATAGTTTATTAGACACATTTCCACTACCTGAACACATATTACTTAAATAAAAAGCATACAGCCTTTTCTTAGTGTGGGTGGATGCTTCAACCATTTTTTTGTTTGTTTGTGAGTCGTGTGCGTGTTCATGTATTAATCAACCTTTTCTTTTACGAGGCACGAAACCAGTCATTTTACTAATCACAACCATGTCCAAATAGCATCTTGCTTATTATTCATTGACCTGTGTTGTTTCGAATCGGCCATAGATAAAGATATTGTGCTTGACCTCGCCCCACCTATCTAGATTAATGGTGTGAGTCCCAAATGTCACCCTCATCCCTATATAGTGCACTTTATAGGAAATAGAGTGCCATTTGAGATGCAGCCTTATTGTCTGGGGCTACATTTCGGTTGGCTCCGACTATCTATCAGCTCTTCCTCCATGGTGAAATGCCCCAAGATCATTTGAATTAATTTCCCTGGGTTAATCAGAGATCATTTATGTAAATTCCCAAAATGGGTTTCATTAGTGTGCCTGAAATTCGGTATTTGGCTGTGCTAACCGAGTAAAGATCATAATATCCCGCTATTGATGAATTTATAGAAGGCAATGGGTGGTTATTTTAGGATGGAGGGATGCTGGGTTGACATGAAGGGAGAGGGAGGGTTGTTCTGTCTCTGGATAATATCTTTTGGATCTCCATTCAGTCAAAGGTTGAAATGGGAAATGCCCTCTTCTCTGTTGAGCGAGATTTACCACCACAAACCGATGCTGGCACTAAAGCTGCACTCAACGAGCTGTATAGGGCCATAAGCAAACAAGAAAATACAAATGCACATCCAGAGCCAGCGTTCCTAGTGTCTGCTGACTTGTTTTTTTACCAGCATGTCACCTGTGCAACTAAAAGCAAAAAAAAACACTTCATCACCTTTACTCCACACACAGAAACTCATACAAATCTCTCCCTCGCTCTCCATTTGGCAAATCTAACCAAATCAAACTATCCTCCTGCTTACAAGCAAAATCTCAAAGAGGAAGCACCAGTGACACGCTCAATACGAAAGTAGTCCGATGAAGCAGATGCTAAGCTACAGGACTGTTTCACTAGCACAGACTGGAATATGTTCCGGGATTCATCCGATAACATTGAGGAGTTTACCACATCAGTCAGCGGCTTCATTAATAAGTGCATCGACGACGTAATTCACGTCGTGACCGTACGTACATATCACAACTGAACTAAAGGCTAGAGCTGCTGCTTTCAAGGAGCGGGACACTAATCCAGACGCTTATAATAAATCCCATTATGACCTCCAATTAGCCATCAAACTGTCAATACAGGACTAAAACATTGGCCCCCCAAAAATGTGTTGTCTGGTAAAAAATCTGAGTGGCTGGTAGATATTTTTTTTATCTACCTTCCACTGTGGCTGGTTGACCAACAAGTTAGTTTCAGGCCCGGAACAGGACCCTGAACAGCTTCTACCCCCAGGCCATAAGATTGCTAAATAGTTAGTCCGGGTAGCTATTGGTTAACTATTTAACTATCTGCATTGACCCTTTTTGCAACTCTTTTGACTCATCACATAGCCACTGCTATGTCACTTTAGGGATAAAGTGCCTAGTCGCTTTATCCCTACTTATATGTAAATATCTACATCAATTTCCTCGTTCCCCTGCACATTGACTCGGTACTGGTACCCCGTGTATATAGCCAAGTTATCCGTTACTCATTGTGTCAGTATTTCACTGTTAGTCTACTTCTGTTGTTTACGAAGCATGTGACAAATACATTTAGATTTGATCTTGATTCAGGTCTTTTTAATCAAGTGGACCTGTCCCACATCCATTCTCCTTTTACCATACATCTGTTCTGTTTTAAGGCTATCGGTAACAGTGATTTTAAATGCCAAAACTGTACAATCTCCTTGGCTTTGTCTATAACTTTAAAAGTAAGGAAGGTTCTAGGTCAATGGCTTTGTATACCATTGCTCAGAAGAATTCTATAACCCTGCCACTGCATGTCATCATGACCATCAATTAAATGTGCTTTCATTGACTTGGGTGACAATCTCCCCATTCCCACTAACAGGATGAATCTCTCGTACTAAGTGATGTGCCTGAATACTAAGTGCTCCATTTGGCAACTAAAAAGGGAGGCATTTCAATCTGTAATTCAGGATAAACGCTGCATATATTCACACTGTGTGTTTTCCTACTCCGACACCCATTTAAACATCACGCTTTGAAGATGATGATAAATATTGAAAAAACGCCAATGAACATTCCTTGCCCGTGAGTTGTGCTTAAAACGAGCTGTTCAGAGGTATGAGTCATATTCGAAGTGGACAAGATCAATTGAAATTAGAGATCTTGCTCTTGCTCTCTCTCTCTTTGGAGACCCCAGGTTTCTGCATGATAAGTGGTAGAGATAGCCAGCCTGCCGGTGATGCTACCAATCATTCAACAGGGCCTTCCAAATTGGCTCACAGAGACAGGGAGAAATAAGAAAACTTGACAGAACAACCACGCTTTTAACGCAGACGCCATCTGTGGCGTAGGCTCGAGACGGTGACTCTTAAAAATGTTTATTTGGCCAAATGTCTTCCGAGGTAGATTTATTTTTATGAAGGAGAGGGTAACACCACTTTCCTAGTCAAACCTCAACGTGAGCCATGCGCTTTATTGTGTTTGTTCAAATGAAGCCCTAAAATGGCTGCCGTGTGCATTCCCACAGTACTGCAGGTGCAATACACATACTGTACTACTGGATGAAGACTTACCACTATACCATATAGTGTCATTAGATCTTATGAAATATGCCTCTCAGTTTTGTCATCACTGTCATGGAAAATAACTGAATGTCAGTGTATAGGTCTTGAAAGCATTTTTTCAAAAGAACGGTCAGCAACGTGCCAGATTTGTTGTAATGCTGACAAATTATGTTGAAGTACATCACATATAACAACACATTTCACTGCACCTCTCTGGTGTGTGTGACAATACATATTTTTGTCTATTTTTTTATACTAGCAAACAACCTACACAAATAGTGCTGTTCAATCTGTTAGTTAGAGCGACATGTTAAATCTTGACCTCTATCTAAGAAGTCTGTAATTTGTATTTGGCGCCATCTACTCCATCAAGCAAATGTATTTATAAAGCCCTTCTTACATCAGCTGATGTCACAAAATGCTGTACAGAAACCCAGCCTAAAACCCCAAACAATGCAGGTGTAGAAGCACGGTGGCTAGGAAAAACTCCCTAGAACCAGGCTATAAGGCGTGGCCAGTCCTCTTCTGACTGTGCCAGGTGGAGATTATAACAGAACATGGCCACACAGTCATGAACACCTCAGTCTCCACACAGTCATGAACACCTCAGTCATGCCTCACTCACATTCTTGCCCTTCGCTGTGTGACTGAGTCACACAAACACATTGTACTCACTGAGACCGCTGACTGCATTACCCAACCACACTAGCTATGACATTTATTTTTATTTTTTAACCTCTATTTAACTAGGTAAGTCAGTTGAGAACAAATTCTTATTTTCAATGACGGCCTACGAACAGTGGGTTAACTGCCTTGTTCAGGGGGGGGATTCGATTTTGCAACCTTTCGGTTACTAGTCCAACACTCTAACCACTAGGCTACCTGCCGCCCCACATCTGAATCGGGAAGTCAAATAATTGAAACCAGAGTGTCTCCTCCAGTGAAGCCATTACTCTTCATTTGGTTAGTTTGCCACCGCTGTTGATTGGTTGTTTAATGAGATGGGAGGAACAATATGCCAACAGCAACAAGCATGTAGAGAGCGAGCAAAATGCCACTGGTTTCCCTTTTTTCATTGTATTTTTTTAAGGAGACTGGAATTTCACTCGTACTTTTCACATTTTATAGGGATAGATAGTTGTGTGGGTGAGGGGTGTAGGTTGAATGAGCCATATAGGTAAGAGCAGTGGGAATAGTTTGCACGCTAACCTGTACTCAATATGTGCTGCAGGCAGCATTACCCACTAGACCAGCCAGAGGCTCTCCTTATTTCCTTTTAGCTTATTGCTGTGCAGCTCTGTGTTTTTAGGTGAATGATGTTTACCTCTGCACCCCAGATGTTTGTTGGCACAATAAGGGTGGAGAAAAGTACATAGTCAATCACTTGGCAACTCCTCTGGATGTAGTTTTGGAGTTGAGTGCCTTGCTCAAGGGCACAATGGAAGGAAATTGCACATATGCTGCACATTACGATGGTATCCTTAGAGAATTGCTGTCGAGCAGCAAGATGTACTGGAAATAAAAACCTAAATATAGGTCTTCCCATAAAATGGCTGAAATATGCCTTTTAGATCTGGCTGTCTGTAATCCTCTAGAACACTAGAAAACTTGAATTCAAAAGGTCCTTAGGCTGTATAAAGTGGTGTCATGTTTTGCATAGCACAATCTGAAGTTGAGAACTTTTTTTTTACATTTTCCACTCCAATAGTAACTTTTTTCCCCACTTGATCCGCGCAGTTGTTTTGGTTTGGGGAAAGTTGAAAAGCCAAAACACGCACTCATATTCACCTCCATAGCTGCCTGCCTGCGGGGCTGACACAGTTTGGGCTGGTGCGGGAGGGAATCGCGTGAGTCAGCAATGACATAGAAGTCGCTGCTCCCTTGGCCGTATTCATTAGACCAGATTGAAGAGCCGGGTGTTATTTCACAGGGAGCATGAGAAAGGATTGTGTGTGTGTGTGTGTGTGTGTGTGTGTGTGTGTGTGTGTGTGTGTGTGTGTGTGTGTGTGTGTGTGTGTGTGTGTGTGTGTGTGTGTGTGTGTGTGTGTGTGTGTGTGTGTGTGTGTGTACAATATGACAGTGTGGGTTTGTGGCTGCACCTGTGTATATGCAAGTCAATATGAATGTGTGAATGTGTGTGTATAAATGAAGGATACTGTTTCTTTGGAGAGAAAGCGAGAGAGAGAAGGCACACACTCATTCCTTGCACTGCCAGCCTCCCTGCCTGATTGAAACCATGGCAGATGGGCTGCGAAAAATTGGAAGGCAGACCCGCACCGGTCTTCCCGCATTTTTTTATTTCTCTCTCACCTTTATAAAAAATTATAATTTGCAGACTGGCCTCAGGCCACTGATCAGGGCCAGTGTGGGGTGATGCAATGGCGAGGGCCAGAGCGGCGCAGACTTGGTTAGGTGCCCTTACACCCCTGCCTAACTCCTAAATTGCCCCAGCACACCCCGAAGCACAGGGGATTATGCAACTTGCTCTCTGAAGCCATTGGTTTACATTTTAATCAGATTCAGTTTCTCTCTGTGGCTGCCATGTGTCGTTTACGATACTGCAGCTAGCATGATGTGGTTGTTTAAACCAGTATGAACTAGACCAATAGAAGGTCCCAGCAGAGCGAGAGCTTGTCTCTGTGCTATGATAATGGTTTATGATTATATTTGCATGATAACTGGAACCCCTCTTCAGGTCATACAGAGGCACCTGCAGCTGGATAACTTGGGCTGGGCAGTATACCATATTTTAAGATATACCGGTATTGATGCACGGACCGGTTTGGGATTTTACTTTACCTTCTTTAACGGTATTTGAATGTTTGGTTTGTTAAATGTGATACGCCATGTGTAAAGTACATTTTTATAGTTTACTTTGCTACTTGAGTCATCTCTCTCCACGCTCTCTCTCTCTCTCTCTCTCTCTCTCTCCATGCCGCTTCCACACAGACCTAGCCCAGCCCTCTGTCACTCAAGGAGTGCATTTGTTGTTCCTCAACCACAAGACACTTGTGTTCAGTGTGCTTGGTCAATGCAGCACATGCAACAATGTTGATGGCAACGATACTGTATTAACTTTTCTTCTTAATATAAATCCACTAGCGTTATATAATTACACTATTAGTTTGTTTCTTACATCTGCAAACAGCTAGTTTGTCTTTTCTTAGCAAGTTGTTAGCCACTAATGCTAATCCTAATCGCTTGCTAGCCAATAAATGTACTGAGTCAGAGCAAACGTAAATTGGCTATACAGCATGATAATACCAGTGATGGTGTAGACCTAAATTGGCATGTTGTTTATGCAACAGTGTCTTCTAAATCAAAGAGGAATACACAAAGAAAGCTTATGTTAGCTACATGAAGTAGCTAGGAGAAAACATTTAATGTAGCCAAAGATTATAGGGTCCTCTAGGAAACACTTCTCAACATTTTGGTTCCTACCATGTCACAATAACACTTCCCTGGTATTTTAATTTGTGGTCAAGTCAAACAACACTGTATTCAAAGTGCCCACTATTATATTCTAACTATAGAACTAGAATAGTCATTCTATTTCCATGATTCCAACAGTTGTTCGATATCGCAATTGCAACATTTGATTAAAAATAAGGCCTAGATTGTTTGCCCATATCGTGCAGCCCTATGTGGCAGTATGGAAATTATCTCAAATGAGTGCAGGAAATGCAGAAACTGATGAAAATGCAGATTTTTTTTTTTGGGGGGGGGGTGATGTTAAATTGAACAGTATAAAGCAATAAGACTGGCGAAAGACCCGTTGAATTCACTTAGAATGTATGTGTTGCCACCCTAGGGTCACGCACTACTCATAAAGCAAATTCAGAACTTTTATTGTTCAAAAACATAAAATACCTTCATTTTTTATTTTTTATACTGTGATTTAATATTTTGTACATACAGTGCCTTGCGAAAGTATTCGGCCCCCTTGAACTTTGCGACCTTTTGCCACATTTCAGGCTTCAAACATAAAGATATAAAACTGTATTTTTTTGTGAAGAATCAACAACAAGTGGGACACAATCATGAAGTGGAACGACATTTATTGGATATTTCAACCTTTTTTAACAAATCAAAAACTGAAAAATTGGGCGTGCAAAATTATTCAGCCCCCTTAAGTTAATACTTTGTAGCGACACCTTTTGCTGCGATTACAGCTGTAAGTCGCTTGGGGTATGTCTCTATCAGTTTTGCACATCGAGAGACTGCATTTTTTTCCCATTCCTCCTTGCAAAACAGCTCGAGCTCAGTGAGGTTGGATGGAGAGCATTTGTGAACAGCAGTTTTCAGTTCTTTCCACAGATTCTCGATTGGATTCAGGTCTGGACTTTGACTTGGCCATTCTAACACCTGGATATGTTTATTTTTGAACCATTCCATTGTAGATTTTGCTTTATGTTTTGGATCATTGTCTTGTTGGAAGACAAATCTTCGTCCCAGTCTCAGGTCTTTTGCACACTCCATCAGGTTTTCTTCCAGAATGGTCCTGTATTTGGCTCCATCCATCTTCCCATCAATTTTAACCATCTTCCCTGTCCCTGCTGACATGATGACTCCTTGCTGTCCCCAGTCCACCTGACTGTGCTGCTGCTCCAGTTTCAACTATTCTGCCTTATTATTATTCGACCATGCTGGTCATCTATGAACATTTGAACATCTTGACCATGTTTTGTTATAATCTCCACCCGGCACAGCCAGAAGAGGACTGGCCACCCCACATAGCCTGGTTCCTCTCTAGGTTTCTTCCTAGGTTTTGGCCTTTCTAGGGAGTTTTTCCTAGCCACCGTGCTTCTACACCTGCATTGCTTGCTGTTTGGGGTTTTAGGCTGGGTTTCTGTACAGCACTTTGAGATATCAGCTGATGTACGAAGGGCTATATAAATAAATTTGATTTGATTTGATTTGAAGAAAAGCAGGCCCAAACCATGATGCTGCCACCACCATGTTTGACAGTGGGGATGGTGTGTTCAGGGTGATGAGCTGTGTTGCTTTTACGCCAAACATAACGTTTTGCATTGTTGCCAAAAAGTTCAATTTTGGTTTCATCTGACCAGAGCACCTTCTTCCACATGTTTGGTGTGTCTCCCAGGTGGCTTGTGGCAAACTTTAAACAACACTTTTATGGATATCTTTAAGAAATGGCTTTCTTCTTGCCACTCTTCCATCAAGGCCAGATTTGTGCAATATACGACTGATTGTTGTCCTATGGACAGAGTCTCCCACCTCAGCTGTAGATCTCTGCAGTTCATCCAGAGTGATCATGGGCCTCTTGGCTGCATCTCTGATCAGTCTTCTCCTTGTATGAGCTGAAAGTTTAGAGGGACGGCCAGGTCTTGGTAGATTTGCAGTGGTCTGATACTCATTCCATTTCAATATTATCGCTTGCACAGTGCTCCTTGGGATGTTTAAAGCTTGGGAAATCTTTTTGTATCCAAATCCGGCTTTAAACTTCTTCACAACAGTATCTCGGACCTGCCTGGTGTGTTCCTTGTTCTTCATGATGCTCTCTGCGCTTTTAACGGACCTCTGAGACTATCACAGTGCAGGCGCATTTATACGGAGACTTGATTACACACAGGTGGATTGTATTTATCATCATTAGTCATTTAGGTCAACATTGGATCATTCAGAGATCCTCACTGAACTTCTGAAGAGAGTTTGCTGCACTGAAAGTAAAGGGGCTGAATAACTTTGCACACCCAATTTTTCAGTTTTTGATTTGTTAAAAAAGTTTGAAATATCCAATAAATGTCGTTCCACTTCATGATTGTGTCCCACTTGTTGTTGATTCTTCACAAAAAAATACAGTTTTATATCTTTATGTTTGAAGCCTGAAATGTGGCAAAAGGTCGCAAAGTTCAAGGGGGCCGAATACTTTCGCAAGGCACTGTATCGCCCAGCCCTATGAATAACACCCATAACTTCTTAATTAACACGTTAATGCCATTATGGGGTGACACTGGGCTGTCCCTTTTAAACTTTTTTATTCATTTACACATGGTCTATATTGTAGGAGAATCACCTAGTCACTTCGTCAAGAGGTTCAGATCTCTTGATATAAGAGCTAAGGTGTTGTGTTGTTTTTATGTGATACCTACTGGTCTTGTTATAATCCCCTATTTGACGTGCCCTCTTGTCTTGTCTCTTCTGTGTGTCTGCAGTGGTGTCTAGTGGCAGCGACAGTGAGTCGGACCACAGTGAGGGAAGCGTGAAGAGCAAGGTGTCCAGCCAGGGTCTCCCTGAGGGCAAGCAGCGTACTGACTCAGGTACATCCCTCTGTATGCCTTCTATCTGACCCTGGCATGCATAAGACACCACAAATATACACAATGGAGTAATACAACCTTTGATTTATAAATTGTATGGGGATAAGACAGTTTTACTTCGAGTGTAAGCCATTGATGAGCTTTATTCTTGAACAATCAATATCAATCACAATGAACAGCAAAACTATTGAACAGTAGGAAATCTTTCAGACTGTGCCTTTTAACCTCTTGGCCCTGTGTGTTTGTCCACAGTGTTCAGTGGGGGGTGGATTGGGACCCCCACAGGGCTGGGTTGGGGACCACAGGGCAGCCTGCTGTCAGAGAGCCGCTCCAGCCTAACCAGCAAGCCCCCCCACAGCACCGCTCCCCCTGAGGACTACGACACAGACCACAGCTTCCCCTCCCCCAGTGAGTACACCCAGAACTCAACATTATCTATGTGGCTCCAATGGCTCAGTCGGTTAGACAGAGCATGGTCAGGGTTGTGGAATATGTACTGCATTGGCCATATAGGTGTGACTTTCAATGTGGCCTTGGATAAAAGTCCCATATTATACCCAGAGTGTGTTCTAATCCATCAAACCCCTCCCTTCCCCCTGTTCTTGTTGACTACTTTCAACGGACCTGACAGGACAAGCTAGATTTAAGCAATATGGGAATGCTGTGTGGACCCACATCACCTTTTATTAGACAAGGTGTTGTTTACACTGCTTTCACATCTCATAGGCCTAATCAATAAGGGCAGAGGTGAGAGAGTGAATCAGCCCCTGTGTGTTGCCTAACCCTACACACTAGGCCAGTATCTAACAAGTCTAGCCTGTTGCAATGCATTGCGAATTAAGAGCTCTGACCGCTTTGGCTGCCATGTCAAGCCGGCCTAGATTGACTCTGTGTAGAGGACTCTTGAGGGGATGTGAGCTCAGAGCAACAGGTGTTGGTGCCCAAGAAGGGCACTTGTTTGCGCTCTCCCTTCCATGTTGCGTTCCCAACAATAATGTCTCTAAATTCGGAAGCAGTATGTGCACACCCACCGACCGGAAGAAACCTGAACAGGAGTGCTTACAGAGCTGAACCCCCCTTAGCCCTCTGACAAATGTAAAATGTAAATACTGAGCAAAGCTCCTGTTCTCCATCCCAGGAAGGAAACCCTGTCCTCGGGTGTTCCAGCCCCGACAAGACCCCCTGTCTCTCTCGGTTTCTGCCAGTGGGTGCGGTGTAATGCCAGTATGGGATCCCCCACCGCTATCCCTGCCCTCCACAGCCAGAACGCCCGCTGGCACAACTCAAGCCCAATTAGGTCTCATTTGCACAGCGATGGTGTCTCGCCAATTTGTGGCTCCCGCTTTTTTAAAGATAACAACTCTCTTTCATGTGCTCACTTGACACATTTGTTGAAAGCGTTGACTTTCCCGACTGTGACCATGCAGAACGTGGAGCCTTAATTTATTTGGGGATTTTAATTTGTATTTTATTTTGTATTTCTCTTGGCCTTCATGCATCCATACAAAGAAAGCAATTTACCACATTTCATACCCTCTTCTTTTATCTGCCCTTTTCCTGTATACTTTTATATCATTAAACTTAAGCGGTACTGTATCACCAACGCCAGCTACCGCCGTCCAGTGCCGTAAACGTGTTGGCTAACTTTGCAGGATAATGACTTCATTTGACTTCAGGGTCCTGTGTCGCTCAGTTGGTAGAGCATGGCGCTTGCAACACTGAGGTTGTGGATTCGATTCCCACAGGGGACCAGTATGAAAATGTATGCACTCACTACTGTCACTCTGGATCAGAGTGTCTGCTTAATGACAAAACATTTTCATCTACGTGTACTCCGTTAGCCAACTGGCAAAATTACTCTGCACCACTAAATGGAAAAGGACCCGGAAATCCATCTCTGCCCGATAGTTGGGGATAGACTGCATGGATAAAGGTCCACAGTCTTTTTTTTTTTGTTTCCACTTCTCCCCCTAATACCCCATCGCTGTAATTGATTGAAAATATGAATGTCATTTATATACAAATGTGGACATCAAGGATAGCCCGGGCTGTGTAGATTGCGCCACTGCATGGATTACCTCCAGGGAAGCCGGAGAATGGATTTCTATTTATAAGGCGTTGATTTATGTCGCCTGCGAGCGGCGGGCCGTCATTAATCAGAACATAATGGGGTTTAGCCCTATGCAAGGCGCTGGGACTCCCCTGCTCACTCATTTGTTTTCACTCAACATCGTCCTGTTTCAAGCCACTTAGGGATTAGTCAGAGCAATTACTCATTCCCACTATTTCTTCATTTGAATCTTATTCATTAGTCTTTATAAGGTAGCAGAACCATTTCATGTGTGTGCATGTTCAATCGAGCGTGAATAGCAACCATTTTTAAGTGTGTTATTATAGTTGAGTTTTGTCTCCAGATTTCCCATTAGATCTTGGTTTTAGCATTGATTTGTGATTTATTTTCTTCTATTTGAGACACTAGCACACTTTCAATCCAGTCTATTTGACTCCCTTTTAGACACAATCTGTATGTTGAAGCTATTCACCATGATATATAGCTCCAGACTGGAGTAGCATTTAATGACGATGGCATTTAGCAGACATTGTGTACTTTACTAGGTATATTTACTGGAATCCAAAGCACTGAAGGTGCAAAAGGAGCTATATGAAAAGTATTTGTCTATATGGTACTCTTTTTTTACAAATTCATTTCTACCTCCGATCATTGTAGATGATGCAACCATGGCCAGACTAATGTTCTCGCAAGAATGAATGATGGACATCATAAGATGCTAAGTAAAAAAGGAAGAATGTCATCATATCACCCCAAGCAACCATTTCTTAATTCAATCTGTTTTTTTGTAGTTTTTTGTCACTCTATCCAATGTGAAATCACGCTAGTTGGCTTTGTGTGCGTTCCTTCAATGAAGCCTTGAGCCCACGCACAACCTGGGTCTTTATGTTCACATCGCTTTGTTTTGATGTAGTCTTTCAAGCTACTTTTTTTCTGTCATTACCAAGGTAGCCGTGTGCAGCTGTGTGCCAGCTCAACTGGAATTTGAAGCGAGAGAGGGAAAATAACCAATAAGGCTCTTACAGTAGTGTCTGTAAGTCTTTCATTGATTTCCCTGATAGCAGGAGGGAAAATTGCTTGTTGTCGGTCTCTGAATAACCCTCCCACTTCCCCATGCACCCTAGTCTTATACTTCCAACCATTCTCCACTCCTCCTCTCTCTCCCTCACTTAATTTATCTAATCTACCTTGACATTTCTGAAGTTTGCTGCTATTCTTTTTTTCTTTTTTTTCTTTTCTCTTTACGCTGAGGTTGTATAATTGCACTTCATTGTGCACTCTTCCACTCTTCCGGGAATCATTCCTCACTCTCTGATGCAGAAAACCTGCCACAGTGTTTGAGCAAAGGTTTTCTGAATGAAAAATGACCGGAGGGATTCGGCACTGAAGAGGAATCGTTTACATACGCACCGCAGCCAGTTCCTGTATACGCTCGCCGTTTTAACACAACGTACATGTATATTGACAGTTTCCCCTTTTCTTTAAGAGCTACCCTAACATTACCTGCAGTTAACCTGATGAGAGAGAATAGGAAATGTGCATTTTCCACGTGCTGCTCCGTCTTGGTTTAATGAAATGCTGTTTAGTGATCGCGTCTTCCTCAAATGAGCTTACTCAATTAGACGATGCCATACACAGGCTTGATGAAGTGACATTTTTTCTCCCTGTCAGTTAGCACCGATTGAGCCCATCTAATTAGAACCTGGGACTCTGAGGCTCCAATATGTGATAAATCTCTTATGTGAAATCAGTAGCATTTGCAGAGCTCGGTACAATATGTACCAGGACCCTACTTAACACACTATCAGCGCTAACTGTTCTTGTATGAACTGGAGTACACAAGTCCATTTTACTCTGTTCTTGTCATTAATTACAGTTAATTACACAACAGCCACACAGGAAATCATTGATGTAAATACAATCAAGTTACCGGCTGTGATGCAGAGCTGCTGATTGAGAACATCATCTTTGTTTTTCTTCATACTACTCATACTTCCTCAAAACCTGTTTGCTAGTACTCTGCCATTTTATAGGCTACTGTATTTGAGTTACATTATTGTTCTCATTTTCTATTGGTTGATTTCAACTGAAGCAAAATGGTGTCGTTCTGCATGCGATATGCTGTAGACCGGGTCAGAGGTTACACACCCCTTATGTAAGCGCTCTATATGAGATTGGTCAATCGCAGGCAGTTTGTTTGCGTCTTGTAGTGGAAGGTTATTGGAGAGATTGGCATTTCAACACCCTTTTAAGGATCCTTCTGTCCTCTGTGTAAGATGAGTCATCCACCCTCACCTTTTCCCTTGGCCAGCAACAGTTTCACCTGAAGAGCATCACTAGTCTGACTGATACCGTTCTTCACAACATAACAAAAATATGTATAATTAACACCTTCTATTCCTGGCCATTGGTATCAGCAACAACTGAACATTAATATGACACTCAGCCTGTGTCCCAAATAGCACCCTGTTCCCTACATAGAGCACTAATTTTGACCCGATCAAAAGTAGTGCACTATATACGTGGCCTCAGTCACTGATGAAAGCAATGATCAACCTGCAATATACGATGTCATTACCTCACTTACATCGCAAGTTTGATATAATTGATTTAACATTTCCAAATGTGCGTCTGCGGAACGTAGCCTCCCCCTACAAAATATCCGATAATGACTCTGATCTGTCAGTTACACTGTTGCGAAATGCTAACATGACACCTCTTTCAGGAATACAAACACCTCTTCTGCCAAGGATGGGGACGGATGCAACGACTGCCATTTTCTAATACGGGTTGGGGAAGGAGGGGGTGGGTGATGGTGCGGTGGAGGGAGGGTGGGGGCAGTCATTTGGCAAACATAATTAATAACACTCCAGTCTCCCCTGATTAGCACCAGACAAGGCCTGAATACGAGATGAGGACTGGCTATAGAGAGTCTGCTGGAGATTTGCCCAGGGAGCGATGATGTGTTACTCCGACCTAATGATTATTCTAGGAGGCATTATGAAAACAGTGAAAGCCTATTGTAGTTTCGGCTTAATATTGGATAAGCATAGAGGCCTATTGGGATGTATTTACAATGTTGCTTGATTTGCTTCATACTGTACCATCTCTACCATTGAGAAACAACAAAAAGATGCCTTTCACCCACTTCTCATGTAAAAATATTTGGAATTG
This sequence comes from Oncorhynchus clarkii lewisi, assembly GCF_045791955.1. Lineage (NCBI taxonomy): Eukaryota > Metazoa > Chordata > Actinopteri > Salmoniformes > Salmonidae > Oncorhynchus > Oncorhynchus clarkii. Next base: position 18,155,912 of record NC_092156.1, read on the forward strand.
ACACAATTGTTGTAACACACAGTCGAGTCGATGAAGTAATCTGCAGACATTAAAATGAGCTAGTATGGGTTTCCATTCAAAATGTGTCTTAGGAAATTAATAATTATCTTCCCACTAAGGGACACAGTCAGACTGCAGTGCTGTGTTCAGGCATTCTCCACGGAAGTTCACAATGTCAAGCAATTCCTTCTGCTTTGACAGGCAGTCATGATTGGATGTGGTGAAATAACTTTACAGAAAAACTTGAGGGACAGGGAGGTTGATGGGAATACACACTTGGTGTCTCTTGACATTTTGGTCCAGCACTGATGTGGTTCTTTCACTAGCCTGTCCAGTAACTGTCTGTATTAAAGTTGTTGATAAAACAGCTGTAGTAGAGCTATGTGGTGTGCATTTTGCAATGGGCTCTTAATTTAATCGTACTGCGGTGAGTTGCAGAAATTGTGTGGATTAAAAAAGAGCCTTGCCCCAAATTGTAAATGTTACAAGAGCTCTGCATATTCGTAAGCCAAGTAATCTGCACTTTATTATTGATTGTAGGTCTACCTTACCTTATGGTGAGGCATTGTCTCACATGAGCGTCTCTCAACAGAAACACAAGTCTAATAGAGTGCTGGGGGGGAGAGGAGCTCCGCAGACCCTTCGTTTCCGGAAGTGATTTAGCCATTTATTGTAGCCATTTGTGCTCTGTAGTGTTACTAGTTTTCTCGTGTCAATTAACTCCTGACATTCCTGGATTACAAATTATAGGAATAAAGTCTAATTTAGACAACAGGTTTAACCTTTTTCAAGGTTACATACAGTTGAAGTTGGAAGTTTACATACACTTAGGTTGGAGTCATTAAAACTCATTTTTCAACCACTCCACAAATTTCTTGTTAACAAACTATAGTTTTGGCAAGTCGGTTAGGACATCTACTTTGTGAATGACACAAGTCATTTTCCCAACAATTGTTTATAGACAGATTATTTCACTTATAATTCACTGTATCACAATTCCAGTGGGTCAGAAGTTTACATACACTAAATTGACTGTTCCTTTTAACAGCTTGGAAAATTCCAGAAAATTCTGTCATGGCTTTAGAAGCTTCTGATAGGCTAATTGACATCATTTGAGTCAATTGGAGGTGTACCTGTGGATGTATTTCAAGGCCTACCTTCAAACTCAGTGCCTCTTTGCTTGACATCATGGGAAAATCAAAAGAAATCAGCCAAGACCTCAGAAAAAATTGTAGACGTCCACAAGTCTGGGTCATTCTTGGGAGCAATTTCCAAATGCCCAAATATACCACATTCATCTGTACAAACAATAGTACGCAAGTATAAACATCATGGTACCATGTAGCCGTCATACCGCTCAGGAAAGAGACGCGTTCTGTCTCCTAGAGATGAACGTACTTTGGTGCGAACAGTGCAAATCAATCGTAGACCAACAGCAACGGACCTTGTGAAGATGCTGGAGGAAACACAGTAAAACAAGTCCTATATCGACATAACCTGAAAGGAGCGCAAGGAAGAAGCCACTGCTCCAAACCGCCATAAAAAAGCCAGACATGGGGACAAAGATCATACTTTTTGGAGAAATGGTCTCTGGTCTGATGAAACAAAAATAGAACTGTTTGGCCATAATGACCATTGTTATGTTTGGAGGAAAAAGGGGGAGGCAACCGTGAAGCATGGGGGTGGCAGCAACATGTTGTGGGGGTGCTTTGCTGCAGGAGAGACTGGTGCACTTCACATGGCATCATGACGATGGAAAATATGTGGATATATTGAAGCAACATCTCAAGACATCAGTCAGGAAGTTAAAGCTTGTTTGCAAATCTTCCAAATAGACAATAACCCCAAGCATACTTCCAACGTTGTTGTAAAATGGCTTAAGGACAACAAATTCAAGGTATTGGAGTGGCCATCACAAACCCTGTGATGGAGTGTATGTAAACCTCTGACCCAGTGAGGATGTGATGAAATAAATCATTCTCTCTACTATTATTCTGACATTTTACATTCTTAAAATAAAGTGGTGATCCTAACTAATAGGGAATGTTTACTAGGATTAAATATCAGGAATTGTGAAAAACTGAGTTTAAATGTATTTGTCTAAGGTGTATGTAAACTTCCGACTTCAACTGTATCTGGCTATGCTGGCAAAATCACTACGTATCCCATTGAGCCAAAAAACATCCAGCCAACCATACGCAAATGATGCTGGTAGATCCCAAAACTGAATTTGGATCCGTTAAAATTAATTTTAAGTAGAAATTATATCCTTCGCCACTGTTGTCTTACGACACGATAGATAGCTCGAACCAGTCATGAATATTCAACAAAACAGTAACTAATTCTACATTTTCTTTCCAGCGAATTTCTTAGTTACATAATTGTATAACTAGCAAACGAGTTTTGAAGTTGAGGGTGCAGTATTTATGAATTTTGAAAACTAGCATAGTTCAGCTAGTTTAGCCAGGGAAAACAAGCTTTGGACAGGATATAGCTGGGCAGACATGCGTACTAGGCTAATTCGGTACACAGACTGTAGTTTTTACGCCATGATATCAGGAGCTGACTGTGCAAAGTTTGATTAAACAATTCGGAGACTGAAACAAATACATCAGATTACAAATATTTAAGGAGAGCGAATCGATATACAATTCCGAATTCAGTTGTAACTGTCAATGATAAAACAAAGTTTAAAACGATATTTGAGTTTTTACCTTAATCCAGAAAATGTATGGTGAAGTCGCTTTCAGACACAGTAGACTCCTCCTCCTCACCACTCTATTGAGCTGCACATACAGTGGTAGTGATTCACACTCTAGTTATTCATTTAAGTGAGGGAAACTGTACTAGCTATAGCCAAAGGTGCGCGAAGTAAGTAGAGTGGAACACTTTAGCTAAACGTGGCTCTCCTAATGATCTGGATGGATGAAAAGCTAACAGGAGACAGGGGTCCTTTTGGCCCGCAACTCTTTATGTGGCGCTCGTCCATGCACCGATGGAGGAGACTCTCTCTCCCACACGCAGCCCTATTATCTCCCCAGGAGGCTGCAGTAATTGTGTCGGTGTCAGTTAAAGGTATTAGTATGCAAAACAGACCTGTGTCGGTTTATTCAGTGGTCCGACAGCTCTTTTTTTATGGGCAGTAGATCTTACCGATAGTCATTCAGGTTCCTAAGGCGTCTTTATTTAAGCCTGTATGAAATGTTATCTGGGCTTCCAGCAAGGAATTTATTAATCACTAAAGGGTCCACCGTTATAGCTGTTCTTAAAAAAAGAAAGTAAAAGGGATGCTGGAACAAAAGGTGTATGCAGTTATCACACAGACAGAGTAATTTGATACTTTGTATATTCCCATTTGAAATTGGTAAATGACTGAGTGAGGTGAATGCCACAAGTGGATTTGATTGATTCGTAAATTACTTTTTAATTGTATTAAATATCCTAATTTCATGAATGATCTTTCAGTTACACCTCAACTGCGCCACAGCGACTGGCTATTCATTGCTAACTATGTCCGGAGGCATCTTTCAGAAAAATTATCTCAACACAAAAGAAAATGGCCAGTCAAAATCCCAAGTGATGGTCTCCGCTGAGATGAATGGAATGCTTTCCCTCTTCAACCCTGTTGTCAACCTTTATCACCAAGGCCAACCTTAATGTCTGGTTCACCTGCTGTTTCCCCAAAGCTGGACATAAAGATTGTAAGTTAGTCATGCACTGCATCTCCGAACACACACCTCACTACAGCATAGTAAGAAGCTGCGGAGGGCCCATTCTGTGTGGAAAACCTTGTCGTGTGCCATGCAGACAGGCTCTTGGCTTGGACGCTACACTTTTTTTGTTCAATGGGGCCAATGACTTACCTAAGAAGTTGGGTCATTCCACGAATAGAGTACATTTTGCATCCCTTTGATGTTGTAAGTAGAAATTGTGCACCAATATTACATTGTAATAGCCTGTTATATTAAATGTGCCCTTCAATACAGACCACATGAGCACTCAATGTATCCGAATAAAGACTTGCTAAAGTGCCAAAAATCAGCATTTCTAATAATCAACGTTCTGATTTTAACCCACTTAACCCCAAAATGTCTACGTTTTTACCATCATTGTAAAGCCCTAGTTATGTTCTTGCTTTGACTGTCATTTCTGAAGATGATTATATATTTCATGTAATTATTGATACAGTTAAGTCTCTTCCTCATTTTCAGGTTAAGTGAACAGAACTTTTGTTTGATTATGGGAAAACTATTAATTTTAGAATAATTTTTCAAAAGAAACATTGAACATATAAGCAATAGTAAAGTCATAGTGTAAAAACAGATGAGCTGCTGCTACTCTTTTTGGCAATTTTTTGGTGTTTTGTGATGGAAAACTGAGATCTTCAAGCATAACACGTCAATCCTGTTACCCATAGGCTACACATTTTTTACATTTTAAAAAGGTTTGTGAAGCTTGCATTTAATTGCCCCTCCCTGTTGCACACAACAAGCTTCCATTTCCCCTGTCACAAAGGGATTTATGGTTGATTTAAGGTGAAAACCTCAACCATGTTATGGTCAATCAAATTTAATGGCACTTTATTGGCACTTTTATTTAACCTCTTGAGATGGGAAAGCATGTTTTTGTATGAATTTGAGCATTTATGACAGAATGTTCAAATTCATTTTTATTATTTTCATTTTGTTTTTTTACCATGTTAGGGTACATACATTTAGGGTATTATATTTGTGGAACGACCCATATATAATGTTTAATGGTGATGCTCTTACCTCTGTACTGTGTGTCCTCTGCATTCTCAATATTTATCTTCTTATCCAACAAACCAAACCTCTTTGGCACTGGCCAGAGACCACAAAACTCTTGTGTTAGTTTCAATAGCTGTTCAGTGATAGTTGTGAAGTTTACTGTTTAAACATGCTGAATCTTTATGGTATTCTGACACTTTATTGAGACCATATGGAAATCAGAAGGGCATACAGGAGTAACAGTGGGAAGGGTGGACACGGATTGAACCTGGTCTTCGGTAGGGGGATTTGTATACATGACATGTGCCGGGAGTGTTAGCACTCAACCACGGCTTTGCTTAAGTTGCCCTTTTTAAAGGAAGATAAATAATGGCTTATCTGTTTTGATCTATTATCTACTCATGCATAAGGTACCATTGCATTCTTTACACTCTTATTTGCTCATTCGGTGGTTCCCTCAGATCAGTTCCCTATACATTTGGATAGTGTTGATGTGATATCAATTCTTCTATGGTTTCTGAGCATGTGCGGTATCACTATGGTGGGGTTATGGGCTACCTGGTTGCCTGGTTGCCTGGAGACAGACAGCAGGCTCTTCCTTCCTGGAGCCGTGTTCCAGCAGATCCCCTTTAATGAAAATTACTGTGTGACACAAACAGCAGTATTAATTTAATTGTGGACTGTGCCAGTCCTCCCTCAATGGTCGGTAATTGTATTAGCATGGAAGGGTGGTGGATTACTCTTAAAATATAGAAATAAACTACAGTAGGAGATGGTGAGGGGTAGATATGATGCTGTACTGCTCCTGGAATCTAAGGTGCAGTCAAGCACCTGACCAGCTCCCTGTACAGAAGCAGTGATGTTATGGATCAACTCTTCAAAGGGATCATTTTAACAAGAATTCAGTTTGATTTGAACCCCTATTCCACAATTATTGTTATATTTTAAGCTTTACTCAGTCTACTGAAATGGCCATCTGTAATTTCCAAAGAAGGGTTTTATTGATGGCCACCTTCTCGCGACAAGAATGCCCCGATTGTCCATTAACAGAATGCTGTTTGAATAGCTTGTTTGTCCTCCACATTTACCATTAAGCACCTGAAATTGATTGTACCATGTAGATCATTTGTGCTTTCCCTATTGTTCCTATGCACTGTGGAGAAAAAAGTACATTTAATTGAATTTCATGTGGCTTTCCAACAGCTATTAGTTCTATTGGACGAGAGGATGTGAGGGCTCTGTTGTTCTTAACTGCATTCTGATGAGTCATTTTGGTAATTATGAACTGAGAGGGGAAGCAGACAGGCTCTCCATGGTGCCAGAGTCGGCCTGGTGGGACTGCGGGGTCGCGTGTGTCTGTGTGCCCGCCGCGCTGCGTTACACTGATTGACAGTGATGACCACCTGCCGGCCTTAGCACAGCGGGCACCCTTCATATGCCCCCTCCACAGTGGCGGGGACACATCCTCACCACAGAGCCAACCCCAAACTCTGACCCCTACTAGGAAGTAGGGAGATGCAGTTGGATAAGCTATGTGGTTCTCCACCTCTAACCCACAGCTCAGTCTGGAGGTATGGGTTTAATCATACCACTGTGGCAGAGCTACAGGGCTTCCTTTTTGTAGTGATGTTAGTCCGATTTGGTTGCATTCCTGTTTCAATGTGAACTCATTCCATGATTTAAAAAAATTCCTGATAGACAACCTGTGTACAGGAATGGATTGACAATGCTAAAATTGTATTGATCATGATTGAAACACCAAGTTACAGTTTATGTAGAATTGCTTATTCTTGAGGGAAAGCCCTCGATAATGACTTCTTTCCTAGTCTTAGTTATACTTTGATATGAGGTTTGTCTTTTTGTGTTGTAGCACAGGAGTATGGACACTGTGCTACAATCCACAAATATACTTAACTCAAGGCTTCTAGTTTTTTGAAAACTCTTGTTCAATGGCCTGTTTTTCCAGTGCTGTTTTTCTAGTGGTCTCACCATTCTTTGAAGATCCTGCGTCTTGGAGAGCACACAGGGGGAATCGCTGGCAGAATGGAGCAGGCTTTCAGGGGCCTCTAAATCGCAGTGACAACCTTTAAAAATACTAAAGCGTTACACAGCTATTAAAACCTGCCTAATAGACACATTGCAGGAGGCACACACAGAAACGCATGCAGACACATCACTTGCATCTCTCCTGTTGCTCTTGGAGCACAAAGTGCACGCAAAAAGTGTTTTTATACTGTTTTCAAACTTCTGTTTTCTTCTCCCTACTATTTCCCACAAAATGCTTAAATATTTTTACTGAAAATGTTAAATATGACAGATTTTGCTTGGTTCTAAGCTGATGCCTGTGGAACCTAATAAAGTTGCATTGGATGGAATTGGAAAACGGGCCACTTCCAATCAATACTCCTATAGTCCTTACTCGATAAGCCTAATGAAAAGGGACTTTTTAAAATGTGGAATGTTTATGATTGAATTGTAATATTCCATCTGTCTTTCTACTACATACCTGTCTGTCTCTCTCTCTCTCTCTCTCTCTCTCTCTCTCTGTCTCTCTCTGAATGACTGAAAATGTATATGGTGAATATTGTGCATCTGAGGAAATTATCTCTGTTTTAATCCTGCTTATCTTCTTACTCCCAATCTTTAGTTGCACTGTGATCTCTACTTTGGAGAATATTAACTTTCAGGTATATGGAGTAGATTATTTACGATGTTTAGAAGCCAGTGCCATTACCAGAATAGTAGTTTCACTGTTTCGGTCACCATAGTGCCTGATTTGATGTCGTGCCTGGTGTTTAGCGTCTGTTACCACTCCTCTTGTACCAAGTCAATTGTACCGTGCAGTGCATGCTATTTTTGCCTTTTCTCTTGGTGATGAGTTTGAAAAACAAAAACCTTTACAGTGGATGAGGACAGTTAGTGCAATTTCATTAACAAACAAGTACTTCTCAGTGCCCTCGCCTGCTGTCAGGGGCCCGCTTCGTACACTTGCCCTGTGTCAGCACCTGGGGGCCAGCGCCGATTGGGAGCCCACTCCATAGCCATCACATTACATAGGTAATGGGGCTCCCCTGCCAATGTGGCCCCTCGGCCCTGGCCCTAGAGGCCCAATCACAGTCAAAATGGTTCTCAGTCCACGCAAGGGCTTCTGTAAGTGTTGTGTGTGAGAGCTGTGCAGCTGTGTGTGTACGCTTATGTTGGTCCACAAACGGATGAAGCAGGGGACCTATTGGAACCAACAATATACTCTAGGTTCACCCCTGGCCTTCACCATAGTCCCTCCCTGTTTGTCAGTTTTTTTCGGGTTTGTGCACTTTTTCTTCTTGTTTGTGTTACCCTAGGACAATACCCACATGTGGGTATATGATGATGCCGCCTTTGTGGCAGACAAAGCCTGATTCAGAATCCCCTCAAAGCATTTCAGCTTAGAGATGAGACTGGAAATGAACATCAATTTGTGATGCTTTTACATTTCTTCTGACACCTACACTTATCTTAAAAGAATAGCCCTGTGGCAGTGCTCCTACATTGCAATTACATGGTTCCATGTACCCTTATGCTGGAGTGCTCTAGCCTTGATTTATGTATAAGGATTTGGTGTAAATGGCCATAACCAATGCAGGAAGTGTAAATGGGTTTATTTCTGTTCACCACAAAGCACTTAAATTAGCTTAAACTACAATCAATTGATTGTATAAGCTTGGTCATTGTAGCATGCATTGACGTCACACATATATTCACTTCATCCCCCCAAACAAATCACATGAATTATTTTGTCTAAGAGGTTATGAGTGATTGAATGGTAAAACACTAAGTTATGCATGCTATACAGTTGTATATATGCATGCTATATATGCATGCTATACAATAGCTTCTCACTGAACCTTGCCACAACGGCCCACCATGTCAAAGGAAAGTATTTTGAGAACTGTATGAACAGCATCTTTTCAAAAGACCCTAGGCATTCCTGGCAACGTTTCTTCAATGAACAAGAAATTGTTATGAGGTGTTTGCACTGAAAGCACCGGAGGGCGTGGGTTGGTGAAGGCACCTGATACACACGTCACAAAAGCCAAGGCTGTGTTAAACAAAGGTATGTGATTCTAAAACCGCGAATGACGGTGTGGCCTTGTGCTCCCGCTCAGACAGTGAGGCTTATGGGTCAGTATTGCTCAGCAACGAGCCTTGTCGTCCCCCACCACCACGCCGTACCACCTCCATATCCCTCGGTCTCACAGAGAGTAGACATTCTGTTCAAACACATTGCTCACTGAGTCTTTACAAACAACAAGGTCGCCCAGAGCTCGGCAAAACATCTCCTCGCTCTACTCTTCAGCTAACTTTTGGAGAAAGAGAAGCGGCATTGATTTCTCTGCTTCAGAACCTACTGTGTGTCTCTTTTGAGGAAGTTTCCGGTCTTTTTTTGGAAGTCGCTGAGCCCTTAAGTAGTTCCAAGGGATATTTTAGTCCTTCGAAATGCCTCCCGGATTAGCTAAGCGTGGACTTGTAGCCCGGCATATTCCTCTGTGGCCTAGCCAGACTTGTGAGGACAACCTAGGTCGGTGTCCAACCAGCTCTTTACAGTTGGACTCCTAGCAATCCAGTTGCGTCACACACACTCCCCGTTTATAGGCTTTTTGCCCTACAGGCTATTGGTTACACACTGCTTCTACCCCTAGCATGTACTTCTGTCTGTAAGGATGACTCACTAGCTTAGCATAGTCAGCCTGCGGCTTTGTATCCTCACAGATATGTGGGCTCTCCATAGGGACAGGGGTAACCAGAGGATACCATACAAAGCCTTCCCCTCCCAACCTAGCACTGTCAGACATACATATGCACTGACTCACCATAAACCGTTAGGCAAACATGAAATACTCTGGTTGAGCGAGGACATTTACATAAGCTAGCAGCTTACCAGTGCCAGCCACCCAAGTGAAAGGAATCTGTCAATCATGTCTATACGACGACAGAGATTCTGTCTTGTCTTACATGGTTTACATTGGCCTTGTACCAAGTCGATGTGTGTCTGCCTTTGAAAGCCATAATCAAACCCATCACATTGAAGTGTGTATTGTGAACAGATTCATTTCTGTGCACAATATAAATTGCAGGTTCCTATGCAATCAAATCTGCTATCCTGGAGAGTTATCAGGGTGAGCCAGAATGATGTTATTTTCCAGTAAAGTTTGTGTTATTCAATGGATTTACCCTGAAGTTCTCTCATTCTCCGAGCATTGTTTCATGTAAAATATAGTTGTGTGACTAACAGAAAAATAACATCTTATGTTTGACCTATTGTACAGCTTTCTGCTTTCACACTTTCTCTAATATAATTTTGGGGGGAATGCAAATTTATATTTACTCTGTGCCTGAGCATATTAGATAATCAGTTTGAGTTGGCAGTGGAAAGTGTTGCAACCTCTTAGTTGTTGGAATTGTCCTGAGCTCATTGGTATTCTCGGAAACACTCTGCCATATTCTTTTCATGAGGTAGTCTAAGAGCCCTCCATTGCACACATTTTATTTTACTTCCCATGTCAAAGAGAGAGAGAGAGAGAGAGAGAGAGAGAGAGAGAGAGAGACTATTTTCATCACTCCACAACAGCTTTTCCAGTGTATTTTTCTCCCTCTTACAAGCTATGAATATCTGACATCATGCCCCTAACCCATTCAAAGGGATAGAAAAAATATATATTTTCTCAACACTTGACATTACAGTGGAATAGTTCCAGAGTAACTGTGGCAAACTATCTTTGTAATGACCTTATATTGGATAGAAAAGCACAATCAACACAGTACTTTACACAGATAATAAGGAAAAATTATTCCATGTACATGCTTGATAGACGTTTGGCGTCAGCCAGGTCCTGTTTGTTCTGCTGTTTGTAAGCATGGCCATCAATCAGGATGGGCTCCTCAATGTCTTCAAATTGGTCAGACTATCTGGCTCGAAGGACCATGAAGAAGTCGAGCCACACAAAGATTGGTGGACTCTGAGACACAAGGCCTATATTGTCAGGTCTGAAGTTATTGGCACCCTTCATACAGATGAGCAAAAAAGACTAACATAAATAATACAAATACTGAGCTGTATAGTATGCAATTTTTTGGGTGGTGAGAAATGTTTTATGAGATTGGAGAACACATTGGGAGGGTTCTTAGACCATTCCTCCATACAGCCATTACAGACCACTGGCTCTGTGCCACCTGGAAATCCACAAACTCCCCCACCCATGGTAGCCATTGTTGGGAGTTCCATTGTATGGGATGAGGTGGTTAACAGCGCAAAGACTTTCTGTTTCCCTGGTGTCAGAGTGCATGACATCACTCGGGAGCTTGCGATCATTCTAGACCAAAACCCAGAGCTGGACGCAGTGGTTGTGCATGCTGTTACAAATGACATCAAGCTGCGGCAATGGGCTGAGTTGAGACAGGACTTTGAATAACTGTGAGACAGACTACGGGCAAGCAGATAATTTTTTCTGTCCCTATCTAAAAACATGGTTGTGGAATTGATCGCCTCTCACGGCTATTCGCACTGGACTTTTGGAAGAAATCAGGACTCTTCTCTAAAAAGCATAGGATTTTATTGACAATTTCGATCTGTTTTGGGAGCAACTGCAGTTTCTAAAAATGGACGGCCTGCACCCGAACAGGAGAGCAGCTTGGATGCTGAGTGCGAACATCGAAAAGGTACCAAAAAGGCTATGATGGGATATCATTCCTTGCCCGCAACAGGTAACCCTCATTGATTCTTGTTTTAATCTACGTCCTCGTTCGAGACATAGACCAAATTGCACAGTTCTAAACAATCTTGTATCTGTACCATTTTAAGCCAACTCCATGGCTATTTTATATAGAGGGTTACCTACTGATCATAGCATGTTTATGTTAGAGACTCCGACTGATCTGAATTCCCACAGCTGTGGCCTTGGACTGATTAATGTAAAGTTTGATTTCGAAAATCAAACTTATTGTGATTCTAGATCCATTTTGATAATACTGAAACTTGGTTTAAAAAAGTCTGTGTAAGATTCTGATGCGTCTCTGAATGGATAAAATGTTCATAGGTCTGGCAGAGGTGGGGGTGTCACCATATTCCTAAAGAACAACTTGAATGTTACTGTGTGTATCATCTCTGTCTCCAAGCAATTTCAACGTATTATCCTAAATGTGGGCCTTGGTTATAATGCCCAACTAACATTAGTGGGAGTTTATCGCCCTGCCTCGGCCCTCCCAATTGCTCTTAGAAAATTGTCTGAATTGCTGTCTAACAATGCTAAATCTGAATTATTAATATTGGGTGATCTTAACCCGGATTGGTTGATGCCAGTATCAGATAGACTGAAAGATATTTGTACGGAGTTAAATTTGACTCAACTAACTCAACCCGCACAAACTTCTAAAAAAAATTGAATAATCTATTATTTTGGATATCATTCTGCCAAACACCCCTCATAAGTATAGAGCCAATGGAATATTTGCTAACAAGCTTAGTGACCATTGTCCCATTGCCTGCATTAGAGATACTAAGCTACCTAAATCCCATCTGCGCATTATTACAAAGATACATTTTAGAGCTTTCAATGAGCAACCTTTCCTGTATGACCTGGGGTTGTATGATAGGGAGGTTGTGTCCTCTATCTCTGATTTGGATCAGGCCCTTAAATGATTTACCTCTTTATTTAACTCTGTTACAGATAAGTATCCCCCATATAAGAGATTAAGGGTAAAGGACAAATCTAACCCATGGTTCACGCATTAATTATCTGAAAGATTTTATGAAAGAAACTTAGCTTGTGCTAAGGCTAGATTCACTGGTTCTACCTCCGACTGGCAGTCCTTCAGACATTTGAGAAATGGATATCTTACTCTGGTTAGAAAAGCAAAGACAACAAACATACAGTTGAAGTCGGAAGTTAACATACACTTAGGTTGGAGTCATTAAAACTCATTTTTCAACCACTCCACAAATTTCTTGTAAACAAACTATAAATCGGTTAGGACGTCTACTTTGTGCATGACACAAGTCATTTTTCCAACAATTGTTTACAGACATATTATTTCACTTATAATTCACTGTATCACAATTCCAGTGGGTCAGAAGTTTACATACAACAAGTTGACTGTGCCTTTTAAACAGCTTGGAAAATTCCAGAAAATTATGTCATGGCTTTAGAAGCTTCTGATAGGCTAATTGACATCATTTGAGTCAATTGGAGGTGTACCTGTGGATGTATTTCAAGGCCTACCTTCAAACTCAGTGCCTCTTTGCTTGACATCATGGGAAAACCAAAATAAATCAGCCAAGACCTCAGAAAAGAATTGTAGATGCCTGAAAGCACCATGTTCATCTGTACAAACACCATGGGACCACACAGCCGTCATACCGCACAGGAAGGAGACGTGTTCTGTCTCCTGGAGATTAACGTACTTTGGTGCGAAAAGTGCAAATTAATCGCAGAACAACAGCAAAGGACCTTGTGAAGATACTGGAGGAAACAGGTACCAAACTGTCTATATCCACAGTAAAATGAGTCTTATATTGACACAACCTGAAAGGCCACTCAGCAATTAAGAATATTTTTGGTGAAATATCCTCTGGTCTGATGAAACAAAAATAGAACTGTTTGGCCATAATGACCATCGTTATGTTTGGAGGAAAAAGGGGGAGGCTTGCAAGCCGAAGAACACCATCCCAACCCTGAAGCACCATCCCAACCGTGAAGCACGGGGTGGCAGCATCATGTTGTGGGGGTGCTTTGCTGCTGGGGGGACTGGTGCATTTAACAAAATAGATGGCATCATGAGAAAGGAAAATTGTGTGGATATATTGAAGCATATATTATAGCTTGGATGCAAATGGGTCTTCCAAGTAGACAATGACCTCAAGCATACTTCCAAAGTTGTTGCAAAATGGCTTAAGGACAACAAAGTCAAGGTATTGGAGTGGCCATCACAACGTCCTGACCTCGATCCTATTGAAAATTTCTAGGAAAAACGGAAAAAGCGTGTGCGAGCAAGGAGGCCTACAAACCGGACTCAGATACACCAGCTGTCATGAGGAATGAGCCGAAATTCACCCAACTTATTGTGGGAAGCTTGTGGAAGGCTAACCAAAACATTTGACCCAAGTTAAACAATTTAAAGGCAATGCTACCAAATACCAATTGAGTGTATGTAAACTGATGACCCAGTGGGAATGTGATGAAAGAAATAAAAGCTGAAATAAATCATGCTTTCTGCTATTATATTATTTCATAGTCTTAAAATAAAGTGGTGATCCTATCTGACCTAAGAGGGAATTTTTACTAGGATTAAATGTCAGGAATTGTGAAAAACTGAGTTTAAATGTATTTGGCTAAGGCGTATGTAAACATTAAATTGTACATCAGCTAAATTCTGGACAGTGGTCAAATCTTTGTAACCAAACTCCGCCCCCTCATTCCCCCAGCAACCATTCCATTGTAGATTTTGCTTTATGTTTTGGATCATTGTCTTGTTGGAAGACAAATCTCCGTCCCAGTCTCAGGTCTTTTGCAGACTCCATCAGGTTTTCTTCCAGAATGGTCCTCTATTTGGCTCCATCCATCTTCCCATCAATTTTAACCATCTTCCCTGTCCCTGCTGAAGAAAAGCAGGCCCAAACCATGATGCTGCCACCACCATGTTTGACAGTGGGGATGGTGTGTTCAGCTGTGTTGCTTTTATCATCATTAGTCATTTAGGTCAACATTGGATCATTCAGAGATCCTCACTGAACTTCTGGAGAGAGTTTGCTGCACTGAAAGTAAAGGGGCTGAATAATTTTGCACGCCCAATTTTTCAGTTTTTGATTTGTTAAAAAAGTTTGAAATATCCAATAAATGTCGTTCCACGTCATGATTGTGTCCCACTTGTTGTTGATTCTTCACAAAAAAATACAGTTTTATATCTTTATGTTTGAAGCCTGAAATGTGGCAAAAGGTCGCAAAGTTCAAGGGGGCCGAATACTTTCACAAGGCACTGTATAAGATTAGGGAGGTAAGGCAATAAATAGGCCATAGAAGCTAAATAATTACAATTTAGCATTAACACTGGAGTGATAGATGTGCAGATGATGATGTGCAAGTAGAGATACTGGGGTGCAAAATAGCAAGAAGATAAATAACACTATGCTGATGAGGTAGTTGGGTATGCTACTTACAGATTGGCTGTGTACAGATACAGTGGAACGAATTGCAACAATAACTGAAGCTGGAGACGTATATCTCCCTCTCTAACTTTAAGCTGCTCTAACAGCTGATGCTTAAAGTTAGAGAGGGAGATATAAGTCTCCAGCTTCAGTTATTTTTGCAATTTGTTCCAGTCAATGGCTTCAGAGAACAGCCTCTGTTCCTATAAGACAAAAATTACATTTGTGGTGCTTTTAATAATTGATTTGCCTCAGCTGGCCTCCTATTTGAAAGAATAGTTTCAGACAATAACTCAAGTTACACTAGAGGGAGTCTTTTATTCACCTCTAAACAAATGGAAGAGAACAATGCACTTCCAGGCACTCAAAAAAAAAGTGAACCATTTTATGTCAACCTATGTAAATCAGCCTTTAGTTCTAACACCTCCCTTGTTTGGAATAATTTACAATCCTAATTACATCTTGAGTCCCTGCTTCCAATAGGGCAGTTCAGAACACTGATGAGAATAGAATTCACTGACGTTTACGAGTGTTTTGGTTGATTGTAATAATTTATTTGTGTTTTTAAATGTAGTATTTGTGTTTTTAAATACCCACATAACATCAAAGATCCACCGCCATATTTTACAGAAGGTATGGGGTCATTTTCTGCATATTCATCTTTCTTTCGATGCAAAACCTAACTGGTGTGCATGGCCAAAGAGTTCTATTTTTATGTCATCTGACCATAGCACTGGTTCCAATCCAATTCCAATGCAGTTCAGCATACTCCATACATTTACATTTGTTGGATGACATGAAACTAGAGCTCTTTGGCCACGCACACCAGTGGTGGGTATTGCATCGAAGGAAAGCTGCATATGTAGAAAAGAACCCCACACCCGGAGGTGTCCGAGGAAGACCCTAAAAATGGCCAAAAACTCGAGCCACTGAAGTCATAGACTGGTCTCTCTGCTACCGCACAGCAATCGGTACAGGAGCTCCAAGCCTGGGAGCTCCTGAACAGCTTCTACTGCCAAGCCATAAGACTGCTGAACAGTTAATTAAATGGCTTCCCTGACTATTTACATTGACCCCCTTTTTATTTGCACTGCCTTTCTTGCACTGGCTCTATGCACACTTACTGGACTCTACTCACACATAGTACTCTGACACTCCAACACAAACACACACTACATACATACACACACACACACACACACACACACACACACACACACACACACACACACACACACACACACACACACACACACACACACACACACACACACACACACACACACACACACACACACACACACACACACACACACACACACACACACACACACACACACACACACACACACACACACACACACACACACACACACACACACACACACACACACACACACACACTACATACGCTCACACACACAAACACACATACTGTTCATGGATATTGACACCACACACATACTCACACATAGACATACATTCACGCTCTTCTCATACGCTGCTGCTCCTCTGTTTATTATCTATCCTGATTGCCTAGTCACTTTTAACCCTACCTATATGTACATATTACCTCAATTACTTCAACTACCTGGTACTCCTGCACATTGATTCGGTACCGACACTCCTTGTATATATCCTTGATGTAAATTTTTCCATTTATGATTTTTTTGAAAATGTTTCTTAACTCTGCATTGTAGGGAAAGGGCTCGTAAGTAAGCCTTTCCTGATAAAGCCTACACTTGTTGTATTCGGCGCATGTGACAAATACAATTTGATTTGACTGTAAAATGTGGTGGATCTTTTGATAAGTCAACCCAATTGAACACTTATGGGAGATTGTAGAGCGGCGCCTAAGACAGCGTTTTCCATCAATAAAACACCAAATTATTGCATTTCTTGTGGAAGAATGGTGTCATATCCCTCCAATAGAGTTCCAGACACTTGTAGAATCTATGCCAAGGCGCATTGAAGCTGTTCTGCCTCGTGGTCACCCAAAACCCTATTAAGGCACTTTATGTTGGTGTTTCCTTTATTTTGGCAGTTAGCTGTATACACGCACACAAGGCCTATATCTAGTGACCCTTGGTTTTAAATGTACAAGTGATTTTGAACATGTACAATAAGCCACTGCCTGCTTCATTGGGAAAATAATAGTAGAATCAACTTGAACTATGGTAAAAATGATCACTTTGTTTTCACTTCATAGTTATCTTTCCACTGTTTGTCCAGTGAATCGGTTTGGCTGGTTATGGTTGTAACTCCATGCAGGAACCTATTTTTTTTACCAAAAAAGCACAAGCAAACTTATTTGATTAACATTTTTGCCAAGGGAATATACCCCGTTTATGATTTGAAACCCCCCAGCAGATGTCAGACGGCCTATTTTCTGCTGCCCAGTCCCAGCTTTGATGTCCAGCAGTGGCTGACCATGGCTAGATAAGACCCATTCTGATGGAAGGGGCTGATAAATGTTGTCCTTTTGGTCCGGCATCGTGTTTCCTCCGTAAAGGTGTCTCTGCCTCAAGGTGGGAAAAGCTGGCTTCCGTCTCCATGGCAACGGACTGGCGGCACCGGCAGACAGCTCAGACTGCAGGAATCTGCATTTATTTTTCTGCCACATTTTGCCCAATTTCACAGGCGCTATCCTCAACGCCACTGATTTTAGGAGGACGTTCCATCAAATAAAATAAAATGTATTCATATAGCCCTTCGTACATCAGCTGATATCTCAAAGTGCTGTACAGAAACCCAGCCTAAAACCCCAAACAGCAAGCAATGCAGGTGTAGAAGCACGGTGGCTAGGAAAAACTCCCTAGAAAGGCCAAAACCTAGGAAGAAACCTAGAGCGGAACCAGGCTGTGAGGGGTGGACAGTCCTCTTCTGGCTGTGCCGGGTGGAGATTATAACAGAACATGGCCAAGATGTTCAAATGTTCATAAATGACCAGCATGGTCAAATAATAATAATCACAGTAGTTGTCGAGGGTGCAGCAAGTCAGCACCTCAGGAGTAAATGTCAGTTGGCTTTTCATAGCCGATCTTTAAGAGTATTCTACCGCTCCTGCTGGTGGACTGGGGACAGCAAGGAGTCATCATGTCAGGTAGTCCTGAGGCATGGTCCTAGGGCTCAGGTCCTCCGAGAGAGAGAAAGAAAGAGAGAAAGAGAGAATTAGCGAGAGTATATTTAAATTCACACAGGACACCGGATAACACAGGAGAAGTACTCCAGATATAACAAACTGACCCTAGCCCCCCAACACATAAACTACTGCAGCATAAATACTGGAGGCTGAGACTCCATCATTTGTCGAATGTTTGTTTTAATTTTCTTCTGACTACCGTGGCGTTGTATTGGTACCTCTTTATTAGTTTTAGATCAGCTCTTAATCTTGCAATGTACATACCATCACAGAGTTAGCCAACACAAATGTGAAGAATGGCACAAATGCATCCCTTGACATTTCCACATTCAAATAACACTTGATTTAATATCACTTGATCTGCAGAGCTCAAGAAATTACATTTCATTAGTGCAACACTCTAATCAAGGGGGTTATTATATTCACTGAAATTACTGTAAATGTAAGTTTGTGTCTCAGTGAACTTTGCAAGACAATACTGTATTCTGGATTTTATTGCTCATTGATTGGGCTTTTAATTCTTTCCTAACATGCACCTGTGGAAAACAGGGACTCAGGTATGCAGAAGAGTGGCCACTTTTCACATTGGACAAAGGAAAGCATTTTCACTCTGAAAGGAGCCTAGGTAGTGCACTAACAGTCATCAATTAAACTGCAATAACTACTCAGGCTCAAACCCAATTTGACTTTTGATGAGGAAGTCAAACTCATATATGACTAAGGATTTGCCATCCACCCTCATTGGACTCTTGATTTTCAAGGGCTTGCCGTAGATGACACTGCTTGCCCCAGACACCAAGACCCAGAAAAGTATTTACAACCACCATGGTGGTGTGCACTCCGGGTAGCTTCTCGCGACACAGTGACAAAGACAAATGCTAAACCAATTTTTGACAGCCATTACAGAGATCACTTAAAAATTGAAACTACAGTTAGAACCTCATAAGTTCCTAATTACAATCAATCCATTATTTTTCAAATTTGTAGTATTTGGTTAATTTATATTCTCCTCCTTCGGAGGAGCTAACCAGGTTTCAATCAGAAATCTTATTGGTACGTGTTGCTTGTTCCTTGGTTGCTTTTCCAGAGTGTAGAGTGGTGTTGTGCCATATTGTGCTTCTCCCATTATGGGCTCCCTGGCTGCAAGGTGTGGTGAGATTTGAAGTAAAGGATGGCCAGAGAAAAGGGAGGTATTCATCACATTGACACAATTCACTTAATTGCTTGTATTTCATGGAATTAGACTAATTAACCTGTGAATGGTGTTTAATCTTCCAGGTGGAGGTAAGGGCAGCTAACACCCTGCTCTGCCAATTTCTGTGTAAACAAGTTAGCCTTATCTCACCCATTCTCAGGAAAAGTGGGGGTGGGAGGCAAAAAAAACAACAGTGGCCAAATTGCGTGCCATGTCTGCTGATACCTGATTAATGGGCTCCTAACGATCACCCTGAGGAGGGCCTCACCACCCAACAACTCTGTGCAAAAGAGTCCATGAAGGTATCCGAATGATGAACCTGACCTTTTCAAACACACCCTGGTTTAAATGGCCCACACTGAGACCTGCTCAGAACTTAGGCACTCTCACACGCCCGCGCACACGCACGCACACACACACACACACACACACACACACACACACATCTCTTCCACTAACATACACACCTCTTCCACTAACACACATACACAAATCCCTGTCACATACAGTACACACACCCCATCCGGGGCCCTTATCACTGGGTTGTGTGGGTGACTCACCCATTTCCTGCCGAGCAGAGCCCTCTTTGGAGAAGGTAATTAAAGGAGTTCTCACTTGGGCAGTGAAAGTAATCATGGCCTCACAGTTCCTCCTCTCTGGATTTTCCTGGCATACTTTTGGTCATTAATTATCCCGCTCCCTGACAAATGACCGCTTACTTTTCAAAGTTTGTCTTTAGAGAGGCGCCATATGTTACTGTGTGGCCCCAGGTCCTCCGAGTGGCTTTTTATTTAGCTCATAATGAGTCCATTAGCAATCAAATTTGTCCAATGAGTGTCACATTGGCATTAAAGGCGTCATGATTGTTCTGCTGAACCACTGCCCATGTTTTCGCTTTCAGCTGAACTTTTAGATTAAAGACGGATTAGCAAAACTATTTAGTCACATTAGATATGGTGGCACATGTCTAAACAGCATTGGTATTATAGCCAAATACTTGATGTTACTTTAGACAATGGACATTAAAACCATAGTACAGCCTCTTTGGGGCTACTTGTTCAAACTTAACAGACAATGTTTAATTGAATAATAGACCTAGGAAAGACATTATCATAGTGTGGCTGAGATACCTGTAGCAATGGGGTATTCAACATAGAAGACCGCGTAGGTACTGCAGGGGGTCCGCCAAATATATATATACGGTACAAGTCAAAGGTTTGGGCACACCTACTCATTCAAGGGTTTTTCTTTATTTGTACTATTTTCTACATTGTAGAATAATAGTAAAGATATCAAAACTATGAAATAATACATATGGAATCATGTTGTAACCAAAAAAGTGTTAATCAAATCAAAATATATTTTATATTTGAGATTTTTCAAAGTAGCCACCCTTTGCTTTGATGACAAATAAAAAAATCACTGACAGTGTCACCAGCAAAGCACCATCACTTCACGATGGGAACCACACATCCGTTCACCTACGCTTCGTCTCACAAAGACACGGCGGTTGGAACCACAAATCTCAAATTTGGACTCCTCAGACCAAAGGACAGATTTCCACCGGTCTAATGTCTATTGCTCGTGTTTCTTGGCCCAAGCAAGTCTCTTCCTCTTATTGGTGTCCTTTAGCAGTGGTTTCTTTGCAGCAATTTGGCCATAAAGGCCTGATCCACACAGTCTCCTCTGAACAGTAGATGTTGATATGTCTGTAACTAGAACTCTGTAAAACATGTATTTGGGCTGCAATTTCTGAGGCTCGTAACTCTCATGAACTTATCTTCTGCAGCAGAGGTAACTCTGGGTCTTCCTTTCTTGTGGCGGAGAGAGCCAGTTTCATCATAGTGCTTGATGGTTTTTGCAACTGCACTTGAAGAAACTTTCAGTTCTAGAAAGTTTCCGGATTGACTGACCTTCATGTCTTAAAGTAACGATGGACTGTTGTTTCTCTTTGCTTATTTCAACTGTTCTTGTAATATGATATGTACTTGGTATTTTTCCAAATAGGGCTATCTTCTGTATACCACCCCTACCTTGTCACAACAGAACTGATTGGCTCAAATGAAGGAAAGACATTCCACAAATTCACTTTTAACAAGGCACACCTGTTACAGTTTTTTTCGATTGCTAAACGACAGTGGGCACAACTGGAGTCACATGTGCAAAACTCTAACTACAGTCTGCACTACCAACAGTCACCTGAGCTAAACAGTTCACATCACCTGCAAAACTCATTCCAAGCAACACAACTCTTAACACATGGCTCAAAACACGCTCAGTGCAGCCAAACACTATGCACAACCCTCACTGAGATAACACACACTGTCACTCAGAACACACTGAGAGTAAAAACACTAGCATCAAACACCAATACAGAAAATACAAACTTTTCATCTTTACAGTTTGAACAATTTCAGTGACTTCATACAAAGTAATATTTTCTTCAAAGAAAAGAGTGACATTCTTTCACATGATTTATTAACATTTTTAGAACATAACAATTCTTTAAGGTAAATGAAAATTAGCAGTTTGCTTCAATAGTCTGTAGTAATTTGCGGAATTACAGTAATGAGAAAAAAAGGTAGAAACTAAAAGTACATACTGTAATTCGAACAAATAATTGAGGGGCTAATCCTGCCTCACTCTAGCATCAGGCCACAGGTTTTCTTCAACATCACATCTAATGTTTTCTCTTGCCATGCACCTGGGGAAGAACCTTCTGGAGTGCCTTATCCATCCCTGGCAGTCCTCTGGACTCGTGTCCTCACATCCGGCACGCATGGCTTCCAAAAGAGACATTTGGTCATGTGGGTGGTGACCAAACACTTTCCACCTCCAGGCAGAGAAAAACTCCTCTATTGGGTTGAGGAAGGGTGAATATGCAGGCAGGTACAAAACCATAAATCTGTGATGTGCTGCAAACCAATCTGTGACAGCTACAGAGTGGTGAAAAGCAACGTTATCGCAAACTATGACAAAAACTTGGGGGTTTCTTACTGGCTCCCCCTGTTCTGCTGGCACTAGCTGAGCATAGAGCTGTTCTAGGAAAGCTATAAGCCTTTCTGTGTTGTATGGGCCAATGAGTGGTGTGTTGAGAAGCAAACCATCATTGGCCATTGCAGCACACATGGTGATATTTCCCCCCCTTTGGCCTGGAACCTCCACAGTGGCCCTTTGACCTATAACATTCCTTCCTCTGCGCCGTGTTTTGGCAAGGTTAAATCCAGCTTCATCGATAAATACAAATGAATGTGGTCTTTCCAGTGCTTCCACCTCCATTACTCTCTGAAAAACAGTAAGTGCACAGTTTTACTGTAGAAATGCTAGTGTTTCTTTTTACTGTAAATATTTTGTATAGCTGTGTACGTAACCTCAGACGTCTTACCTGGACATATTGGTATCTTTGCTCTTTTACCCGTTCACTGTTTCTCTCGAACGGTACAGTGTATAACTGTTTCATTGTAACTTGGTGTTTCTTTAGGACTCGAGCAATAGTTGTTGTGCTGACAGAATTAACATTTTCAAATATATCATTATCAGCCAGCACTCTATCTTGAATCTCCCGCAGTTTTATTGCATTGTTGACAACAACCATGTCAACAATAGCATTTTCCTGCGCATCTGAAAATATTTTTCCTCTTCCCCCTGTTGGGGGCAGCCTTTGGGTCCTGTTGTAAAAATATATTTTACAGTCAAACTTACTGTAATATATATCTGTGTAAATATTCTATAATTGCAATACAAAATATATTCCTGTAATGTTTTCATTTACTGTAAGGATGTAACTCTCACCTGTTTGCATGATGGAAAATTCGCATTACAGATGCCACTGTGGATCTTTGCAGATTGGGTTGCACCCTCAACCCTGCCTCTCTCAATGAGAGACCATGGTTCACGACATGGTCTATAAGTGTAGCCCTTATTTCATCTGAAATAACAGCTCTTTGTCTTCTTTGTCTTCCTCCACACATCCGCCCTCTCCCAGCCACCCTTCTCCCTCCACGAACCCATCTTCCTTGTTCCATTTCCAAAATGAGTCTTTCTGAGCTCTACCTATATATACTGTAATATGTGTGTGTGTTCACTAACAAGTCTAAAACAAGACACCTGCTTAGCCTTTCAGCTGAAATTGCAATCAGCAGTGTTTGAAAGGCACAAGGCTGAAATCTATTCCGTTTTGAATGTGTGGTTCACAGTTTTGACAGCAGTGTGTTAGCATTTGAACAAAGTGCTGTAAATCCACACGGTTGTGCAGATTGTGGTTAAAGTCATGGGATAAGTGTGTAGAGTTTTGAAAACTGTGTTCAAGCAATGAAAAACGAACTAGAGTTTGGTCCACATGAACTGCTGCTGTGCAGACTGTAGTTAGAGTTTTGCACATGTGACTCCAGTTGTGTCCACTGTCAGCAATCGAAAAAAACTGTAATTGAAATGCATTCCAGGTGACTCCCTCATGAAGCTAGTTGAGAGAATGCTAAGCGTGTGCAAAGCTGTCATCAAGGCAAAGGGTGGCTACTTTGAAGAATCTAAATTCTAAAATATATTTTGATTTGTTTAACACTTTTTTTGTTTACTACATGATTCCATATGTATTATTTCAAAGTTTTGATGTCTTCACTATTATTCTACAATGTAGAAAATAGAAAAACCCTTGGATGAGTAGGTGTGTCCAAACTTTTGACTGGTACTGTATATATATATATATATATATACACAGTGGGGCAAAAATTCATCATTACGCACACCTGGCACTCATCATTATGCGCACTTGTGCCTGGACTCCATTACCTTCATAATTTCTCCCCTTTATATGTCACTCTCCCATGTTCACTCACCAGTTGGTATTGTTCTTGTGTGTTGTGTTCTTGGTTTTGTTGTTTTATTAACCTTTCAAGGGCAGGCGTTCCGCTATCAGAACGCCTCGACAACATTCCGCTGAAAAGGCAGCGCGCAAAATTCAAAAATATGTTTTAGAAATATGTAACTTTCACACATTAACAAGTCCAATACAGCAAATGAAAGATACACATCGTGTTAGTCTACCCATCACGTCCAATTTCAAAAAAGCTTTACAGCGAAAGCACAACATATGATTATGTTTGGTCATAGCCAAGTAAAAAAAACACAGCCATTTTTCCAGCCAAAGATGGGAGTCAAAAAAAGCTGAAATATTAAGAAAATTAACTAACCTTTGATGATCTTCATCAGATGACACTCATAGGGCATCATGTTACACAATACATATATGTTTTGTTCGATAATGTGCATATTTATATCCAAAAATCTCAGTTTACATTGCCGCATTACGTGAAGTAATGTTTTGATTTAAAACATCCGGTGATTTTGCAGAAATAGTAATAATAAACATTGATAAAAGATACAAGTGTTTTTCACTGAATTAAAGATAGACTTCTCCTTAATGCAATGTGCTGATTCAGATTAAAAAATTTTTTACGGAAAAAGCATAATCTGAGAACGGCGCTCAGAGCCCAATCCAGCCAAAGAAATATCCACCATGTTGGAGCCAACAGAAGTTAGAAATAACACTATAAATATTCACTTATCTTTGATGATCTTCATCAGAAGGCACTCCCAGGAATCCCAGTTCGACAATAAATGACTGATTTATTCCATAAAGTTCCATAAAGTCCATAATTTATGTCCAAATAGCCACTTGTTGTTAGCGTGTTCAGCCCAGTAATCCATCTTCATGAGGCACGAGCACTTCGTCCAGACAAAAACTCAAAAAGTTCCGTTACAGGTCGTAGAAACAAGTCAAACAATGTATGGACTCAATCTTTAGGATGTTTTTAACATAAATCATCAATAAGGTTCCAACCGGAGAATTTCATTGGCTGAAGAAAAGCACTGGAACGAGAGCCTACTCTGTCGGGAGCGTGTGTCACGAGCCTGAGACACTCTGCTAGACCCATGACTCATTCAGCTCCCATTCCCCCCTCCTTTATAGCAGAAGCCTGAAACAAGTTTCTAAAGATGGTTGACATCTAGTGGAAGCTGTAGGAAGTGCAACTTGACTCAATAGACACTGTGTATTCGGTAGGCCAAGCTTTGAAAAACTACAAACCTCAGTTTTCGCCTGCCATATGAGTTCTGTTATACTCACAGTGTTTTCTATCCAATACTAATAATAATATGCATATATTAGCGTAGAGTAGGAGGCAGAGTAGGAGGCAGTTCACTCTGGGCACGCCATTCATCCAAAAGTGAAAATGCTGCCTACCAATCCCAAAAAGGTTTGAATGTTTCACCTGCACCTGCTTCCGACTCACCATTACAAGACCCCTTGACTTTTTCCACATTTTGTTATGTTACAGCCTTATTCTAAAATGTATTAAATAAATAAAAATGATCATCAATCTACACACAACACTCCATAATGAGAAAGCAACAACAGGTTTAAAAAAAAATTCCAGATGTATTCAGACCCTTTGCTATGAGACTCTAAATTCAGCACAGGTGCATCCTGTTTTCATTGATCATCCTTGAGATGTTTCTACAACTTGACTGGAATCCACCTGGGGTAAATTCAATTGATTGGACATGATTTGGAAATGCACACACCTGTCTATATATATATATGTTTTTACCTTTCTTTAACTAGGCAAGTCAGTTTAATCAAAATCTTATTTTCAATGACAGCCTAGGAGCAGTGGGTTAACTGCCTTGTTCAGGGGCAGAATGACAGATATTTTACCTTGTCAGCTCGGGATTTGATCTTGAAACCTTCCGGTTACTAGTCCAACACTCTAGCCACTGGCTACCTGCTGCCCCACTATATAAGGTCCCACAATTGGCAGTGCATGTCAGAGACTGTGAAGAGAGAAGATGGTGGAAGATGGCGGAAGCAGAAGTGTTGTTTGAAGTTGAAAGCACGTCGAGTACAGTTAGCGAGAAAGATGAGTGGCCAATAGGGAAGTCCAAGAATGGCTAAAAATGTTGTGGAGAATGAGTCTGCTTGTTGGAGTATGTTTTTTGGATAAGGATGTTTATTTGAGAAACCCTTTTGAAGTCACAAGTATGGTGAAGAAGGCGTTTGGGAAAGTGGATGCAGTCAAAGTAACCAGGAGTGGTATGTTGTTGATATCGTGTGTATTTCAAGAGCAAAATGAGTGTGCATTGTAGCTTGCAAAATTATCAACGAAAGGAATGTTATTTAAGAGTCAATGTAAAATGTTGCATTTCCGAATTCCCTGTTAGGGTGAAAGAGGATTATGTGTCAAGGATCAGGGCTGTACAGCAAGTCTCCTATATAAAGTAAGTGAAGAAGCTAGAGGCCACAGTTCTGAAGAAGATATTTTAACCTTTTTTTAACTAGGCAGGTCAGTTAAGAACAAATTCTTATTTACAATGACAGTATATAAACTGCCTTGTTCAGAGGCAGAACAACAGATTGTCAGCTTGGGGATTTGATCTAGCAACATTTTGGTTACTGGCCCAACACTCTAACCACTAGGCTACCTGCTGCTGCACCACAACTAGTTGCAAATGTTATACATCAATTGTGATCTGGATACACTTATTGTGAAGAATGTTGATTTTGTAGCATTCATAGACACAGTTATTAAATGTACTACATAAGAGTCCAAGAAGCTGGACATTTTTATATCTGCAGCCGAGAAGTTTTTGGGCCTCCAAGACATAATGGCAGAAGCACTGCAATGACTGCTGTCTCTAGGAAATGTCCCGCCATCACAGGATCCTTCCCAAATAGTATTTTACTGGGTGACTTTTACTTGAGTCATTTTAAATTAAGGTATCTTTACTTTTACTCAAGTATAACAGTTAAGTACTTTTTCCACTACTGCCCAGGAAGACTTGAGGCTGTAACCTCTGCCAAAGGCACTTTAACAAAGTACTGAGTAAAGGGTCTGAATAGTAACATTACCAGTCAAAAGTGTGGAGACACCTACACATTCAAGCATTTAACTTTATTTGTACTATGATCTACATGGTAGAATAATAATGAAGGCATGAAAAAGCTGTCATCAAGGCAAAGGGTGGCTACTTTGAAGAATCTCAAATATAACATATTTTGAGTTGTTTAACACTTGTTTGTTTACTACATGATTCCATATGTGTTATTTCATAGTTTTGATGTATTCACTATTATTCTACAATGTAGAAAATGGTAAAAATAAAGAAAAACCCTGGAATGAGTAGGTGTGTGTCCAAACTTTTGACTGGTACTGTATGTAAATGTGATATTTCAGTTTTGTAATTTTTAAAAATTTGCCCAAAAATCGAAAAACCTGCTTTTGCTTTGTCATTATGGGTTATTGTGTGTTTTAAAATAAGGCTGTAACGTAACAAAATGTGGAAAAAGTCAGGGGGTCTGAATACTTTCCGAATGCACTGTATATGTGCTTTGGTTTTGAAACACCTGGTTGAAGCATTCAAACAGCTTATCAAAGCCGGGAGACAGTATCAACATACAGTCAGACTTGGGAAGTGACCTGTCAATGTGTTTTGTGTCTAACTCAGTGCTCTTTCTTCTCTGTAAAGTTGTGGCGATTAAGGTCCAAGAAGTCATTTTTAAAATGTATAACTACAGGTGATTATTTTACACCAGCTTTCAGACAAGCTCACAGCTACTGTATAATTATTTAGTCTATATCCCCAGTACCTGGAGAGACCACCGGTTTAATACCCCTGAAATTCATCAAAGATGTGTATTCAACTCCTGTCACCAGTCTTATATGAATAATGATATGCCCCCGTAGCCCAACCAGTCAGTCTTGGGCTAATGACATCTCACTACTGGAAATGTTATCATTAATGCATAGATAGATAGGGTAGATGGGTGGCAGTTGGTTTCATAGTACCCTGACATACCTTAAGTGTCCCATATCTCACTGTGCACTTCTGAAACTGAAATACCTTGAGAGCTAGTCAGTCCATGGAGCCTGACAAAAAAGAAGTACGACTCAGATTCTGAATCCAGGAACCTGGAATAAGGGAACCAGGAATGAGTCATCGTGGGTCACATACTCACTTGTTCAGGTGGATGTATTGTTTCACTGTTGCTATTAGGGTTGCACATTTTGGGGAATATTCAGATGTGGAAACTTTCCGTGGGAATATATGGGAATTAACAGAAATATATGCAAATGGATACAATTTAAATGTTGATGTTTTTTGCATTAGATATATTTACCATATAATATGGAAACAAAAATATAAACATTTAACTTATCATAAGTAGACATAATTGCAAATTATTAAATCCTTCCAATATAATTTATAACATTTTATTTAGTTATGAATTGAATTTTAATTAAATGAGTCGTCTCTTTACATGGGATGATTTCACTGAACAACAAAACAAAGGGAATATTGAATGATCCATCGCATCTCATAAAAACATTTTCAACATATATGTGTAAAATGATAGTCTAGAAACTAAAGCTTTGGTTGTTTTCCTCTCAGGCTACCATGTATTTTCCCTGGACTTCCTCAATGTCTTCCTCTTGAACATCTGACTCTGAGGCCTCATCTTCACTGTCACTTTCCAACCTTGTTGTGGATGGCTCGTTGTCAGGCTCAAAAAGCCTCAAATATTCCCAGTTGGCCACCAATATTTCAGCCTGTAGCGTGCTTTGGTGAGTGTGTTCCCAAACAAGGACCAGTTGCACTCTGAGGCGGCTGATGTTGGTGGGATTTGGAGGATGATGGAGGCAACAGGGGAAAGAGCTTTAGATCATCAAAGTCCCTTCCACCAGGTGGCTGATGAGATATGTTGGCACGACTGCCATATTGCATCTCCATCTCCAACTGACCCTAGCCCCCCAACACATAAACTACTGCAGCATAAATACTGGAGGCTGAGACAGGAGGGGTCAGGAGACACTGTGGCCCCATCCGATGACACCCCCGGACAGGGCCAAACAGGAAGGATATAACCCCACCCACTTTGCCAAAGCACAGCCCCCACACCACTAGAGGGATATCTTCAACCACCAACTTACCATTCTGAGACAAGGCCGAGTATAGCCCACAAAGATCTCCGCCACGGCACAAACCAAGGGGGGGCGTCAACCCAGACAGGAAGATTACGTCAGTGACTCAACCCACTCAAGTGACGCACCCTTCCTAGGGACGGTATGAAAGAGCCCTAGTAAGCCAGTGACTCAGCCCCTGTAATAGGGTTAGAGGCAGAGAATCCCAGTGGAAAGAGGGGAACCGGCCAGGCAGAGACAGCAAGGGCGGTTCGTTGCTCCAGAGCCTTTCTGTTCACCTTCACACTCCTGGGCCAGACTACACTCAATCATATGACCCACTGAAGAGATGAGTCTTCAGTAAAGACTTAAAGGTTGAGACCGAGTTTGCGTCTCTCACATGGGTAGGCAGACCATTCCATAAAAATGGAGCTCTATAGGAGAAAGCCCTTCCTCCAGCTGTTTGCTTAGATATTCTAGGGACAATTAGGAGGCCTGCGTCTTGTGACCGTAGCGTACGTGTAGGTATGTACGGCAGGACCAAATCAGAGAGATAGGTAGGAGCAAGCCCATGTAATGCTTTGTAGGTTAGCAGTAAAAACCTTGAAATCAGCCCTTGCCTTGACAGGAAGCCAGTGTAGGGAGGCTAGCACTGGAGTAATATGATCATTTTTTTTGGTTCTAGTCAGGATTCTAGCAGCCGTATTTAGCACTAACTGAAGTTTATTTAGTGCTTTATCTGGGTAGCCGGAAAGTAGAGCATTACAGTAGTCTAACCTAGAAGTGACAAAAGCATGGATACATTTTTCTGCATCATTTTTGGACAGAAAGTTTCTGATTTTTGCAATGTTATGTAGATGGAAAAAAGCTGTCCTTGAAACAGTCTTGATATGTTCTTCAACAGAGAGATCAGGGTCCAGAGTAACGCCAAGGTCCTTTCCAGTTTTATTTGAGACGACTATACAACCATTAAGATTAATTGTCAGATTCAACAGAAGATCTCTTAGTTTCTTGGGACCTAGAACAAGCAGAGTTTAAAAGTAGAAAGTTTGCAGCCATCCACTTCCTTATGTCTGAAACACATGCTTCTAGCGAGGGCAATTTTGGGGCTTAACCATGTTTCATTGAAATGTACAGCTGTGTGTCATCCGCATAGCAGTGAAAGTTAACATTATGTTTTCGAATGACATCCCCAATAGGTCAAATATGTAGTGAAAACAATAGTGGTCCTAAAACGGAACCTTGAGGAACACCGAAATTTACAGTTGATTTGTCAGAGGACAAACCATTCACAGAGACAAACTGATATATTTCCGACAGATAAGATCTAAACCAGGCCAGAACTTGTCCGTGTAGACCAATTTGGGTTTCCAATCTCTCCAAAAGAATGTGGTGATCGATGGTATCAAAAGCAGCACTAAGGTCTAGGAGCACGAGGACAGATGCAGAGCCTTGGTCTGATGCCATTAAAAGGTAATTTACCACCTTCACAAGTGCCGTCTCAGTGCTATGATGGGGTCTAAAACCAGACTGAAGCATTTAGTATACATTGTTTGTCTTCAGGAAGGCAGTGAGTTGCTGCGCAACAGCCTTTTCTAAAAATGTTGAGAGGAATGGAAGATTCGATATAGGCCGATAGTTTTTAAAATATTTTCTGGGTCAAGGTTTGGCTTTTTCAAGAGAGGCTTTATTACTGCCACTTTTAGTGAGTTTGGTACACATCCGGTGGATAGAGAGCCGTTTACTATGTTCAACATAGGAGGGCCAAGCACAGGAAGCAGCTCTTTCAGTAGTTTAGTTGGAATAGGGTCCAGTATGCAGCTTGAAGGTTAAGAGGCCATGATTATTTTCATTATTGTGTCAAAAGATATAGTACTAAAACACTTGAGTGTCTCTCTTGATCCTAGGTCCTGGCAGAGTTGTGCAGACTCAGGACAACTGAGCTTTAAAGGAATACGCAGATTTAAAGAGGAGTTCATAATTTGGTTTCTAATAATCATGATCTTTTCCTCAAATTACTGCTGAGGTGAAAGCCATCCTCTCTTGGGGAATGCTGCTTTTTAGTTAGCTTTGCAACAGTATCAAAAAGGAATTTCGGATTGTTCTTATTTTCCTCAATTAAGTTGGAAAAATAGGATGATCGAGCAGCAGTAAGGGCTCTCCGATACTGCACGGTACTGTCTTTCCAAGCTAGTCGGAAGACTTCCAGTTTGGTGTGGCGCCATTTCCGTTCCAATATTCTGGAAGCTTGCTTCAGAGCTCGGGTATTTTCTGTATACCAGGGAGCTAGTTTCTTATGATAAATGTTTTTAGTTTTTAGGGGTGCAACTGCATCTACAGTATTGCGCAAGGTTAAATTGAGTTCCTCAGTTAGGTGGTTAACTGATTTTTGTCCTCTGGCGTCCTTGGGTAGACAGTGGGAGTCTGGAAGGACATCAAGGAATCTTTGTGTTGTCTGTGAATTTATAGCACGACTTTTGATGTTCCTTGGTTGGGGTCTGAGCAGATTATTTGTTGCAATTGCAAACGTAATAAAATGGTGGTCCGATAGTCCAGGATTATAAGGAAAAACATTAAGATCCACAACATTTATTCCATGGGACAAAACTAGGTCCAGAGTATGACTGTGACAGTGAGTAGGTCCAGAGACATGTTGCAGCCTTTATGTTCGCAGCATTGTCTGTCACCAGTGCAAATACCTTCTGTGGTCCAAGGTCATTGATGACTGCCTTCAGCTCATTTGCAATGTAGAGACCAGTGTGTCTGTTGTCCCTTGTGTCTGTGGTCTTGTAGAATACTGTTTGAGGGGTGGAGATGTAGTTAATTATTCCTTGCCCACGAACATTCGACCACCCATCAGAGATGATTGCAATACAGTCTGCTTTCTCTATAATTTGCTTGACCACTTGAACTATGTTGAACTCTGCATCCAGCAAATGGGTAGATAAAGCATGTCTGGTTGGAGGGGTGTATGCTGGGGTGTATGCTGGGCAAAGAACTTTCAGAAATCTCTTCCAATACACATTGCCTGTGGGCATCAGAGGTGAACCAGTTGCATACACATCTTGAGCAAGACATTCATCTGCATTTCTCTGACTATGTTCCTACATTGAGTTAAAAAAAACTTCTGATTCCAGGAGGATCATGAGCTGTTGCAATCAAAAAGGTGTCTGATACATTATTTTCACCTCAAATAGAAGTAGAGGGACTTTTGTCAGAGGTTGCTTGTTGTGAACGCTGAGGGAACTTTATGCGCTTGGCCAGATGATTCTTTGATGCATTCTTCACATATGATTTGGCACAGTATTTTAAAATGTACTCAGCTTTTTCTTCTACATTAGCTGCAGTGAAATATCTCCACACAACAGAGAGTGCCTGTGGCATTTTTCTGTAAAGTTTAGAAAAAAATGAGTAAAAAACCCCAAATACAATTCCATGTTAGTTAAATAGTTAGATTAAAATGGTATGGAAACAGTTGAATTAACACTCCTCAGTTAGCAGGCTCAAGTAAGCTAGAACCCACATGGTAGCAGAAACTAACTAGCAGAAATGTTTTCACAAGTTAGAAATGATTTAAACACACTTTGCTGTAGACTACTATTTACTAGTTAACAAAATAATGTATGTCATAGAAAATAGATTCACCCCACCCAGTATTGTAATCAACACTGACCAGAAAGAAAGCATGTAGTCATTGGCTCAGACAGTGTAGTAGTGTAGGCTCAAAATCATCTCATTAGTGTGCAAGATCTTGAGAATTAGCTGTACATGTGATAGAAGAGTGCACTGCACATGTGGTGGAAGAATGCACTGTGCATGCAGAGGGTTGCAATTCCATTGAATTGGAGATAGTTTAACCAAAATATAGCCCTAGAATTGCCTTATGTGTATCCCACAAAAAAGGTTCTCTGATATAAGCTAACTTTTTTGATGAATTTAAGCAAAATTCCCGAAAATCCAGGGCTTACTTCCCCTGGAAAATTTTGCTGGAAAATTTCTGGAAAGTTTCCGACCCTTTGCACCTTAGTTGCTATTAGTCTAGGCTACTGTTAGCCAAAAGCTACTGGAATAGCACCCTGAAAACAACTGCACTGTCTGCTGTTGTGGCATTTTGCATCATTTTGATTGGCCAAGAGAGTAGAGCAATAATTATTTGAAAAATTATACTATCTGAATATCCAAAAATAAAATGATAATATTATTAGAATAGTGAAATAATTTAAAATACCCATCCCTAGTACAATTACAGTAAAAGTGAAGTATATGACAGAATATTTTTGTTATGAGTGCTTAGTTATCAATGTATTTGTTTGGTATTGCGCTGTTAACAAAAGTGTTAACTGCATTTTTCAAATACGAAGCTCAGGACATGATAAAATGACTTTAATAGGTGTTCTTTTGTTGTGAAGATGATCATTTGCAATTGTCTTTTTTCCGTCACAATTGTTTGGACTATAAAACACTTATTCCAGCAGCGTTATATTGTTATTGCCCTGGAATTGAATTGGAATTACACTGTTTAGTAAACTGGTCTTTCCCAAAGGTGCAGTGCCTATCATTGATTTTTACTTATTCCAGCATTAGACTTGTAATAGTCTTAGCATAAACACTGTGACAGTGGTAGCCTACTGTAAAAAGAAAACATTGAATAACGTCTCTGTGAACTTAATGTGTTGTTTATTTAAATCAATACTGTATGTCCCTGGCAGTGCTTATTTATTACAGGATTTTGTCCCCACTGGTTCAGGTGTATACTGCTTAGGCTTATTACCATTTAAAGGGGTAGTCCACCCCAAATCCATTCCGATTCATAAAAAATGTTCTGATGATTTGTGTCTACACACACACGCCAGTGTTTTCGAAACTGGAGGTGCGTACCACTTCCTTACATTACCATTTGGCTTTAAACCTGCACCCCTCTCACACAAACAAACCCACCGACCATGCTTTCGAGAGTTACATTTCTCCCTGATATGATAGACGCTGTCTGAATAATTTAGTTAGCTACGTTATTTATTCACTGGCCCCTAAAAATGTATTGATGTTTCTGTGGGAAGATGTGAAGGTTATGACCTCTGCACGAAGAGGTTGAATCTTTGAGTGGGATATCATTGGTGAATTAACATATTTAACAGCAAGCACCCTTAGAGCATGAATGTGGTGGATTGATGAAGACAGACTGTAGAAAAGGCCCATGGAGTTGGTGGAATACTCCTTTAATTCATTGCCATTTACTCAGCTGGACCAGGGGCGCTCTAATTAGGTCAGGTGGAAATGTCCAACAGATTTCAACTCCATAAAAGGAGGAAATTGCCATCGCCTGATCTCGCTGCTTTCTCTTCCTTAACTCCATCTGATCCAGAAGTTCTGTGCGTCCATGAATCCACGTAAGTCCACCGACTATGTTACCTTACATCTGAATTATCTGTGGCGATCGGGAGAGTGGGCCATTCAGTTACTGTTAATAGTTATTACCGCGGAGCGCGGCTTGGAGCGCAGCTTCAAACATATTGTGTAATGTGAATTGTCAATGATCACGGCCCTACGGATCCTCATAGGCCAATTATGCAATCGATATGGTTCATATGTATTGAAATGGATTATATGTACACATGAAGACAATTGAAAGAGTGAAATGAGAAACGTCATTGTTTGCTAACTGATAGACTTTGATAATGGGGATTATAGATTGTATAACCATTCCCTGTTTGTATTCTTTCATGATTTATGATAAATAGTTACAAGCCTAAATGTCTCGCGGATGATTACTATTGACTTAATGAACTGAACTGTTGACCACCCTAACTTGTGTTAATAATGAATGATATGATTTGATCTTTGATTATGAATCTGATTGGATACATGTTATTTGTTTCCTTTGTGATGCAGCACAGACTACTCAGTAAATATACTACTTTATGGTTAAAGGAATTCCTCAGTCTCATCCATTCCTCTGTCACCTGACACGTGACCACCTGTTCACCTTCACTGTCAGTCATCCTACCTGTCCAGCTACTCTCACAGATTCCACTAATCTTTCACAGACATTATGCACAAGTCCGTCCCATTTTGTTATGTTGATTTGTTGTTGATTTTCTCAGGATTTTTTTTTTTTTTTGCAGGATTGTCTCCCC
Organism: Oncorhynchus clarkii lewisi; assembly: GCF_045791955.1. NCBI lineage: Eukaryota > Metazoa > Chordata > Actinopteri > Salmoniformes > Salmonidae > Oncorhynchus > Oncorhynchus clarkii. Next base: position 18,191,264 of record NC_092156.1, read on the forward strand.
GCTGTTGATTTCAGGTGAAAGAAAATTCACAGCGACGATGTCAAACTTGTGTTTACCGAAAACTTGTGATTCATAGCAATAACTAGTGAGGAGTTTGTATTTTGAGTTATTGACACTTTAATTTACACACTGTCCTGCTGTCAGTATTATTTGGCTGTTTGACGATTGTCGTGCCCAATCAATGTACCCCACACTCCCTTACTCATTCAGTAGACTGGGGTTAATATGGCAGCCATATGGAGTGCTGATTGTGTGCTGATTGAGTGCTGATTCTCTAAGTTAATGAACTGTGTGAAATGTTTGCTCTTAGATTGAACACCACCTAACTCAAGAGATTCAGAAAAATGTGCCTCACACTCAGAATGCTTCCAGTCAGCCGTTACACAGTAGGTAGTGTGAAGCATAGCACAGAGAATTTTCGAACAACCTTTTCTTGGCAATACTTCCTCAATTTCTGACTTCCTTAATTCCTGACTTGGAAGAAACAACTTTAATAATGGAGTATTTTCAAAATTAGACAATTAGACATGGAAGTTAGGAAGCTGTGTTGTCTTCCAAGTCAGAAATTGAGGAAGTATTGCCAAGTAAAGTTTGGTCAAAAATTCTCTGTTATGCTTTAAACTACCTACTGTGTAATGTCTGTATGGAAGCATTCACATATCACCGCTGTTTCAAAGTGTAGCTAAGCAACAGGCACCTGTCACATTGGTTGGTGGTCATGTCTCTCTGATAAATCTAATTGTTCTGTTGCTTGGCAGAGTGGAGGGGAAATCAATAAAGGAAAAGTCTTGCCGCCTGATTCGAAGGTCAGAATGCCTCTTAGTGTGCTGCCAGATTTTGCAATTCAGTTTAATAGCTGGTCAGCTTATGTAGCATTATAACCTATGTCTAATGCTCACTTTGTGGATCAGGGAGGGAGGGGAGCCAAGGTAGATGCTCTACTACAGTTTAAGTGACAAAGTTTACCTATGTTTACTTGGGTAGCATACCATGACATAGAGAGAACATAATGTAGCATGGACCCTAGCATAGAGAGGACATAATGTAGTATGGACCCTGACATGGAGAAGACATAATGTAGCATGGACCCAGGCATAGAGAGGACATAATATAGCATGGACCCTGACATCGAAAGGACTTATTGTAGCATGTGCCCTGGCATAGAGAAGACATATTGTAGCATGGAACCTGACATAGAAAGCACTAACCTTTTCCACTGGTGCTACCGTACCAACATTTTTAGTTAATGGCAGCACATGATTTGGTCAGACCAATTAAAAAAATAATGTTCCTGCATTCCATACATAACCAGTTTAATACTGACTAGCCATCTTTTAAATGAGCATGCCCTTGTGTTATTACATATATTTGAATTGATTTTACTGTAACAGCAAAGAAAAGAGACTGTTAAAATGAAGTACAACATTTATTTATTGTAGATTTCAAAGTATTCCTTTCTGCTAAATCCTCTAGAGAGCAACAAATAAAAAAAAGCAGGGAAAAGGACTTTGATTTCCCTCAGTTTTTTCAGGTTTTCGCTCTCAAAATAACACTTTTTTAAAAATATTTTGTGTTTTTCTAAGTCCACTGCAATGCTTCAACCACACCAGCGGACTATTTTTGAAGTCTTGGGAAAAATCTGAAAATGTTTTTTCTTTAATTGAGGTGCTGAACAAGCCAGCCAGTTGTGATTGGCTAGCGGTGTTTCTGTAGGGCACTTGTGAGGAAGTTTTTAAAACAAATGGCCACTAAAGCAAATTATCATGTCTACTTTGTAGATACCTTTTAATTACATCTACCCGAAGATGGTTAGGCTATCATTAGCATTGCTAACAGCTAAACAAAGTGGTAGACATATAGGCCCTACGCACACCGCATACACAGGGCTCGGCATTTAGGTAAATTTGTCAGTAGCACGCCGGGCCAGTGCCAACTAAAAGCTATTGGCCCGAATGGAGAAAAAAATATATACTGGCCCGGGTCAAGATCCTTCAGGAAACCGAATGATGCGTGCATAATTTCAATAGCAGGTGATATTATTGTTTATTTACGGGCTGAGCAAGTAGCCTATACAGGGTTCATACAGACATTTACATAAAAAAATTTCAAGGACTTAATTGTAATTTTTAAGGACCTACATTTTGCCCTTTCCTGCAGTCAAAAGACCAAATCACCCTCTAGTGGCCTCATGGGTGGAGTGTTATTCATATGTTTCATAATTTCATAATTAATAAACATTACTTTTTTTAAACATCAAAAATCTGCTGTTTCTATGTCAAACGATTTTGTTATATTTCAGTCTTCTGTGATGTATGTAAAGTGTAATATTGGGATGTCAACTCAAAATGTTATACATTTCAACTCTATCTGACATGGTACAGGTGTCATTTATTTTAAGCCCATAAGCATGTGTGTGAGGTGTATACTTTTGTTTCAAAGTAGTTTTGTTTACAACTACCAAGAAACAGTCTGCGTGACCCTGATTTTTGCCCACTGCAGTAAAATATTGATTGTCTTATTAGCCAATAGAAAAAAAACTCCCCCCACAAAATGTATGCCAAAAAGTATGCATCACCACTTTAAGAATAATTTCATTTTTTGGTAGGTGCACCCAATGGCATTTTGCATTGACATTCACATTATTTTTACATTCTAAAATATATCATAATAATGTGAGCATTGCCTGACTAAATAGAAAGCATGCTCCCGAGACAAACACACTAATGTCCAAAGTCTGTCCATGTGGTAGCTAGTCAGTTTCGCCATTTGACCTGTTAGAGTGTTTGAGGGGTTATTGTATCCTGTTTTAAAATTATTAAGGGACCAAAAACCGTGTTCACTTTGGCTTAAACTTGGTTTTCCCGTTCAATTACAACATTCGATGTTGTCTTGCTCATAATAAGCGCACATGGTTTTACCAAAACAACCGCAACAGACTAGCTCAACATCCTTCAATTGAAACAGCGGGACACAAACGAAAGTGGCAGGAAACATTTATCTCTCATAAAAAATGGATCAGAAATTAAATCACAGACTAATTATATTTGAGCAGTAGAGCTTCTAAAATCGGCTACCATAACTGAACTTACTGATTTTAAACGTAGGCTATTCCATGACTGAACTACTCATCGAACATATTCAACAATGACTTTGAACTTTTTAAATACATGGTTTGTAAACCCATTCATGACTTAGCATTGACTGGTAGATATAACTTGGAAAATAATTTCTACCGCTTTCCTACCCCTACCACTGTCAGTCTTCGGTTCTTGCTCCACACAAGAACCAACTGTTTGAGAGCTGTGCGCTCTCTCTGCCTGAAAGATTATCTGTAGACTATATGTGTGCAGCGTGCATGGAATAAGTAATCGATATAATAAACAAACAATCTGTATTTAGCCCAGACTTTAAATATCATTATTACAATATTTTTCACTGACGGGTATGATCGACTGGTCTGGAGTTTTTCCAAAACCTCTGCGGGCCAGCGGGCAGCCCTGAAGGCTATGCTGAGCCCTGATACACACAAACAGGGGCATTCCTGTGAAGTTGGTTTATTTTTGGTCAAATGCACATTACTGCCATGCCTCCTCCCACACTCCCTCTTTGGCGCTCGGGGACGCCAGACTGCTCTTCATTATGCACACCTGTCACCATCACTGGACTCACCTGGATGCCTTCACTCTGAGACTCAGAGTAGTTGTTCCCCTTGCTCTGCAAAGGCCGCGGATTTTGTGGAGCGATGGATAACTATGCTTCGAGGGTGGCTGTTGTTGATGTGTTCCTGGTTCGAGCCCAGGTAGGTGCGAGGAGAGGGCTTAATGGTCAAATTGCTGCAAAGAAACCCCTACTGAAGGACAACAATAATAAGAGACTTGCTTGGGCCAAGAAACATGAGCAATGGACATTAGACAGGTGGAAATCTGTCTTTTGGTCTGAATTTGAGATTTTTCGTTCCATCCGCCGTGTGAGACGCATAACAAATTATCTTTGCATGTGTGGTTCCCACCGTGAAGCATGGAGGAGGAGGTGTGGGGGTGCTTTGCTGGTGACACTGTCAGTGATTTATTTAGAATTCAAGGCACACTTAACCAGCATGGCTACCACATCATTCTGCAGCGATACACCATCTCATCTGGTTTGCCCTTAGTCCTATTATCATTTGTTTTTCAACAGGACAATGACCCAAAACACACCTCCAGGCTGTGGAAGGGGTATTTGGCCAAGGAGAGGGATGGAGTGCTGCATCAGATGATCTGGCCTCCACAATCACCCAACCTCAACCCAATTGAGATGTTTTGGGATTGACCGCAGAGTGAAGGAAAAGCAGCCAACAAATGCTCAGCATATGTGGGAACTGCATTCCTCATGAAGCTGGTTGGGAGAATACCAAGAGTTTGCAAAGCTGTCATCAAGGCTACGTTGAGGAATCTTAAATATAACATTTTGATTTGTTTGACACTTTTTGGGTTACTACATGATTCCATGTGTGTTGTTTCATAGTTTTGATGTCTACACTATTATTTTACAATGTAGAAAATAGTATAAATAAATAAAAACTCTTGAATGAGACGGTGTGTCCAAACTGTTGTCCCACTCTTCTTCAATGGCTGTGCAAAGTTGCTGGATATTGGCGGGAACTGGAACACTCTCGTACACATCGATCCAGAGCATCCCGAACATGCTCAATGGGTGATGTCTGCTGAGTATACAGGCCATTGAAGAACTGGGACATTTTCAGCTTCTAGGAATTGTGTTCAGATCCTTACGACATGGGGCCATGAATTATCATGCTGAAACATGATGTGATGGTGGCCGGATGAATGGCAAGACAATGGGCCTCAGGATCTTGTCACAGTATCTCTGTGCATTCAAATAGCCATTGACATTGTCCGTAGCTTATGCCTGCCCTTACCATAACCCCACCACTACCATGGCGAACTCTGGTCACAACATTGACATCAGCAAACCGCTCACCCACACGTATGCCATCCGCCCTGTACAGTTGAAACCATGAAGAGCACACTTCTCCAGCATGCCAGTGGCCATTGAAGGTGAGCATTTTCCCACTGAACTCGGTTATGATGCCGAACTGCAGTCAGGTCAAGACCCTGATAAGGACGGCGAGCACGCAGATGAGCTTCCCTGAGACGGTTTCTGATTGTTTGTGCAGAAATTCTTGAGTAGTGTAAACCCAGTTTCATCAGCTGTCCGGGAGGCTCATCTCAGACCATCCCAAACTCGGTTACGCGCAATGCCGTCGGGGGTATGCCAAAGAAAAACGTGATTCACATTCACAAAAATGTGATTCGCCTGAGTAGCCTCGTTTCACTGCCAAAATTTTAACCATCTAGTGTAGAGTGAAATAACAACACAATGTCAAATACAGGCAGCCTAGTCAAATAATTAACATCCAACACCTTAACCTTTACTCTTTTGCGTGAATTCCACTAATGGTTCGTATGTAGTCAAACGTAGCTGCTGCACTCATTACGTTTGCTCGAAAATTGATAAATGGTTAAAAAAAGTAAATCCCGCATCCATAGAAACACATACCAGCTCTACTGGTAGTACTGCTACTACCAGCAGTACTACACTTGCACCTGTCGACAACACAAGTTGTTCTGCTTCCATGAGCACATCCAATGCTAGCATCAGTAATTCTGCATTTGTTGTTAGCCCAGCTAGCATGGACACTGACAGTTGTGAATCTGATGCAGCCGAAGAGCTACTGATCCCTTACCCGGGAAAGCACCGAACAAGTGGCTAAGACAGGCAAGCCCCATCATATTGTGGAGGACTTAATTCTTCCTGCTGCCGCGGATATGGCTGGGACAATGCTGGGGGGAAAAGCCCAAAAAACTGTACAGACAATGACGTCATCAAACAGCACTGTTTCACAACGCATCAGTGACATGGCAGGAGATGTTTGAATTGAAAATGTACTGCTTCGCATACAAGCCAGTGAATTCTATGTTTTACAGCTCCTGGTATATCTCCATTACATTTATGGGGGTCAATTAAGGAAGACATCCTCTTCTGCAAACCACTGGAAACCAGGACAACAGGAGAGGATATTTTTAAAGTACTGGACAGCTTTGTGACATCAAATGGACTTTGGTGGTCAAAATGTGTTGGTATCTGTACTGATGGCGCAAAAGCCATGACAGGGAGACATAGTGGAGTGGTAACGAGCGTACAAGCAGTTGCTACCGACGCGACTTGGGTACACTGCGGCATCCACCGAGAGGCTCTTGCTGCCAAGGGAATGCCTGACAGCTTGAGAGACATTTTGGACACTATAGTAAAAGTGGTTAACTTTGTTAAAGCAAGGCCCCTGAACTCTCGTGTATTTTCTGCACTATGCACTGATATGGGCAGCGACCATGTAACGCATTTACAACACAGAAGTGTGCTGGTTATCAAGGGGCAAAGTATTGACACGTTTTTTTTAAATTGAGAGACGAGCTTAAAGTTTTCTTTACTGACCATAATTTTCACTTGTCTGACCGCTTGCATGATGACGAGTGTCTCACACGACTGGCCTATCTGGGTGATGTTTTTTCTCACCTGGGTGTGCAATTACGCAGGTACTTTCCGGAAACGGATGACACAAACTGGATTGGTTATCCCTTTCATGCCCTGCATCCAGTCCACTTACCGATATCTGAACAGGAGAGCCTCATCGAAATTGCAACAAGCGGATCTGTGAAAATATAATTTAATCAGAAGCCACTGCCAGATTTCTGGAATGGGCTGCGCTCAGAGTATCCTACCTTGGCCAATCACACTGTTAAGACACTGATGCCCTTTGCAACCACATACCGACGTGAGAGTGGATTCTCGTCCCTCACTAGCATGAAAACTAAATAAAGGCACAGACTGTGTGTGGAAAATTATTTAAGACTGAGACTCTCTCCAATACAACCCAACATTTCAAAGTTATGTGCATCCTTTCAAGCACACCCTTCTCATTAACCTGTTGTGAGTTATTCACATTTTTCGATGAACAAAAAAAGTTTTATATGTAAGATGGCTAAATAAATATAAATTATTATTATTATTTGTGCCCTGGTCCTATAAGAGCTCTTTGTCAGTTCCCACGAGCCAGGTTGTGATAAAAACTCACATTCTTATGTTTAATAAATGTACCGTATAGTTTGTGTGTGTGGCAGGCTTGTGGCAGGCAAAAAAACAAAATTTGAGAGTGAATTGACCCTGGTGCTAGAGGGGGTATGCAGCTGGAGGGTGAATGTTTGAAGGGGTACGGGAAAAGTTTGGGAACCAGTGCTCTAAGACAACGTTGGAGGCGGCTTATGGTAGATAAATTAACATTCAATTCTCTGGCAACCTCTGTTGGACATTCCTGCATGCCAATTGCACACTCCCTCAAAACTTAGACATCTGTGGCATTGTGTTGTGTGACAAAACTGCACATTTTAGTGGCCTTATATTGTTTCTAGCACTAAGGTGCATCTGTGTAATGATCGTGTTGTTTAATCAACTTCTTGGTATGCCACACCTGTCAGGTGGATGGATTATCTTGGCAAAGGAGAAATGCTCACGAACAGGGATTTAAACAAATTTGTGCACAAAACTTTAGCGGAATAAGCTTTTTGTGCGTATGGAACATTTCTGGAGTCTTTTATTTCATCTCATGAAACATTAACTCTTTACATGTTGCATTTATATATTTTTCCAGTATACATATCGATCTCAAATAGAGCTCTTTCACTGTCTATAGTAAAAATACAGTGAGACAGTTGAAATTAAAGACTGACTTTTAATTAGCTAGAGGCTGAGGTTCAGACCACATTTGTGTATTTTACAGACAGTGTCTTCCAATAGATGTGGGTGGGTCATTGTCCCAGTCATTGATTTTTGAGGTTACCATGGCAACGGCTTCACGCTTATAATGAAGTGTCAGGTGGCCAGATAAAAAGCATCTGCATTGAAAACATATTGAAGTGGTGCCAAGGGTCTCTTGGAACCACACACGGCCAGAGGCTCCATATGCCTTCCCACACTGTATGAGGCATAGACATGGACTGGTGTCTTTATACTTTGGGGTTGGGGAGAGCGAAATTAGGTACCGATTGTCTTTTTTGTTTTAATTAGGTAAATACATTAGAGATATCTTTTGTATTTCTATGCCTTTTTTAGAAAATAATTGTGTAGAAAAGATAATGGACCTATATATTTTTTAGTAAGACCATCGTTAAAAAAGAACAATCATCAAAATAACAGCTAGACAGATACATTCAGGATTATTTTTGTCATGGCATGGGGCCCCCATTGATTTTGTTATAATGTCAGAGCAGAAGGAAGCAAGTTTTCTTCCAGGACAACCTTGTACGTGGCTTGATTCATGCGTCCTTCACAAAGACAAATCTGCCCGATTCCAACCTTTCTGAAGCACCCCCAGATCATCACCGATCCTCCACCAAATTTCACAATGGGTGCGAGACACTGTGGCTTGTTCGGCCTCTCCAGATCTCGCACTGTGATATTTGGTGGGTTCCTTCTGCTCTGACAATGTTCCCCAACTCGGAGGATTGGTTTTTCCAGCAGGACAATGCTCCATGCCACACAGCCAGGTCAATCAAGGTGTGGATGGAGGACCACCAGATCAAGACCCTGTCACGGCCAGCCCAATCTCCAGACCTGAACCCCATTGAAAACCTCTGTAATATGATCAAGAAGAAGATGGATGGTCACAAGCCATCAAACAAAGTCGAGCTGCTTGAATTTTTGTGCCAAGAGTGGCATTAAGTAAAAAAGTCTGTGCTTCCAACTTTGTGACAACAGTTTGCACAGAGCAAGGTCAATACTGAAATGGTTTGTCGAGATCGGTGTGGAAGAACTTGACTGGCCTGCACAAAGCCATGACCTTAACCCCATCAAACACCTTTGGGGGGAATTGGAACACTGGCTGCGAGCCAGGCCTAATCGCACCAACATCAGTGCCCGACCTCACTAATGCTCTTACTGAAAGCATGTCCCCGCAGCATTGTTCCAACATCTAGTGGAATGCCTTCCCAGAAGGGTGGAGGCTGCTGTAACAGCTACGGGGGGACTAACTCCATATTAATGCACATTATTTTGGAATGAGATGTTCGACGAGCAGGTGTCCACATACTTTTGGTCATGTAGTGTAATTTAGGATGAATTTCACAGGCTGTTGAATGCACACTGATGACATTGATGCTCCTTTCCAACAGGTCTTATTCTGGTGACATGACTGCCGTGGCACATTTGCTATTTATTGCAACAGTTTTTGGTAAAGTTGAAAATGCAATGGAAACACATTGAACTTTAGATTGTAGAGGGTTGGAACTCTTTCTTATTGGTCTATTAACTAATTTACAACTTGGTGATATCACCAGGCAGGCCAATATTCCATCCTACCAAAACAGTCTGAAGTTTCAGGCGGCTTTTTCAAAAAGCTCTAAAAGGGCATTATAATCATTTTTACAATTTCACTGTATCATTCCAACCTCATAGTGTGAAAATATATATTAAACATAGGATTTTTTTTTTTTTTTACTGGGACTTTAAAAGCGCTTCTCTGCAGAAATATGTTTTAAAAAATGACATTTGCTGCAGCGGTAGCAATGATTGAGCAGCGGTGGGCCGCTGCTAAATGAATATGGGGAACCATGTTAATCACACACTATCAAGTACTCCAATTACAATTCTTGTTAATTCTTTACAGAACCTATTGATCATTAGGGCCACGTGCTGCTGTTGTGAAACGCAGGGAAACACTTGGCCTCAGTCCTTTAGATGGGAAGTCCTGGAGATTTCCCCTTGTCTCTGAAAAAACACTTTACTCTGCAAACTTTGCCGAAGAAGTGCTCTACTAAAGCTCCGTACCTCAGTACCCAATAAGATCACTACAACACATACCTACTGCAAGTCCCTAGGAAGTGCCCTACAACACTACCAAAGTCCCTTCTCCAGTTACTGCCGCACAGTGGTCCAACCATTGCCTAGGTGCCTTGTATTCATCTCTGAAAATAAAAATCCCTGTTTGTTTTGCTCTTTGGAGTCTTCTGTTGTCCTCTGATTAAGAGAATACAAGCTCTTAGCTCTTCATCTCATTTATTGGCATGAAGCCTAATAATGGATTGATTTTCTGTTTTATTCTACCAGTTACTTAAATCCCCAGTGGATTTTCTAGTGTTTATATTGTTCATAGACCTGGCTCAAACTAACACTGATTTGTATGGAGATTGTATTGTCTGGTTCATGGCAGTGATTCTTGGCAGTATTTCAGATTTTATTAGTCGTATGTACGGGATATCAAATCAAATCAAGTCAAATGTTATTAGTCACATGCGCCGAATACAACAGGTAGACCTTACAGTGAAATGCTTACTTACGAGACCCTAACCAACAATACAGTTAAAATAAATATCAATAAGAAGTCAAAGTAACAAGTAATTAAAGAGCAGCAGTAAAATAACAATAGCAAGACTATATACAAGGGGGTAGAGGTACAGGATCAATGTGCACCGGTTAGTTGAGGTAATATGTACATGTAGGTAGAGTTATTAAAGTGACTATGCATAGATAACAACAGAGAGTAGCAGTGGGTGAAAAAGAGGGGGGGCAATGCAAATAGTCTGGGTAGCCATTTGATTAGGTGTTCAGGAGTTTTAATGCTTAGGGGTAGAAGCTGTTTAGAAACCTCTTGGACCTAGACTTGGTGCTCCGGTAACGCTTGCCGTGCGGAGGCAGAGAGAACAGTCTATGACTAGGGTGGCTGGTGTCTTTGACCATTTTTAGGGACTTCCTCTAACACTGCCTGGTGTAGAGGTCCTGGATGGCAGGGAGCTTGGTCCCAGTGATGTAATGGGCCATTTGCACTACCGTCTGTAGTGCCTTGCAGTTGGAGGCCGAGCAGTTGCCATACCAGGCAGTGATGCTCTCAATGGTGCAGCTGTAGAACCTTTTGAGGATCTAAGGACCCATGCCAAATCTTTTCAGTCTCCTGACGGGGAATAGGTTTTGTCGTGCCCTCTTCACGACTGTCTTGGTGTGCTTGGACCATGTTAGTTTGTTTATGATGTGGACACCAAGGAACTTGAAGCTCTCAACCTGCTCCACTTCAGCCCCATCGATGAGAATGGGGGCGTGCTCAGTCCCTTTTTCCTATAGTCCATGATCATCTCCTTTTGTCTTGATCATGTTGAGGGACAGGTTGTTGTCCTGGTACCACACGGCCAGTTCTCTGACCTTCTCCCTATAGGCTGTCTCATCGTTGTTGGTGATCAGGCCTACCACTGTTGCCATCGGTAAACTTAATGATGGTGTTGGAGTCGTGCCTGGCCGTGCAGTCATGAGTGAACAGGGAGTACAGGAGGGGGATGAGCACACACTCCTGAGGGGCCCCTGTGTTGAGGATCAGCGTGGCGGATGTGTTGTTACCTACCCTTACCACCTGGGGGTGGCCCGTCAGGAAGTCCAGGATCCAGTTGCAGAGGGAGGTGTTTAGTCCCAGGGTCCTTAGCTTAGTGATGAGCTTTGCGGGCACTATGGTGTAGAACGCTGAGCTGTAGTAAATTAATAGCATTCTCACATAGGTGTTCCTTTTGTCCAGGTGGGAAAGGGCAGTGTGGAGTGCAATAGTGCATCATCTGTGGATCTATTGGGGCAGTTTTCCAATTGGAGTGGGTCTAGGGTTTCTTGGATAATGGTGTTGATGTGTGCCATGACCAGCCTTTCAAAGCACTTCATGGCTACAGATGTGAGTGCTACAGGTCGGTACTAATTTAGGTAGACTCCCTTAGTGTTCTTGAGCACAGGCACTATAGTGGTCTGCTTGAAACATGTTGGTATTACAGACTGGGACAGGGAACGGTTAAAATGCCAGTGAAGACACTTGCCAGTTGGTCAGCGCATGCTCACTGTACACGTCCTGGTAATCCATCTGGTCCTGCGGCCTTGTGAATGTTGACCTGTTTAAAGGTCTTACTCACATCGCCTGCGGAGAGTGTGATCACACAGTCTTCCGGAACAGCTGGTGCTCTCGTGCATGTTTCAGTGCCATTTGCCTTGAAGCGAGCATAGAAGTAGTTTAGCGCATCTGGTAGGCTCGTGCCACTGGGCAGGTCTCAGCTGTGCTTCCCTTTATAGTCTGTAATGGTTTGCAAGCCCTGCCACATCCGACGAATGTCAGAGCTGGTATAGTACGATTCGATCTTAGTCCTGTATTGACGCTTTGTCTGTTTGATGGTTTGTCGGAGGGCATAGCGGGATTTCTTATAAGCTTCCGGGTGACAGTCCCACTCCTTGAAAGCAGCAGCTCTAGCCTTTAACTAAGTGCGAATGTCTTCTGTAAACCATGGCTTCTGGTTGGGGTATGTATGTACGGTCACTGTGGGGACCACTGGGTGAGCGTTTTCTTGTTTTCTTATGGCGGAATACAGCTCATTCAATGCTGTCTTAGTGCTAGCCTCAGTCTGTGGTGGTACGTAAAACAACTACGAGAAATGCAGATTGTTGTGTCTTTGGCTATGCCGGATTAATTGCTAAGACATGCTATTCTATAAAATAATTTCTCCATAATTAATATCACCTGATTGAGCTAATCATGTAAATGTAATTAACTAGAGAGTCGGGTACCACGAAATAATATTTATAGAGCTGTTATCTTCCGAATAAACTCTTAAAGAACTAGTAATTATTTTACATCCATTGCAGTCAACATTCATCTTCATCTTACTTCAGTCTCATCTGAAAGTTCTAAATTCTTGGTTATCTTCAAGAACCCTGGCTAACAATTTGAATCAGCAATACAAAATTGGGTTTAATTATTTATTTACTAAATACCTAACTAATCACACAGAATTACATATACAAAGAATGAATTATACCTGGATAATTCTTTACGTCATTGGAAAATGTCCCTAATGGGAGGAACAGATATGACAGCTTGTTACACAAAGGAAAATGGGCTGGGTTTGAGTGAAAGAGCAGGAGACTGGGGAACAAAGGGGAGAAGCTGTGCTATCGTAAATACAGTATCTTATGCATTCTAAATTGCCACCCATTTGGAAAAGGAAAATGCAATACATATTTACTCTGAGCTGCGCTTCAGTAGGTTGGTGGTAGATGGAAGACCGTGTTACCAAACCGAGTCCTCTGTCCTTTGAAGAATGTCTCTGATGGTCACTTGGATAAATTGTAGTAACGTTGTTGTGTGGTAGATGGGATACTCTGTCTGTTCCTCCCTGACCTGCGTTTGCAGCTGCGTCCGCTAACTCATCGACTAGGAGGTATCACTTCTGTCGTGAATAAGAGTTCAAAGTTCATACCATTCGCAACCAAAGCTCATGCTGATGTTGGCTTCGTTCTGTAGTTTTATCTGAACCATTCTGACATAGGATCGTCATCCTACCTCATTGGAACAGGAAGTTATGTTGTCGTCAAGGCTTTATATAGGAAGGGAGAAAAGTGAAAAGTTTTATAGCCCTTGTCCCTTCACATGGGAGGGCCACTGATTGAGCAGCCCATCTTATGAAAATCCAAATCACACCTTTTAGAAGCTAAAATCAAATTCAAACATTTAAATTGAACAACAATTCCATGTGAATCTGATAACTCTGTGTAGACTTTCCACTGTAGAGTTTGTCATCTTATCATTGATGAGAACATCTCAGATGACAACCGAACTGACATCATATTCATTAAGTACCACTGCATATGTTCAATTGTTCAGATTACCAGAATATAGTTAATTTCCCCCCACATACTGATGTTCCCATAATCTCTATGTTAACCAAGGGTTTTTTAAATGTAACCTCAGTAGGTTAGAGAAGGGAAAAGGGGGGAAGAGGTATTTATGATTGTCATAAACCTATCCCCCAGGCCAACGTCATGACACAGATGAAAACTCTCTAGGTGGATAGTGTGGTCTACAGTTTATCATGAGATACTCTACCTCAGGCGAGCAATAGCTTGAGACTTCCTTAGATATTGTGTGCCAGCTGTTATTTCCAAAATACATAGCCCGCCGCCCCTTGTCTTTCCAGACACTGCTGTTCTATCCTGCCGGTACAGCGTATAATCAGCCAGATGTATGTTGATAGAGTTGTCGATAAGATATTAGTTTTGAATGTCCAGTTGGTAGTTTAATTTTTGGCGTAGGTCATCTATTGTATTCTCCCAAGATTGCATGTTTGCTAGCAGAATGAAAGGAAGTGGGGGTTTATTCGATCCCCTACGAATTCTCAGATGGCAGCCCGCCCTTTTGGCCCCTTTTTCTCCACCTCTTCTTCACGCAAATCACAGGGATTTGGGCCTGTTCCCGCAAAAGCAGTATATAGTTTGCGTCAGGCTCGTCAGACTCGTTAAAGGCAAAAAAGGATTCTGCCAGTCCGTGGTGAGTAATCGCAGTCCTGATGTTCAGAAGTTATTTTCGATCATAAGAGACGGTAGCGGCAACATCATGTCAAAAGAAGTCTTAAAAAACAAGTTACAAAAAACGCAAATAAACAAACAAAAAAACACAATTGGTTGGGGACACGTAAAACGTCTGCCTTCTTCTCCGTCGCCATTTTTATACACAAAATGCTTACTTGCAGGTTTCTTCTAGACAATGCAACTACAATAAGAAGTAATACAATATGAGAATACAAACATAAAGATGTTCCACAAAATAACTTTTAACAAGGCACGCCTGTTTATTGAAATGCATTCCAGTTGAGGCTGGTTGAGAGAATGCCAAGAGTGTGCAAAGCTGTCATCAAGGCAAAGGGCGTTTTGTCTATTTTGAAGAATCTAAAATATATTTTGATTTGTTTAACACTTTTTGGGTTACAAAGTGATTCCATATGTGTTATTTAATAGTTTTGACGTCTTCACTATTATTCTACAATGTAGAAAATAGTTAAAAAATAAAGAAAAACCCTTGAATGAGTAGGTGTGTTTAAACTTTTGACTGGTACTGTATATGTTTAAAATACATTTTGACAGCATGCTGTAGTAGCTAGTAAAATATACTTCATGAATATGTGTTGCCATGTATTTTAATGAATGGAAAATGTAATTTTTACCTTACATACTGTAGCTAGGCTACATAAAAATGTAATGCATGACATTTCCTCACTAAATAACAATAGAATGCTGTGGTAAACATTGAACTTTTTTTTTTTTTTTAAATGTATTAACTTTTATTTATTCAGGGTAGCCCAGTCATTCCCAATGGTGCCCTGAGTACAAACGTTTTAAACAGAAAGCAAAAGTAACATTCCAAATAAAACAATAATAACCTCTCTGTGTGTTGAGTAAAGGTGGTCCAACTGCAATCCTCAATTAATTAATTCAACACCAGAGTCTTAACCTGCCGTAGCGGCAGCAGGGATTCAAGATGCAAGGAATTTTGTTGGTTATTCCAACAATGAGGGACACTAAAACTAAAGGAGTATTTACCTAATTTGGTCGAGAGCAGAGGGACCTCGTGTTAACCAATCCTGCAAGTGGGTTTGGTAGCTCATTCTTTTATGCGTTAGCAACGAAGTTAGGTAAGTTGGAAGCTTGTGTAGTAGAGCTTTGTAAAAAAAAAAAGGAATAATGAAGTGAGAGCAAGACTTTAATGAGGACAGCCAACCTTTTGATATAGGATGCAGTGGTGAATGAATGACTCATGACTGACAACTCAATCATTTACATTTTTTTGCTCAAATAATTTGGTCCATTGTTCAATTGTGTTATGGGACTCACTGGAAGGTTGCATCTAAAATACAATGTACACATCTTCTCTGCACTTATCTTGTCGATTTTCTAAAATGATGTCTGAAAATACATTGAAATTATACTTACAATGCAGATTCCTTCACCTCCAGTGTCCATTTTCAGACTCAGAAGTTGACAGTTACCCTGTGGATAATGCAGAGTCAGTGTCAGTGAAAAATTGCACACAAGATGAATAATAAATAAGGGATTAATGTTCATGAACACTTTTTCATTTCATTGGGAACTATACTGAAGAAAAATATAAAAGCAACATGCAACAATTTCAAAGATTTTACTGAGTTACAGTTCATATAAGATCGGTCAATTTAAATTAATTAGGCTCTAATCAATGGATTTCACATGACTGGGGATACAGATATGCATCTGTTGGATCAGAAAACCAGTCAGTTTCTGGTGGGACCACCATTTGCCTCATGCAGCATGACACATCTCCTTCGCAAAGAGTTGATTGTGGAATGTTATCCTACTCCTCTTCAATGGCTGTGCGAAGTGGATAATGGCAGGAACTTGAACACGCTGTTGTATACGTCGATCCAGAACATCCCAAACATGCTGAATTGGTGGCATGTCAGGTGAGTATGCAGGCCATGTAAGAACTGCTTATCATGCTGATACATGAGGAGATAGTGGTGGATGAATGGCATGACAATGGGCCTCAGGATCTCGTCACGGTATCTCTGTGTATTCAAATTGCCATTGATAAAATGAAATTTTGTTTGTTGTCCGTAGCTTTTGCCTGCCCATACCATAACCCCACCCCCACAATGGAGCACTCTGTTCACAACATTGACATCAGCAAACCGCTTGCCCACACCATGCCTTACATGTGGTCTGTGGTTGTGAGGCCAGTTGGACGTACGGCCAAGTTAACAAAAACAAAAATTATCTGGCAACAGCACTGGTGAACATTGCTGCAGTCAGCATACCAATTGCACACTCCCTCAAAACTTGAGAGATCTGTTTCATTGTGTTGTGTGACAAATTTTATAGGGCCTTTTTAGTCCCCAGCACAAGGTGCACCTCTGTAATGATAATACTGTTTAATCAGCTTCTTTATATGCCACACTTGTCAAGTGTATGGATTATCTTGGCAAAAGATAAACACCCACTAACAGTGATCTTTGATTTCAGTTTATGAAACATGGGACTAACACTTTACATGTTGCGTTTATATTTTTGTCCAGTGTAGCTAGCTAAATTATTAAAAAGATGAGTTACATAGGTTGGGGTCTGTCCATAGGCAGCTGAGGCTCCAGACCAGAATGATCCACTGCAGGATGGAAAAATACAATTATGGTCCAAACGTCCCAACATAATTAACGACCAGCCTGTTTGGTTAGCAACCTCAGAACTAACACCTTTTTTTTGCCCGTCTGATGGAAGGATGAAATAAAACACATTTACTCATTAATGAAAACATGTAGTTCATCTTTTTTTTAAATGTTGGCAACCGTTTTATAATATCAATAAGGCCCTCGAACCCGGAGATTATCGTGGGATAACTCCCTCTTAAGGGTTGTTCCCGGCCCTCAGCCAACAGCCAATAGTCGGAGTTATCACACAATAATCCCCGGGTCCTCATGCCTTATTGCTTACATAATGTTTTACAGCTTAGTCATTCAAATTCTTTATCCAAATCTTCTTAATTATTTAATATATTTTGCATGTGATAAGGCCACATGGAGGGCCAGAGATAATTAGACACCTGTGATAATCTGAAGTACTGGAAAGGGGCCACTAGGTGTCTTGTGATAGATTACATAGAATTCTTGAAAGATACAAAAATTCTGGTAGTTTACTGGTAAACTTTGAACATTTCCAGTAATACACCCTTAACTGTAACAGAACATTTAGCAAGTGAGGTTTAAGGGCATTTCAAATGTACCAGTGTCTCTAGCACGTAAAAAAAAATGGAACCTTCAAAGTCTGCCCTTGTAGTGCACATTTCCAGATACATAAGATAGCCTTGAAGGAAAAAAGCAACAAGAGCTAGTCTCTTCGGAGAATTAAACCCCAGATGGAAAGCAACATATCGCACACCATTTGTCACCATCTCGTCAATCTATTTCACATCAACATGTCCTCACCAATAGTGTTTCCTGTCTGTCAACTCCCTCAAATATTGTTTTTATAAGAAATGCAGTCCATCTACTCTCTCTCTCTCTCTCGCCTCTTGCCTCTTGCCTCTGCCAACGGGGGCTCATACTAGATGTTCGGAACAATGGACTTGGGTGTTTTTAGTTATTTACATTTTGTTGTTGTTGTAAAGTTTGGGAAAGTGAAAGTGAATTAAATGTGCCTGTCATCATCAGTCCCTTCAGTCTCAAAGAGAGAAATCCTCTGGAGGTATTGTCAGAAATAGATTGGGAATTAATGAGATTTGCTCTCATTGAGTATTTTCCCTCAAAGAATGGCCACCACACACCGTTGATTCATTAATAGCTTAATTGCTCTGAATCGCTAAACGTCAGTCAAAAGGGGTTCATTTATATTTAAATTAGGACATGTATTTCATGGTTTTGCTGGTTATTTTTGCAATAGGTTTCTTTATTGTATATTTTGATTGGCAGGTTGACAGATTGCTTGATCAGGTGATTTGTTGATGAATAGATTAAATTCCTTTTCTGACTCCTGTCAAGCTTGTCAGATGTCGTGTGGACTCATGATCTTTTACGTGAGATTAAAGTCTTATAGATGTCTAAATTCCCAATGTGATCAATGCATCTCAATTTGCATTTTGACAGCTGCTGTTCACTTTTGTCAGCATTGTCACGCTACCTGTGTCAACAGCCACGATGAACAACCAAGGCTGAGCACAGTCTAGATCTGAAAAACACACAGAATCAATGTTTGTGGGCCATTTTCAAACACAGTGCTTTGCAGAAGGCATTTAAAGTCAAATTTTTTTCACGTGAATGGATATTTCACTACTTTTTAAACTCATACGTTATCTCCAGCACCATACCACTATGACAATTTGTTAACGTTATGTAGTCAAAAAAAGGTACGAAGAAAATTCAAAAACAGTAATGACGTCCCACCCAAGGGGAGGTTGTTTTCCCACTCTACGTAACCGTGAGTTAATTTAGAAAAGTTGAAAAGGACTGATTTTAAATTAAGACCTGATAACATCATAGGTGGTTGTGGGGATTGAAACCACAACAATCTGGGCTCTAAGGCTGCGTTTAGACAGGCAGCCCAATTCTGATCTTCCACTAATTGGTCTTTTGACCAATCACATCAGAATTTTCTTCAGAGCCCAATGAATGAAATAAAACATCAGAATTGGGCTGCCTATCTAAACACAGCCAGTGTTACCACTCGATTACACAGACATTCCATTTTTCAATTGTTAATTGTAATTATGTTGGTCTTTTTTATTCAGCACCTGTTGCTCTAGAGATTTGTTTGATAGAAGGTGACCAATGTTTAATTTTCTCACTGCTAATTCCAAACATGGGCTGGTCAGAGATACCCCAGGGTCCGACTCTCTCCCTGTGTGTTACACACAAAACACTTTGCCTCTCTTTCTTTTTTCTTCCTTTCTCTTTGTCGCTAGCTCGCTCGCTCTCTCTCACTCACAAACACATACATATATACACGCACAAACACTTGCGCTCCTCATAAGTACACAGACACTCTTCCTTACAGTCACACATTATGCCTATGCTCTACAGTCCCCACACTCACACGGAGCTATTCACGTCTCTTTCACACACACACTTACATTTGAGGTAGTGCTCCTATATCAGAGACACGCTCCCTCAAAGACACATTTTATCTTTCACTCCACAGCACACAGGCAAGCGCACACACGCACGCATAGGTATTCTCTGCAGTCTCTCTCTTTATGCTCTTTCTCTCTCACACACACGGCAGAGCCTCCATCTCTTTGACAGATGGATGGGGACTAATAGCATAATTAAGTACCCGCACCGGCGGTCCCTGTTTACCGCTCGGTTGCTAAGAGGTGACATCAGCTGAGCCCACCTCCTTCCTCAATACCCCCCCCCCCCACCCCCACCCCCTCTCTCTCTCTCACTCTCTCTCTCTCACTCTCTCGCGCACACAAACAAACGGCAGCCGTGTGCAGGGTGTGTTGTAGAGGTAGAGAGAGCAGGCAGGAAGCAGTGTGTGAGGCAGACAGACAGCATGGTTAGAGCGTGCAGGGCGGACCAGCCACGGCTCTCCATGTAGCCCAGTGCAGCACAAGCTAGAGGGGGGGAGTCCGAGGAGCCACCAGGACCTACTCATCTCACTAACAGCTAGGAGCTCTCTCTCCACTCAGGCTACTGGCTTTTTTTTCAGGGATAGACTTCAGAGGAACAACTTCAAATTTCATTTTTTTTTTTCTCTGGCTGGCTTTGGTGTTTACTTTCGAGGAGCCTTTTTTGTATATTTGGGGACACCTGGGGAATAGTTATTGTTTTGACTGGGTCTTGACTGGGCTGGGTGGGCGCTCCAAGGGACCGCATGCATGACACAACGCAAAGGCGAGAAGACCACCATCAGCATCCAGGAGCACATGGCCATTGACGTGTGCCCTGGCCCCATCCAGCCCATCAAGCAGATCTCTGACTACTTCCCCCGCTACCCGCGGGGTCTCCCCCCGACAGCACCCCCCGCCCTCAGCCGAGCCGGCTCGCTGCACTCCTCCTCCGCCAGCCACAACTCTGGGGATGACCCGGCCCACTCCCACACCGGCGACGACCTGGACCGGATGTTTGGCGGTGCCGCCGCCCCAACACCTGCGGCGACTGGCAAGAAGGAGGAGGAACCGGACGTGGAGGGCTATGACTCGGACGACTCAAGTGAGTAGAGACATTTTCTCTCTTTTGTCCTCTTTTTCTTCCTTCGTTCCTTCCTTCAGTGTCTGGTTGCCGAGTGACCATCTGGTGTGGCGGTGTCTTTTTTGACCTCTCTCTTCTCCACTCTCATTTTCCTTCCATCTGTGGTTGCCGAGTGCCGGTGTGTCTGTGCGTCTCCCTGTCTGTGGCGTAGCTAACTCTTGACTGTTGAGAGCCAACTGTTGCTGCCGCAGAGCGGCTGTTGCTTCCTTCCCTGCATACAATACTGCACTCCTGCACTGATACATTATAGACTTCCGTAGGTACCATAAGCACAGATCAACAAAAATAATTATTCTACCAGTGTAAGAAAGGTGATGTGATTACACGTGATGTGAAAAGGCTGGGCTTATGTGCTTGTTGTCCCAAAGCTTCATGCCTTCTTTGAGTAGTTGTAAATTAGCAGGCCGTATTCCTAATATAAATATACACGGAGTATTCCTAACATTAGGAACACCTTCTTAATATTGAGTTGCACTCACAGTCTGCAGTAGCAGCCAATGTCTGGTGTTCAATGTAGGCCTACATTCCATGAGACTTTTGGAAAAAAAAGACATGCAGGTGTAACGGCTTTCCTCTTCCTCTTCTGAGGAGGAGTAGCAAGGATCGGACCAATGGCTGTGGTAAGAGGTAAGTGTTCATCTTGGTTTTTAATTTTATTTCACCTTTATTTAACCAGGTAGGCTAGTTGAGAACAAGTTCTCATTTACAACTGCGACCTGGCCAAGATAAAGCATAGCAGTGTGAACAGACAACAACACAGAGTTACACATGGAGTAAACAATAAACAAGTCAATAACACAGTAGAAAAAAGAAAAAAAATAGTCTATATACATTGTGTGCAAAAGGCATGAGGAGGTAGGCGAATAATTAACATTTTTCAGATTAACACTGGAGTGATAAATGATCAGATGGTCATGTGCAGGTAGAGATACTGGTGTGCAAAAGAGCAGAAAAGTAAATAAATAAAAACAGTATGGTAGGTAAATTGGGTGGGCTATTTACAGATGGACTATGTACAGCTGCAGCAACCAGTTAGCTGCACAGATAGCAGATGTTTAAAGTTAGTGAGGGTGGTAAAGGTCTCCAACTTCAGCGATTTTTGCAATTCATTCCAGTCACAGGTAGCAGAGAACTGGAAGGAAAGGCGGCCAAATGAGGTGTTGGCTTTAGGGATGATCAGTGAGATACATCTGCTGGAGCGCGTGCTACGGGTGGGTGTTTCCATCGTGACCAGTGTACTGAGATAAGGCAGAGCTTTACCTAGCATGGACTTGTAGATGACCTGGAGCCAGTAGGTCTGGCGACGAATATGTAGCGAGGGCCAGCCGACTAGAGCATACAGGTCGCAGTGGTGGGTGGAATAAGGTGCTTTAGTAACAAAACGGATGGCACTGTGATAAACTGCATCCAGTTTGCTGAGTAGAGTATTGGAAGCTATTTTGTAGATGACATCGCCGAAGTCGAGGATCGGTAGGATAGTCAGTTTTACTAGGGTAAGTTTGGCGGCGTGAGTGAAGGAGGCTTTGTTGCGGAATAGAAAGCCGACTCTAGATTTGATTTTAGATTGGAGATGTTTGATATGAGTCTGAAAGGAGAGTTTACAGTCTAGCCAGACACCTAGGTACTTATAGATGTCCACATATTCTAGGTCGGAACCATTCAGGGTGATGATGTTAGTCGGGCGTGCGGGTGCAGGCAGCGAACGGTTGAAAAGCATGCATTTGGTTTTACTCGCGTTTTAAGAGCAGTTGGAGGCCACGGAAGGAGTGCTGTATGGCATTGAAGCTCGTTTGGAGGTTAGATAGCACAGTGTCCAAGGAAGAGCCAGAAGTATACAGAATGGTGTCGTCTGCGTAGAGGTGGATCAGGGAATCGCCCGCAGCAAGAGCAACATCATTGATATATACAGAGAAAAGAGTCGGCCCGAGAATTGAACCCTGTGGCACCCCCATATAGAGACTGCCAGAGGACCGGACAACATGCCCTCCAATTTGACACACTGAACTCTGTCTGCAAAGTAGTTGGTGAACCAGGCAGTCATTAGAAAAACCGAGTTTAATGAGACCGAGAATAATGAACACTGAACAAAAAAATAAACGACAACGTGAAAAAACAAAACCGAAAAAGTTCCGTGTGGAACAAAACACTGACACGTTAAAAAAATCACCCACAACTCCAAAGTGAAACCAGGCTACCTAAGTATGTTTCTCAATCAGGGACAACGATTGACAGCTGCCTCTAATTGAGAAGCATACCAGGCCAAACACAGAAATCCAAAATTATAGAAAAAGGAACATAGACTGCCCACCCCAACTCACGCCCTGGCCATACTAAAACAAAGACAAAACAAAGGAACTAAGGTCAGAACGTGACAGCAGGGATTGACATTAACCTGTTTATCCACTTGTTCTTCGGAGAAGGAGGTGACCAGAAATATTGTTGTTGTTTGATGCAAGAAACCACTTTACAAAATAAACTGCATTATTATACCCATACCATTGTTACAGAGAATCAGAAAAATTATGCTACCCTCTGCCTATTGGCTCCTTAGGTTATTCAAGCCTGTCTCAAAATACAGTCTTTGCTAGGTAAAGCTCCGCCTTATCTCATCTCAATGGTCACCATAGCAACACCCACCCGTAGCACACGCTCCAGCAAGTATATTTCACTGGTCATCCCCAAAGCCAACACCTTCTTTGGCCGCCTTTCCTTCCAGTTCTCTGCTGCCAATGACTAGAACAAATTGCAAAAATCACTGAAGTTGGAGACTTATATCTCCCTCGCTAACTTTAAGCATTGGCTGTCAGAGCAGCTGAACAATCACTGCACCTGTACACAGCCCATCGGTAAATAGCCCATCCAACCACCTACCTCATCCCCATATTTGTTTTTCTGCTCTTTTGCACACCAGTATTTCTACTTGCACATCCTCATCTGCACATCTATCACTCCAGTGTAAACTGCTAAATTGTAATTACTTCGCCATTATGGCCTGTTTATTGCCTTACCTCCTTACTTAATTTGCACACACTGTATACAGATTTTTATATTGTGTTATTGACTGTACGTTTGTTTGTCCCATGTGTAACTCTGTGTTGTTTTCTTGTCGCACTGCTTTGCTTTATCTTGGCCAGGTCGCAGTTGTAAATGAGAACTTGTTCTCAAAAAACCTCCCCTTCATGACCAAAAAAGCTCTTTACCCGACTCACTTTTTTCTAGATTTAATTTTTTTTACACATTTTGTGCTTCCTACAACAGCAATCACTCCCCTATTGTTGACTACAAATGATCTATACCTGGGCTAATAACTCACTAACTAGCAAAGGATATGAACAGAATGTGCATAGGTGGTTACATGCAGCTCTCGCTTTGATCTCAAAACAAGTACATCAACGACCGCTCATGCTGTAAACACAGTCCAGTTCAAAGTAAATGGCACGGATCCATATATATTGGATAGGTCTATTTGTGTATAGGCCTACTGCAGCGCTGATTGTTTATGCCGCACCAGTCTCTGTAGAGTACGGGATGAGTTATACGTGTCAATGTAATAGAACCCTACTCCGATGCGTTCTATCTACAACAAATTCTCTTGCATAGTTTGTTTTGTTTGGGTATGTTGCATTGAAAGTGGCTATTACTGTGGCAATTGTGATTGAATCAAAGCAAAGGGAAATGTTGCTTGTGTTAACAGGGGAAACTCTAGAACAGTGGTCATCAACCTTTTCTGAATCAATATCTCTTTCTGAGGCAAAATACAAGCCGAGATCTATCGCTCAGATTTTTTTTTTTTTACATGACTTAAAGGTAAGCCTATGCAACATTAACCAATAAAACATAGTACTGGAGCAATGAGGTTTGTGCAGTCAGCTATAGGCCCAATACATTATCACCACATATTGTCTTTGTTTGAATTGCCCTGCCAATGCATTGTTGTTCAGGCCATTTAAAAAATATATTCTACATTTGAGGTAGGCTATATGATCACACCGGTAATAAATCTGTTGTTTTATTACTTGTGAGGCATGCCTGAGTGAGCGTACATTTAAATAATTAGCTTTTTATTTTACTGGGCTGATCGTGCCTGCATCTGATGGTCAGTCTCCGCTCTCCCTTTCCTCCACTGACACTGACCAAAAAGGGACACCATCTTCCAGCTGATGGCGAAACTCGAGTTGCACCGCATTATTTCTGCCTCATGCACAAATTCATGTTGTTACTCCTATGAACAGAGAAAGTGAAATATTCCTTGATATTAAAAAAGACCCAAGCTGCTAATAATAACAACAACTCAAGCCTATAGATACACTTTCCTACTCACTCATTACGGCTACAGTGCTTGTTGTAGCACTGAGTGGAAATAGGAAGAACGCACATTTTGTGGCTTATAAAAGGGATGACAGTACTGAGTAAGAACTTAAACATGAACTCACAGCAGCTCTTTGCTTTATTTGTTGACATTCTCTCTCTAGTCATGGTTTTAAACGTTTTGACATTTCAGAGCATCAACTTTGTAGCTTTCTTTTATGCCTGCTACGTTACTGCAGACACGGTAATCTGAGCCATCCGATTGGCCAGTGGTAGGTTGATAGTGCACTGGATTTGCTCCCCGGGCCGCCGGGAAGGCAGAATTTGTATCTTCAGACACATGAAATGGTTCAAAATGGCAACAGTTCACGCACAAGGCAGCTGAATCAGGTGCACCTACTGTTAACAGCCCGAGACAAATATAATTTTAAAAAAAGAAGAACACCAGGCTTTATAGTTGGGTTTTTTACAGATATGGTTGTCGATCGACTAGGAATGCCTTGGAGGTCGATCGGGATCGACCGGTTGGTGACCACTGCTCTAGAAAGTTGAGTGAAGTTCAATATTGTGCATCTCTCTGTGGGCTCTTTCTTCTGCGCCGCAGTCCCGAGAGAGCTTTGCATCATTCTCAGCAGTCCCGGGAGAGCTTTGCATCATTCTCAGCAATCCCGAGAGAGCTTTGCGTCATTCTCAGCGAAACATTGGTTGCACCGCCCCCTTTTGCCCTCAGAACAGCCTCAATTTGTCGGGGCATGGACTAGAGGTCAACCGATCGAATCGGAATGGGCGATTAATTAGGGCCGATTTCAAGTTTTCATAACAATCGGACATCGGTAATTTTGGATGCCTATTTTTTTTTTTTTTTTTTTTTTACACCTTTATTTCATGTTTATTTAACTAGGCATGTTAGTTAAGAACACATTCTTATTTTCAATGACGGCCTAGGAACGGTGGGTTAACTGCCTTGTTCAGGGGCAGAACGACAGATTTTTACCTTGTCAGCTCAGGGATTCAATCTTGCAACCTTAAGGTTAACTAGTCCAACGCTCTAACCACCTGCCTCATGAGGAGCCCGTCTGTTACGCGAATGCAGTAAGAAGCCAAGGTAAGTTGCTAGCTAGCATTAAACTTAGTCAATCATAATCACTAGTTATAATTACATATGGTTGATGATATTGCTAGTTTATCTAGCTTGTCCTGCGTTTTATATAATCGATGTAGTGCGCATTCGCGAAAAAGGACTGTCGTTGCTCCAACGTGTACCTAACCATAAACACCAATGCCTTTCTTAAAATCAATACGCAGAAGTATATATTTTTAAACCTGCATATTTAGCTAAAAGAAATCCAGGTTAGCCGGCAATATTAACCAGGTGAAATTGTGTCACTTCTCTTGCGTTCATTGCACGCAGAGTCAGGGTATATGCAACAGTTTGGGCCACCTGGCTCATTGCGAACTAATTTGCCAGAATTTTATGTAATTATGACATAACATTGAAGGTTGTGCAATGTAACAGGAGTATTTAGACTTATGGATGCCACCCGTTAGATAAAATACGTAACGGTTCCGTATTTCACTGAAAGAATAAACGTCTTGTTTTCAAGATGATAGTTTCCGGATTCGACCATATTAATGACCTAAGGCTCGCATTTCTGTGTGTTATTATGTTATAATTAAGTCTATGATTTCATAGAGCAGTCTGACTGAGCGATGGTAGGCACCAGCAGGCTCATAAGCATTCATTCAAACAGCACTTTCGTGCGTTTTGCCAGCAGCTCTGCTGTTTATGACTTCAAGCCTATCAACTCCCGAGATTAGGCTGGTGTAACGATGTGATGTGAAATGGCTATCTAGTTAGCGGGGTTCACGCTAATAGCGTTTCAAACATCACTCGCTCTGAGACTTGGAGTAGTTGTTCCCCTTGCTCTGCATGGGTAACGCTGCTTCGAGGGTGGCTGTTGTCATTGTGTTCCTGGTTCGAGCCCAGGTAGGAGCGAGGAGAGGGACGAAAGCTATACTGTTACACTGGCAATACTAAAGTGCCTATAAGAACATCCAATAGTCAAAGGTATATGAAGTATAAATGGTATAGAGAGAAATAGTCCTATAATTAATATAATAACTATAACCTAAAACTTCTTACCTGGGAATATTGAAGACTCATATTAAAATGAACCACCAGCTTTCATATGTTCTCATGTTCTGAGCAAGGAACTTAAATGTTAGCTTTCTTAAATGGCACATATTGCACTTTTACTTTCTTCTCCAACACTTTGTTTTTGCATTATTTAAACCAAATTGAACATGTTTCATTATTTATTTGAGGCTAAATTGATTGTATTGATGTATTATATTAAGTAAAAATAAGTGTTCATTCAGTATTGTTGTAATTGTCATTATTACAAATCCGATTAATTGGTATCAGCCTTTTTTTGTCCTCCAATAATCGGTATTGGCATCGCCGTTGAAAAATCATAATCGGTCGACCTCTAGCATGGACTCTACAAGGTGTCGAAAGCGTTCCACAGGGATGCTGGCCAATATTGACTCCAATGCATCCCATAGTTGTGTCAAGTTGGCTGAATCTCCTTGGGTGGTAGACCATTCTTGATACACACGGGAAACTGTTGAGTGTGAAAAATCCAGCAGCATTGCAGTTCTTGACACAAACCTTTGCACCTGGCACCTACTACCATACCCTGTTCAAAGGCACTTAAATGTATTGTCTTGCCCATTCACCCTCACCATGTCTCAATTGTCTCATGGCTCAAAAATCCATCTTTAATCTTTCTCCTCCCCTTCATCTACACTGATTGAAGTGGATTTAACAAGTGATATCAATAAGGGGTCATAGCTTTCACCTGGTCAGTCTATGTCATGGACAGAGCAGGTATTCTTAGTGTTTTGTATACTCAGTGTGTGTAGTGGGCTCCAGTCAGATTCGTAGGCATGCTGTTGAGTCTCCGCACGAGGGCTGTTTACATCCACACGCAAGCAGCCGGCCAAACAGCGAGGCTGGCAGGCTCCTGTTGTCTGTGTCAGTCTGTGTGTGTGTATGCGTGCGTGTGCACATACAGTATGAGCTATTAGTATCAAGCTACTGTTGTTTTCGTATGTGCGTGTTTGTGTGACTTGTGTTTGCATATGCCCCAGTCTCTCCTGCCAAGAGAATGCACCTCCTGTGACAAGCCCGTTTTGAATTTCTTGTGTCTTACAGTGAGTGGTTTTTGTGTCACCCACTGTCTGAATGCTCTAAAAGCATTATGAGAGCACTAATCACTTTGCCCGGCTACCCAAATGGAAATCCATTCTAGACCATGATGTGCGGCCTAGTACATCACGGGGGCCAAGCTTCCTGCCATCCAAGACCTATATAATAGGTGGTGTCAGAGGAAAGCCCATAAAATTGTCAGAGACTCCAGTCACCAAAGTTATAGACTGTTTTCTCTACTACCGCACTGCAAGCGGTACCGGAGCGCCAAGTCTAGGACCAAAAGGGTCCTTAACAGCTTCTACCCCCAAGCCATAAGACTGCTGAACAATTAATCAAATGGCCACCGGACTATTTACATTGACCCCCCACCCCCACCCGGCCCCACCTGGTCACTTCACCCCTACCTACATCTACAAATTACCTCAACTAACCTGTACCCCCACACACTGACTCGGTACCGGTACCCCCTGTATATAGCCTCGTTATTGTTATTTTATTGTGTTACATTTTCTAATTTTTTACTTTCGTTTATTTGGTAAATATTTTCTTAACTCTTTCTTGAACTGCTTTGTTTGTTAAGGGCTTGTAAGTAAGCATTTCACGGTAAGGTCTACACTTGTTGTATTCGGCGCATGTGACAAATACATTTTGATTTTATTTTTATTTGTCCCAGAAACTGATAGGTTGGGCCAGAGCCAGAACACACATGGGTAAAGCGATGTTTTTATAGTTTGGTATTGGTTTTGATACTCTAATTGGTTAGAGATTATCCTATCACTGATGACTCTGTTTTGTACAACATCCCTCATTTTAACATCACCACAATCAACTTCAATAATGGCAGTCTCAGACTGAAGTATGTAACTAACGATAAAGCAGCGGAAGAATTCAGTGTGAGTCAGGCAACTAAACACTATTGACAATGTTACAAAGAAGCTACCCTGTTGATAACTGTGCAGGCTGTCCATCCATTGACATGTGAGTGTCACTCAAGCATGTCACTCTTACAGACCCGTTATCTATTTCCTAAATTTCCCTCCAATGGGTGCTGTTATGGGTCTTTTTAACACTATGGTGAATAAAGGTTAGTGTGACAGCATGACAGCACAGTAAAGGTTTAATCCATACAGAGTGACATGCAGAGGGTTTAGGGATGCCCTGCCTATCCTATAATCCTGCACCAGATTGGGGGATGGAATGGCAACAGCACGGAGTGGGTGGAATTGGCTGACTTTGACAGATGTTGAGCTATGACCTTGCAGACAGCGCAAAGCTCTCTTATCGAGAGGGGAAAGGAACATGGGGTTGCACTCGGCATTAAGGTAGCCTTGATTTGAAGTGGAATCAAGCCCTTCTTCAACCGTTATATAATGACATTGTCGAGGACTAATTGTTTTGTACAGCTACCAGTGGTGTAAAGTACTTAAGTAAAAATACTTTAAAGTACTACTTAAGTAGTTTTATGAGGTATCTGTACTTTACTATTTATATTTTTGACAACTGTAACTTTTACATCACTACATTCCTAAACAAATCATGTACTTTTTACTCCATACATTTTTCCTGACATCCAAAAGTACTTACATTTTGAATGCTTAGCAGGAAAGGAAAATGGTGCAACTTACACACTTATCAGGACAACATCCCTGGTCATTCTTACTGCCTCTGATCTGGCGGACTCACAACACAAATGCTTAATTTGTAAATTATGTCTGAGTGTTGGAGTGCGCCCCTGGCTATCCGTACATTTAAATATATATATATATTCTGTATATATTGTGCCGCCTGGTTTGCTTAAAATAAGGAATTTGAAATTATTTATACTTTTACTTTTGATACTTAAGTATGTTTTTGCCATTACATTTACTTTTGATACTTAAGTATATCTAAAACCAAAAACTTTTAGACTTTTACTCAAGTAATATTTTACTGGGTGACTTTCACTTTTTTTCTATTAAAACATCTTGAAACTAGGGGGCACTATTTTCATTTTTTGAAAAATAACGTTCCCAAAGTAAACAGGCAATTTTTTCAGGACAAGATGCTAGAATATGCATATAATTGACAGCTTAGGATAGAAAACACTCTAAAGTTTCCAAAACTGTAAAAATAATGTCTGTGAGTATAACAGAACTGATATTGCAGGCGAAAGCCTGAGAAAAATCCAATCAGGAAGGGACTCTTATTTAGAAAGCTCTGCGTTCCTATGCGTCCCTATTGAGCAGTGAATGAGATATCAACCAGATTCCTTTGTCTATGGCTTCCCTAATGTGTCTAGTGTCACAATACATCGTTTCAGGCTTTTATTTTTAAAAATGAGCCTGAACGACAACATTGCGTCAGTGGTCAGCTGGAGGCTCTCAGAGTGTTTTGTGCGTAAAAGACAAATGCGGCCATTGTTTCTCTCTTTCCTACTAAGAAGCCACCTGTCCCGGTTGATATATTATCTAATAGATATTTGAAAAACACCTTGAGGATTGATTATAAAAAACGTTTGCCATGTTTCTGTCGATATTATGGATCTAATTTGGAATATTTTTCGGCGTTGTTGTGACCTCAGTTTCCGGTGGATTTCTCAACCAAACGTGAAGTACAAACGGAGGTGTTTCGGCTATAAAAATAATCTTTATGGAACAAAATGAACATTTGCTGTCTAACTGGGAGTCTCGTGAGTGAAAACATCCGAAGCTCAAAGGTAAACGATTTAATTTGATTGCTTTTCTGATTTTCGTGACCAAGCTGCCTGCTGCTAGCTAGGCATAATGCTATGCTAGGCTATCGATAAACTTACACAAATGTTTGTCTTGCTTTGGCTGTAAAGCATAATTTCAAAATCTGAGATGGCTGGGTGATTAACAAAAGGCTAAGCTGTGTTTCAATATATTTCACTTGTGATTTCATGAATATGAATATTTTCTAGTAATATTTTGTTGTCCGTTGCGTTATGCTAATTAGTGTCAGTTGATGACAATTCTCCCGGATCCGGGAGAGGGAGTTCCAAGAGGTCTATTAAGGTATCTTTACTTTTACTCAAGTATGACAATTGGGTACTTTTTCCAACACTGACATTTACTTACGGTATGGCCAAAACAACTAGGCCTAGTTGTGACTTAATTATTTCAAAGTGCAATAGTGAGTGTAGGTTGGATACAGACTGTACAGAAATGCCAGGTCCAAGTACCTTCAACAATAGACTAGAGAGGCAACAGGACAGGTGGTACTAGTATGGTATTGGTATGGCTGCTGAGAGCATATGCTTTAGTCTGTTGTTGAATGGATTTTGAGCCATTAGATCTAATTGTCTTGGACAGAATGTTAGAAACATATAGGTGCTTCATGGCCAACAGGTCAGTGGTTATACACTATTGCTAAAATCATATGCCTCATCTGCTGCTGTACAAACTTGGAACAATTAGATCTGATTGTCTTGGACAGAATGGGGGAAATGCATTAGCACGTAGAGTGCTTCTGCTTTGCCCCAAGGGCACTGGACCAGAACACAGTGTGGTGAACAGTGTTTTCTAACCACAATCCTCCTGACTGCTCTTCACAGTGCTCCTTCTTCGGCATCACGGTAACTGTTGCAATGAGCACGAGGATGCACAAATTGGCAACATGGAGGAGCAAATGAATTGTAATGAAGCTGTGTGTTATGTGAGATGTGCAATAAAAATAGAACAATTAGAAAGACACACTTGAAGCAACATATAATGGGCACAGAAACAAACAAGGAAGGAGTCTTCGGAGATGCCTTAGAACAGTGGTTCCCAAACCTTTTATAGTCCCATACCCCTTCAAACATTCAACCTCCAGCTGTGTACCCCCTCTAGCACCAGGGTCAGCGCACTCTCAAATGCTGTTTTTTACCATCATTGTAAGCCTGCCACACACACACACACTATACAATTAAATTATTAAACATATGAATGAGTGTGAGTTTTTGTCACAACCGGGCTCGTGGGAAGTGACAAAGAGCTCTTATAGGATCAGGGCACAAATAACAATATAATAATAATCAATAATTTTGCTCTTTATTTAACCATCTTACACATAAAACCTTATTTGTTCATTGGAAAGTGTGAATAACTCACCACAGGTTAATGAGAAGGTTGTGCTTGAAAGGATGCACATAACTCTGCAATGTTGGATTGTACTGGAGAGTCTAAGTCTCCAGGATGCTGCCCTTCTAGGCAGAGTTCCTCTGTCCAGTGTCTGTGTTCTTTTGCCTATCTTAATCTTTTATTGGAAAGTCTGAGATATGGCTTTTTCTTTGCCTTTGCAACTCTGCCTAGATGGCCAGCATCCCAGAGTCGCCTCTTCACTGTTGATGTTGAGACTGGTGTTTTGCGGGTACTATTTAATGAAGCTGCCAGTTAAGGACTTGTTAAGGACGTGAGGCATCTGTTTCTCAAACTTGACACTCTATTGTACTTGTCCTCTTGCTGAGTTGTACACCAGGGCCTCCCACTCCTCTTTCTATTCTGGTTTCTCGCATTGAATAGCCTTAATTTCTTAGAACAAGAATAGACTGATGAGTTTCAGAAGAAAGTTCTTTGTTTCTGGTCATTTTGGGCCTGTAATCAAACCCAAAAAGGCTGATGCTCCAGATACTCAACTAGTCTAAAGAAGGCCAGTTTTATTTATTCTTTAATCAGAACAACATTTTTCAACTGTGCTAACATAATTGCAAAAGGGTTTTCTAATGATCAATTAGCCTTTTAAAATGATAAACTTGGATTAGCTAACACAACATGCCATTGGAGCACAAGAGTGATGGTTGCTGATAATGGGCCTTTGTACGCCTATGTAGATATTCCGTAAACAATCAGCCGTTTCCAGCTACAATAGTCATTTACAACATTATCAATGTCTACACTGTATTTCTGATCAATTTGATGTTATTTTAACAGACAAAAAATGTGCTTTTCTTTCAAAAACAAGGAAATTTCTAAGTGACCCCAAACTGTTGAATGGTTGTGTATAACACACTGTGGCTGAGGAAAGGCACTCAATGTAGTTCTCATCATATTTGCACCTCTTCGATGATCCAACGTCGCTGGCTGTTGTTCCGGGTAAGAGGGCAGTAGCTCACCGGCTGAATCAGATTCACAACTGTCAGTGTCCATGCTAGCTGGGCTAAAAACAAATGTAGAATTACTTATTCTAGCATTGGATGTGCTCGTGGAAGCAAAACAACTTGTGTCATCGACAGGTGCAGGTGTAGTACTGCTGGTAGTAACAGTACTACCAGTAGAGCTGGTATGTGTGTTTATGGATGCGGGATTTACTTTTTTTAACCATTTATTCATTTTAGAGCAAACGGAATGAGCAGCAGCTGTTTGGCTACATACGGACCTTTAGTGGAATTCCCGCGAGAGAGTAACGGTTAATGTGATTGGATGTTAATTATTTGACTAGGCTACCTGTATTTGACATTGTGTTGGTATTTCGCTGAACACTAGATGGTTAAAAAAAATGCCAGTGAAACGAGGCTACTCAGGCGAGAATAAAAACCTCACCCAAATGTATAGCCCATTGGAAAATACAAATGGACTGTTTGGAAATGTGAATCATTTTTTACATTATATACAGTGGTTACGAACTACAGGAAACATATGATCTCTGTAATTGCAAACAAAGGTTTCTGTACCAAATATTAAGTCCTGCTTTTCTGATGTATCAAATACTTATGTCATGCAATAAAATGAAAATTAATTACTTAAAAATCATACAATGATTTTTGTTTTAGATTGCGTCTCTCACAGTTGTACCTATGATAAAAAATTACAGACCTCTACATGCTTTGTAAGTAGGAAACACTGCCGATTTTGCAGGTTATCAAATACTTCTTCTCCCCACTGTATATTTTAATGTGATTCACATTTTTATTTGGCGTACCCCAACAGCATTTGGCCAGTTTGGGAATACCTGCCTTAGATGAAACTAGATTCCTTTGGGAGTCAAGGTACAAATGTAGGATCTTAATTTGAGCCAGTTTTCTATAGGAAAATAATACTGCAGGAGCAGGGAATGTGAATTTAAGTGGAAATTACAAACTTCAGAAGCCTTTTTAAACCTCAAATATACTACACGTGTTACATTTCCTGTATGGTAGAAAAGTTATCATGCAAAAGGGTGGTCAAATTAATATCCAACATCTATAGGAGGTAGTTGAAATGCAGCAGGTGCGTTTCTTTTGGCAAGTTGTATCTGATGCTTTCTCACTTCAACATTTAACTACTGTCTCGCTGTCTCCACCTTGACAGAGTGGTTATATTATAGGACAAATTCAATTAGACCGACATCAAATTGGGAAGCCAAGGTAACGAACAGGGGAACACAATCATGCACTGAATATTGTAGCAATTAATAGTAAATTAAAGTTCTCAACAATGCTGTCAATCTTGAGTCATCATTTGGTGTATGTGCATGTCACCAGCCTATTCGGGAGCAACTAGCTTCCAGTGTTGTGTCTAAGGAAAAGAGAGACACTGAAAAAAAATGTCTGATGCATCACAGAAAATAAGCCCTGGTTATTGCAAGGGATGTTGTCACAGCTAGTATTACAACACATCAGGCTGCTAGAGTTAGTTGTCTAAAGCCTTGTTCACACTGCAGCCCTTAACCTGTTGATCCTACTTGAGACGCAGACGTCTCAAGTAGGCACCTGGAAATGCAAATGCGCTACGCTAAATGCTAAATGTACTCGTTAAAACTCAAACGTTCATTAAAACACACATACAGGGTATTGAATTAAAGCTACACTCGTTGTGAATCTAGCCAACAAGTCAGATTTTTAAAATGCTTTTCGGCGAAAGCATGAGAAGCTATTATCTGATAGCATACAACACCCCAAAATGCCTGAAGGCGACGTAAACAAAAGAATTAGCGTAGCCGGCGCTACACAAAGAAGCAGAAATAAAATATAAAACATTCATTACCTTTGACAAGCTTCTTTCTTGGCACTCCTATATGCCCTATAAACATCACTATTGGGTCTTTTTTTCGATTAAATCGGTCCATATATACCCAAAATAGCCATCTATGGAAACTGTAATTCAGAAAAAACATTGTTTCAAAACGCTGCGTCATTTTTTTAAATTAAAAAAGTCAACGATAAACTTTCACAAAACACTTCGAAATACTTTTGTAATCCAACTTTAGGTATTAGTAAACGTTTATAATCTATCAAAATGATCACGGGGCGATGTGTATTCAATAGCTCCACGTCTTCAAATCATGGTCGAAAATCTCGACTCCAAAACATCCTGTCGGAGACCGGAAGAAATGGAATGTCTTTCCTTTGTTTGACTAAGAAATAACTCTCAGGAAAAGGACGACAATGGTGACATTGTGTGGAATCTGTATGAATTGCATCCGAGGCCCTATTTAATTTGGTGTCCTTTAAACAATACATGAAAGTGGCACATGGATATTATTTTCAGCTTTCAGTGACCAGTTTTTCTTGCGCTTTGATTTAACCAGTTTTAGAAACTTCAGAGTGTTTTCTATCCACACATACTAATCATATGCATATACTATATTCCTGGCATGAGTAGCAGGACGCTGAAATGTTGCACGATTTTTAACAGAATGTTCGAAAAAGGAGGGGGTAGACTTAAGGGTATTTCAAGCCACATTTCAAACCCTCGTTCGTAGGTGGTTTGAAGTCAGATACAAATCTGATTTCTGGGCATGCGACTTGTGTCTGAAGAGTCAAATCTTATTTATTTGCCATCAAGTGGTTTTTAGACTGTTAATTGCCATATCTTGTTGCTTGCTCGCTACATTGTAGACAGTTTGACAATAACATAATGTGATCGTTACAATAGCGTATTAATTGTTTACAAACTAATTAGTGAATGTGCTAGAAAGCTAAACAGCTACCTAGATAGCTAGTTGACTGCTGTGGCTAGCCAAAAAGGACTTGTTTTGAAAGTTGGATCATCTTATCCTTGAGGCTTTAAATGTGTTCTTACACTATGATTTTAAACATTCACAGCAACTGGGAAACATCCATTGCAGGTATTGTTGTCACCTTAGTTTGCTACTTAACTTCTGAGTGATATAAAGTACAAGCAGCAATAAAACTACGCCACTGAGCACACACAAATGTTGCTACTATGACAACTAGCGTAGCCATGTCAGCAAATGACTGCTGTCTGAACACACACATACGATTTGGTCACTTATAACTTGCTGTTTGGACAGTCAGTATTCCAAAACAGATTTTAAAATCAAAACTGAACAGGGAGTACAGGAGAGGGCTCAGAACGCACCCTTGTGGGGCCCCAGTGTTGAGGATCAGAGGGGTGTTGTTTGACGCAATACGAAACATATCCCAGTCCACGTGATGGAAGCAGTCTTGGAGCGTGGAATCAGATTGGTCGGACCAGCGTTGAACAGACCTCAGCGCGGGAGCTTCTTGTTTTAGCTTCTGTCTGTAGGCAGGGAGCAACAAAATGGAGTCGTGGTCAGCTTTTCCGAAAGGAGGGCGGGGGAGGGCCTTATATGCGTTGCAGAAGTTAGAATAGCAATGATCCAAGGTTTTACCAGCCCTGGTTGCGCAATCGATATGCTGGTACAATTTAGGGAGTCTTGTTTTCAGATTAGCCTTGTTAAAATCCCCAGCTACAATGAATGCAGCCTCAGGATATGTGGATTCCAGTTTGCAAAGAGTCAAATAAACTTTGTTCAGAGCCATCGATGTGTCTGCTTGGGGGGGAATATATACGGCTGTGATTATAATCGAAGAGAATTCCCTTGGTAGATAATGCGGTCGACATTTGATTGTGAGGAATTCTAAATCAGGTGAACAGAAGGACTTGTGGTCACAAAAACATACAGGAACTCACCACGTCTCGTTAACCATAAAGCATACGCCCCTGCCCCTCTTCTTACCAGAAAGATGTTTGTTTCTGTCGGCGCGGTGCGTGGAGAAACCAGCTGGCTGCACTGACTCCGATAGCGTCTCTCGAGTGAGCCATGTTTCCGTGAAGCAAAGAACGTTACAGTCTCTGATGTCCCTCTGGAATGCTACCCTTGCTCGGATTTCATGAACCTTGTTGTCAAGAGACTGGACATTGGCGAGAAGTATGCTAGGGAGTGGTGTGCGATGTGCCCGTCTCCGGAGTCTGACCAGAAGACCGCTTTGTTTCCCTCTTTTACGAAGTTGTTTTTTTGGGTCGCCGGCTGGGATCCATTCCGTTGTCCTGGGTGAAAGGCAGAACACAGGATCCACTTCGCGAAAGTCATATTCTTGGTCGTACTGATGGTGAGTTGACGCTGCTCTTATATTCAGTAGTTCTTCTCGACTGTATGTAATGAAACCTAAGATGACCTGGGGTACCAATGTAAGAAATAACACGTAAAACAAAACAAAAAACGGCATAGTTTCCTAGGAACGCGAAGCGAGGCGGCCATATTTGTCGGCGCCGGTCGTCTAACGTTGAAAAGTGATGCTAATTCCATCGATTTTCCCCTTCACTTCAAAGAGGAAGGCATCAGCCAACATCAACGCAGGAGAAAATAAAACGAGCTGAGTAAACTGAGCTAACTAACATTACCTAGCTAAACCAAAATCGAACTAGCTAGGTAGCTTTCATAAATACACTGGCTAGACATTTCAAAGCAAAACAATGTATTTAGCCAGCTGCTTTCTTCTGATATGATTTGTAACTTTGTAAGCTAACGTTAGCTTCGTTAGGTTATATTAGCTACAGCTTACCAGACCATATCTAACTACTGCAGAGGCTAACATGACTATTTAGAGTCCGATCCCCTCAACATCTGCAGCGGCATCAACATCAAGCTCAGCACAAGTCACCTTTGCTAAATCTTTCCATGATTCCATGATTAGCAAATAAATGTACTGGAGCTAGGCATAAAAATGGTCTGTGTATTGATGTCATAATTGGTGTGTTTAGAAGTAGGGTAACATTTCTACTGTAGATTTCACTGTATTATGGAGGGTAAAGTTGATTGTTCATGCAAGGATTGAAGTTTAAATTGGAGAATAGGAGGTATTGGGTGTGGGTAACTGACTGGTGTCTGTTGGGGGTGGGTATTGTGTGTGTGAAGGTTAGCATGCATGATATATTGACATGAGGGTGGTGGGTGGACATAGTACCTTGTTTGAGTGCGTATTGATGTGGACAAAGTACTGTGTGTCCTACAGACGGATCCTGCTACTGATGACGATGACCTTGACACCAGCTTTAGTAGAACAGAGCCTGTAGACCCATTGGGGCCAGTCAGTAACCAAAAGGTCACTAGTTCAAATCCCTGAGCTGACTAGGTGAAAAATATGCTGATGTGCTCTTGAGAAAGGCACTAAACCCTAATTTCTCCTACAAGTTTCTCTGGAAAAGTGTCTGCTAAATGACTAAAATGTACATTGAAGCTTTCAGGTCGGATCAAGCTCAACATCTTCTGACTCTGAAACAACCCAGGACAGCCAAAAGTATTTATGAAGCACAATACCCTCTTGAGAAAACAAAATCACCAATACATTAAACTGTCTAGAAGCCAAGTGCTCCTCAATCTTTTCACACCCTAGCAGTCAGTTCCTTGGCATGGGGAAGAGGGGCTGTTAGTATACTCTTCTTGCCTGTTCACTATATTGTTGGCAGTGCTTGTCTACTCAACAGCACAACTGTAGGTGTTCATACACAACAATACAGAGCTTTCTACAAGTCAAGCCCTCCTCAAATGTTACACATCTTTGCCAACAGCCCATCTCAATGCCCCATTATTGACACATACAGTACCAGTCTCCTTTCTTTCTTTTTTCTGTTTTTTTTACAGAAAAACATTTTCTCGTAAAAGGGTGGTGTATCATTTCAATTTTCTGCAAATAAACATGTTTCAATATAACAGTAGATTTGTATGCCAATATAGCAAATACGTAGACATGTCTTATATTCAGGTTTATTTGCTCTGGAGACCAAGGTTAATTTGCACAGCGGTATGTAGAAACAGTTGTATGACATATAAAGGGCATATGGTGTGTTTGGGTGGTGCAGTGAGGTGTTCGGAGTCACTTTGATACAAGGGGAGATTGTTGTTATGGGACCTTTCACATCTCTTGAGAGTCATCAACTTCTCTGTATCGAAGCAGTATTGTCTGATAGAAAGATAAAAACGCTATTAGACATTCATGGGCAGTTGTTGTGTACAGTCGTGGCCAAAAGTTTTGAGAATGACACAAATATAATTTTCACAAAGTCTCCTGCCTCAGTGTCTTTAGATATTTTTGTCAGATGTTACTATGGAATACTGAAGTATAATTGCAAGCATTTCATGTGTCAAAGGATTTTATTGACCATTGCATGAAGTTGATGCTAAGCGTCAATATTTGCAGTGTTCTTCAAGACCTCTGCAATCCGCCCTGGCATGCTGTCAAGTAACTTCTGGGCCACATCCTGAATGATGGCAGCCCATTCTTGCATAATCATTGCTTGGAGTTTGTCAGAATCTGTGGGTTTTTGTTTGTCCACCCACCTCTTGAGGATTGACCACAAGTTCTCAATGGAATTAAGATCTGGGGAGTTTCCTGGCCATGCACCCAAAATATCGATGTTTTGTTCCCCGAGCCACTTAGTTATCACTTTGCCTTATGGCAAGGTGCTCCATCATGCTGGAAAAGGCATTGTAAGTCACCAAACTGTTCCTGGATGGTTGGGAGAAGTTGCTCTCGGAGGATGTGTTGTTACCATTCTTTATTCATGGCTGTGTTCTTAGGCAAAATTGTGAGTGAGCCCACTCCCTTGGCTGAGAAGCAAACCCACACTTGAATGGTCTCAGGATGCTTTACTGTTGGCATGACACAGGACTGATGGTATAGCGCTCACCTTATCTTCTCTGGACAAGCTTTTTTCCGGATGCCCCAATCGGAAAGGGGATTCATCATGGAAAATTACTTTACCCCAGTCCTCAGCAGTCCAATCCCTGTACATTTTGCAGAATATCAGCCTGTCACTGATGTATTTCCTGGAGAGAAGTGTCTTCTTTGCTGCCCTTCTTGACACCAGGCCATCCTCCAAAAGTCTTTGCCTCACTGTGCGTGCAGATGCACGCACACCTGCCTGCTGCCATTCCTGAGCAAGCTTTGTACTGGTGGTGCCCCGATCCCGCAGCTGAATCAACTTTAGGAGACGGTCCTGGCGCTTGCTGGACTTTCTTGAGCGGCCTGAAGCCTTCTTCACAACAATTGAATCGCTCTCCTTGAAGTTCTTGATGATCCGATAAATGGTTGATTTAGGTGCAACACTCACACCTGTGTTAACGAGAGAATCACTGACATGATGTCAACTGTTCCTTTTGTGGCAGGGCTGAAATGCAGTGGAAATGTTTTTGGGGGATTCAGTTAATTTGCATGGCAAAGAGGGACTTTGCAATTCATCTGATCACTCTTTATAACATTCTAGAGTTTATGCAAATTGCCATCATACAACTTGAGGCAGCAGACTTAGTGAAAATTAATATTTGTGTCATTCTCAAAACTTTTGGCCTCGACTGTACTGTCTTTATTCTCACTGTAGCCGCAGTATGTAAATATGAAACATCTCACACACAGACACACATTAGCTAGGTGGCTAACGTGTGTCTGTGAGTTAGCTAATTGGTATAGTTACTCCATAACCAATAACATTTGAATTGATTTGATTTTGACATGACTAACCATGACCTGAGCCCAGCAGATACACAAATGAAATTCATCTCCATTTTGGTGGCTAGTTAGCTGGTTGTCTGTATGGCTAGCTAGTGAAAGTGACAGCTGAAGTTGATGCTTCGCAAGCACAGCCCAAATTTACCGCCACACACAACTTTTCTTCCCTGACAGATTAGCTAGCTAGCTATTGCAAGCAGCTTGCGCCATTTCCATATGAATTACATTATTAGAAACAAGACAAACAACCATCTAGTTTGCTGACTATATACAGCTAAACACTGCAGGTATTTCCATTAGATTGAGACATGGATTGTGTATGTGTGCTATTCAGAGGCCGAATGGACAAGACAAAGATTGTATGGTAATTTTGTGACAAGGAACTGCAACGCTGCTGGCATTTTCACGCTCAACAGCTTCCTCTGTGTAGCATGTATGGGACACCAACCCAAGGACATCCAGCTAACTTGACACAGTTGTGGGAAGCATTGGAGTCTACATGGGCCAGCATCTCTGTGGAACGTTTTCAACACCTTTTAGAGTCTGTGCCCCAAACAAAATGAGGCTGTTCTGAGGGCAAAAGGGGGTGGTACAGCTCAAAATGAGGAATTTGTTCCTAATGTTTGGTATACTCAGTGTATATCTGCACTTTACTTATTTCAAACTACTCAACATCATCACTTTCAAAGTGCAAGGACGTGTCCGAATCCGTGTCACCAACCAACGTAGATACAACCGTTTACACAGTGAATGGTTGTGGCCGCTTCAGCGCCATCATTTTTTGTAATTAAGTGTTTTTTTTAATTGTAAGTCAAAAGATAGCATACCCTGTTTCCTGTTTCTGGTTGATGACAACAGCTGTGAGAATACAACGACAGGTTGTTAGCAAGTTCATTTGAGATATTGATACAGATATTATTGTAAGAAAAGCAAGGATGTTCGCAGCCGCTAAAGAAATGTAAAGAAAGGCCGTTGACGGCCGCTATGGATTCTAAAGGGTGATGTCACCAGGCAGGCCAAAACTCCATCCCACCAAAACCGTCTGAAGTCTTTTCAAACATTTTACACTAAAAGGGCATTATCATTTTCACAATTTCCAAGTAATATTTCAACCTCATGGTGCGAAAAAAAAATAGTTTTTTTCACAATTCCTGACATTTTATCCTAGTAAAAATTCCCTGTCTTAAGTCAGTTAGGAACACCACTTTATTTTAAGAATGTGAAATGTCAGAATAAGAGTAGAGAGAATGACTTACTTCAGCTTTTATTTCTTTCATCACATTCCCAGTGGGTCAGAAGTTTACATACACTCAATTATTATTTGTTAGCATTGCTTTCAAATAGTTTAACTTCAATATATCCACATCATTTTCCTGCCTCATGAAGCCATCTATTTTGTGAAGTGCACCAGTCTCTCCTGCAGCAAAGCACCCCCACAACATGATGCTGCCACCCCCGTGCTTCACGGTTGGGATGGTGTTCTTCGGCTTGCAAGCATCCCCCTTTTTCCTCCAAACATAACGATGGTCATTATGGCCAAACAGTTCTATTTTTGTTTCATCAGACCAGAGGACATTTCTCCAAAAAAGTACAATCTTTGTCCCCATGTGCAGTTGCAAACCGTAGTCTGGATTCTTTATGGCGGTTTTGGAGCAGTGGCTTCTTCTTTGCTGAGCGGCCTTTTAGGTTATGTCAATGTAGGACTCGTTTTACTGTGGATATAGATAGTTTTGTACCTGTTTCCTCCAGAATCTTTACAAGGTTTTTTGCTGTTGTTCTGGGATTGATTTGCACTTTTCACACCAAAGTACATTCATCTCTAGGAGACAGAAGGCATCTCCTTCCTGAGCGGTGTGACGGCTGCGTGGTCCCATGGTGTTTGTACTTGTGTACTATTTGTACAGATGAACTTCAGGCGTTTGGAAATTGCTCCCAAGGATGAACCAGACTTGTGGAGGTCCACAATTTGTTTCTGAGGTCTTGGCTGATTTTTTTTTTACATTTTCCATGATGTCACACAGAGGCACTGAGTTTGAAGGTAGGCCTTGAAATAAATCCACAGGTACACCTCCAATTGACTCAAATTATGTCAATTCGCCTATCAGAAGCTTCTAAAGCCATGACATCATTTTCTGGAATTTTCCAAGCTGTTTAAAGGCACTGTAAACTTACTGATTGTAAACGTCTGACCCACTGGAATTGTGATACAGTGAATTATATGTGAAATAATCTGTCAGTAAACAAATGTTGGAAAAATACTTGTGTCATGCACACGTAACCAACTTGCCAAAACTAGAGTTGTTGAAATTTGTGGAGTGGTTGAAAAACTAGTTTTAATGACTCCAACCTAAGTGTATGTAAACTTCCGACTTCAACTGTATATATATAAACACACAAAGTTTAAGTTTTTAACTGCACTGGACCTTTAAGCCTTTAATGGAGTAGACTAGGATTTGGTTAGACCAGTGTCATGGGAGGAGGGGATTAAGCGTCTTCCACTTGTTTGTGTCTTCAACACTGCAGTCCAGCCGAAATATCTTCTCCCCGTGCACACAATCGCTCTCTCTTTTTCTAATTCCCTCCCTCTATCTCCACTATTTACCTTCTGGCTAGGTAAATAGGAGGGAAAAAACACGGTTAACATTTTCTGATCGCCACCACCACCCCTTTCCTTCTCCCCCCTCACCACCCACGAATGGTAATCAGAACCAATTGGATCTCCCACTGGACTATCAGGTGAGAGAGGGATTTGAGCAGCCAGGGACGCACAGTAGAATCTGGGGCTGGGATTATACCAACAATTTTTCCCCTTAAACTGCGTGCCAGCAGCTCCCTCGGGACAGCCGCTGGAAGAAATATTAACCCACAGAGAGAAGCATGAGATTGAACTTCACTCAACTTTCTAGAGCAGTGGTGACCAACCGGTCGATCTCCAAGGCATCCCTAGGCAATTGTCAAACATTTCTGTAAAAAAAACAACGATAAAGCCTTGTGTTCCTATTTTTTTTATTTGTCTCGAGCTATGGGCGTAGGTGCATTTGATTCAGCTGCCTTGCGTGCCAGATAGGGGAAGTGTTGCTTTTTAAAAACATTTAATGTGTCTGAAGTTACAAACTCTGCCTTCCGGGCCGAGAGCAAATCCAGTGCACTATAGGCCTACTGCTGGTCAATCGGATGGTTCCGATTACCGTGTCTGCAGTAACATAGCAGGCATAAAAGAAAGCTACAGCAAAGATGATATTGAAAGATTTCAAAACGTTTAAAACCATGACTAGAGAGAGGCTGTCAACGAATACAGCAAATGGCTGCTGTTTTTATGAGTGAGTTCATGTTTAAGTTCTCACTCAGCTCTGTCAACAGTGTCACTGTCACTCAGCACTGTCAACTGAGCGCATTATTCCTATTTCCACACAGCGCTACAACAAGCACTGCAGCAGTAATGAATGAATAGGAAAGTTTATCTATTGGCTTGCATTGGTGTTACCATTAGCGGGTTGGGTCTTTTTTAATATGGAGGGATATTTCACTTTCTCTGTTCATAGATAGGAGTAACAACATGAATTTGTGCATGAGGCAGAAATAATGCGGTGCGACTCTGGTTTCGCCATCAGCTGGAAGGTAAAATAAGTGTGCACACAATAAATGTGCACTGGAAGTTGCACAGAATTTTGCGCTCAGCAGACCTGAAATTTGCTCAGTGGGGGGAAACAAACATCATT
Source organism: Oncorhynchus clarkii lewisi (assembly GCF_045791955.1). Classification (NCBI taxonomy): domain Eukaryota; kingdom Metazoa; phylum Chordata; class Actinopteri; order Salmoniformes; family Salmonidae; genus Oncorhynchus; species Oncorhynchus clarkii. The sequence continues at coordinate 18,235,787 of NC_092156.1, forward strand.
ATGTTGTCATCCAGTCACATGTATTTATTTTCCAAGCTATATCACACAATATTTTACATACAGCAGGTTTTTAAAGGACCAAAGAGTTTGGTCTGCTTTCTGTTTAAAAAATATTGCGACACTGGTATCTTCTCGACCCTAGTAGAATCCTATTATGACTCTATCTGCCAGCTGTCATCTGATAATGGCTGACTGTGGAGTCCAGTGTTCTCCTACTGTGGCCACCCTCAGGCTAACAGAACTAGCCCGACTCCAGACTAACCACATTATGGGGCTGTTATTTGTGTATTCGGTCTATGGGGTCCACGTAATGTCTTTGTTTATGAGCACTTTCTGTGCAACGGTTTACTGGCAATGGATAAAGTCTCTTCCCCCCCTCTGCCGCTACAAAATGGACCCATTTGCCATCTGGTGGTGTTGTCAGTGGGGCCCGGTTATGTTTCCTTTTGTTTTTGAGCCACTGTGTTTACTTGGATATGTTGGCTGGCATGCGTTTCGAGTGCTTTGTTTGTTGTCGGCGTGCGAGTTTGTCACGGTTTTATCGGTTCAGTCTGTAAAATGCTAATGTCCACGTTCACACGCCACAAGGGGAATGAGTGCTTATGTGACACCAGCTGAAGAGCAGATGATGGGAAGATCTCAATTGCATACTCCTCACGTCCTCTCTCCGTATCTCCTCTCAAAAGCAATTGGAAGAGAAAGCCAGAGGTCCATGTCCTCTGACCTTCTCATCCAATGGGTTTTGAGAAGGAGATTAAGAGTGAGGAGTGAGGATGACTCGAGAAGTATGCAATTGAGATCTTTCCGATGATCCGGTTTACCGCACACAGCATTTGTGTCATGGATATTATGAGTTTTAGAAATTGCCCTTTATGGATGACTAATATTCCTAGTCTCTTGCTAGTTGACATAATATTTTGTTGTGTGTTTTTATTATTTATTTCCAAGATTGACATGTCCGAATGGGCAACTCCGACCTGTATAAAACAGATCAAGCTCACATAGTGATACATTCATGAATTATGTTATATTTTCTAACTAGTTAGCTACTATTTGCTATTGTTAAAACTTTTTTAAATCAATTGTAATACAATACATTTTGACCTCCACAAACTTTAGTCCATCTTGGAGCGATCATCATACACCAGCTGCCCTTCTGACATGGCTCCTTCAGTATACTGGGGGGCAAGATGAAAGATAGGGTTCAGAACTACAAGTACTGCTGACATTACCCAATGACATTCTGCTGCCACGTTCCACATTAAAACATGGTTAGTACACTACGCACATCCTGTCCCTTTTCAAGGATACGTTTGATACCTAAAAGGGAGGTTACATAAATAACCGTGGCTGTACCGCTTTGTCCTTTAAAAGTACTGGTACTTGAGTCATCCTTTAAAAGACATGAGGAGAACAGAGAAGAGGCCTGGAAGCAGAGGGTCTCACAACAGAAATACATTTTCATCGATATGTGTATGGTCTATCTCAGCACTGCTATTTCAGAGTCCCAAACCTAAAGCACTTCATTCTTTGAGAGTGAGGGAGAAAGTGGTGCTTTTTGAGAACACTGGCCGTGCTTCGCTAGAAAAGGGATGGTGGAGGCAACCAGGCTCTCTGCCATTAGCCATATATCGACAATCTTTCAGGAAGTTTTGCACAATTATCCATACTTTTCTAGCTCTTCAGAAAGTGTTAAAATGGTTGTTTACAGTGTTAAAATACATCACTAAACATATTTTGACTGCAAGTAGGCCACTTGAAGTAGCTAAGGCCCATAAATGGTGCTCAGTTTGCTTATGCTGCAGCACTTGTTATAAAATCACCTGGATTGGCTGTAAAGGTTAACATGGTCACATTTAAGGTACCTCACATAAAATGTTAACTCACTGCACTCTGTATTTCATTTTCAATCATACATTTTAACATCCTGTCAAATCCTTCTTATCACATTCTTTCAAATATTTCAATGCAACAAACATGAACCATCTGCTTTTTAATCAGTGCTGCATGTTGCAGAAAATCTTCAAGACAAACTATATTTAATGGTGTGACATTAACGGGGGTGGAGGTGCCATTATTTAAGATACTCTTCAAAGAGGTAGGGTTTCAGGTGTTTTCGAAAGAAGGGCAGGGACTCCACTGTCCTGACTTTAAGGGCAAGCTTTTTCCACCATTGGGGTGCAAGGACAGAGAACAGCTTTGACTGGGCTGAGCAGGAGCTGCCCTCCATAGGGGTGGAAGGGCCATGAAACCAGAGTTGGCGGAATGGAGTACTCTGGTTGGGATGTAGGGTTTTAGCATAGTCTGAAGGTAAGGAGGTGCAGTTCCCCTTGCTGCTCTATAGGCAAGCACCAGAGTCTTGAAGAAGATGGAAGCCAGTGTAGTGTGCAGAGGAGCGGGGTGACGTGAGAACTTAGGAAGGTAACTAATCAAAAGAGAACAATCGCGCTCTCCCCAGAAGCTTAGCTGGTACGTAAAACCCGTGAATTCAGACAAACAAAGACGTGTAATGGGTTCTCACTCAAAAAGCTTCATAATTACATTTTCTTATAATTCAAAACAGCATTTGTAAATAACAACAGATGAGCAGCAGGTGCTCTTAATCAGGGTTTCCAAAGTGGTTGACAAAGTCATCCGCAGAGAGAGAGTGGGAGGAGGTGGAGGATTAAGGAGGGAAGAGTTTCCCAGGGTTGGAGAAGGAAGCTTGATATTTAGAGTGATAGAAAGCGGCTTTAGCAGCAGATACAGAGGAAGAGGTAAATAGTTGGGAATGGAAGGAAGATAGGTCCTCCGGAAGTTTAGGTTTCCACTCAGATGCCTGCAGCCCTGTTCTGTTAGCACACAGTGAGTCACTCAGCCACGGGGCGGGAGGGGAAGGTTGGGCTGGCCGGCCGGGAGGAAAGGGGACAGTGAGATTCAAAAGTTGTGAAAAGGGAGGAGAGTAGGGGTCGAAGAGGCAGAGTCAGGAGACAGGGAGGAGAAGAATTTAGCAGAAGGAAGAGAGGATAACCACTTGGTCATGATATGTAGCCTACGGTATTAACACTTAATCACATCTCTGGGCCCATAGAGACCAGTGAAGTGCTGACTGTGAACCAGTATATACAACTGGTAGCCTACTGAGCCACTAGCAACCCAATAGGCTATCTGAGCCTTTCTACTACTTCTAAATTCCTCTAGCAGGGACTCGTGAACCAGTGCTTGACTTCCTGTGGTGATTGTAGTGTGTACACACACCCCACCCCACACACACACACACCCACACACACTCTTCGCATCCAATCCTCATCCCAGCACTTGTAAACCTTAATCCCTCTAATAGTTGTGATCTGACATGGGTTAAGGTTGGGAGGAAGACACTGTCTTCAGAGTGGCACGGTGTGTTGTGTTGTGGGGTGCACTGCCAGCTGTGGAAGGATCAGTCCCACCCCAGTGTATCTGTGTCTGATGACTGTTATCAGGTATTAGCGATACGCTCAAGAACTACGCTCAAGGGCCTCTCCCTGAAGTGTTACCCACCATGGGGGACTGAACCATAGAATTATATTCAGTTCTACAGTATAGAAAAGACAGGAATCTACCCCTCATGAAGTCTCATGTGGCTCAACTGTATAGGGATGCAAGTGGATCTTGCTTTGTGTGTGCATGATGCATAGAATACTTAGAGTTAGTGTGGTAGGCTAAAATTGGTTGAACACTGCAAATTATCCCAATAAGGTTAGCTGTCATTACCATGATCCTAAAGAGACTTTCACAATTCAAAAGTGGATATGAAGTCAATCCATTACAGCCCTCAACATTGGCTTTCTTATAGAGTGAAAGCATTGAGAATCATCCCGGATTGTGGACAGCGCCCGACAGGTGGTCCCTTAGGGGCCGATCTGATTCGTGGCTCCTTGCCAGGCATTACAGTTGGCCCAGCGTCGTCCGAGTTAGGAGAGAGTTTGGCCAGGGGGGCTTTACTTGGCTCATCATGTTCTAGCGACTCCTTGTGGCGGGCCGGGTGCCTGCAGGCTGACGCCGTTCATCAGATGAACAGTTTATTCTGACACATTGGTGCGGCTGGCTTCTGGGTTAACCTGTTATGGCTGCAATCCCCCTATCGGGATAAGTGTCATCAACAACTGCTAAATAGCATAGCGCTACATACACTAAATATTACTATAAATATTTATATTCATGAAATCACAAGTGCAATATAGAAAAACACAGTTTAGCCTTTTGTTAATCCACCTGTCGTGTCAGATTTTGAAATTGTGTTTTACAGCGAAAGCAATCCAAGCGTTTGTGTAAGTTTATCGATTGCACGATAAACATTAACCTGTTGCGTCGACCAAACCCGGATCCGGGATTCTATTTACAGACCTAAGCTCATTACCATAACGCAACGTTAACTATTCATGAAAATCGCAAATGAAATGAAATAAATATGCCATCTCTCAAGCTTAGCCTTTTGTAAACAACACTGTCATCTCAGATTTTCAAAATATGCTTCTCAACCATAGGAAAACAATCATTTGTGTAAAAGTGGCTAGCTAGCGTAGCATTTAGCGTTAGCATTAGCGTTAGCATCCAGCACGCAAGATTTCAACAAAAACATAAAAGCCTTCAAATAAAATCATTTACCTTTGAAGAACTTCGGATGTTTTCAATGAGGAGACTCTCAGTTAGATAGCAGATGCTCAGTTTTTCCAAAAAAGATTATTTGTGTATTAGAAATAGCTCCGTTTTGTACATCACATTTGGCTACCAAAAAAAAAACGAAAATTCAGTCCTCAAAACGCAAACTTTTTTCCAAATTAACTCCATAATATCGACTGAAAACATGGCAAACATTGTTTAGAATCAATCCTCAAGGTGTTTTTCACATATCTCTTCAATGATATATCGTTCGTGGAAGCATGGTTTCTCCCCTCAATCAAATGGAAAAGTACAAGCAGCTGGCGTTTGCGCACCGAATTCCACGCAGGACACCAGGCGGATACTTGGAAAATGTAGTCTCTTATGGTCAATCTTCCAATGATATGCCTACAAATACGTCACAATGCTGCAAACACCTTGGGGAAACGACAGAAAGTGTAGGCTCATTCCTTGCACAATCACAGCCATATAAGGAGACAATGGAAAACAGAGCTTCAGAGATTCTGCTCATTTCCTGCTTGACGCATCATCTTGGTTTCGCCTGTAGAATGAGTTCTGGGGCACTTACAGACAATATCTTTGCAGATTCTGAAACTTCAGAGTGTTTTCTTTCAAAAACTGTCAATATGCATAGTCAAGCATCTTTTCGTGACAAAATATCGCGCTTAAAACGGGAACGTTTTTTATCCAAAAATGAAATAGCGCCCCTAGAGATCCAACAGGTTAAGTACACTTAGCATCAGGTAGCTCGGTCACGAAAATCAGAAAAGCAATCAAATTAATCGTTCACCTTTGATGATCTTCGGATGTTTTCACTCACAAGACTCCCAGTTACACAACAAATGTTCCGTTTGTTCCATAAAGATGATTTTATATCCAAAATACCTCAGTTTGTTTGTCGCGTTATGTTCAGAAATCCACAGGAAAGAGCGGTCACGACAACGCAGACGAAAATTCCAAATAGTTTCCATTATGTCCACAGAAACATGTCAAACGTTTCTTAATCAATCCTCAGGTTGTTTTTAAAATATATAATCGATAATATATCAACCGCAAATGTCTTTCACAGTAGGAGAGGGGAAAACAATGGCTGTTCAAATTCTGTTGCGTAAGCAAAACTCATGTGACCACTTGACGCGTTCTGGCTCATTTTTCAAAATAAAAGCCTGAAGCTATGTCTGAAGACTGTTGATACCTTGAGGAACGATAGGAAAATGAATCTGGTTCATATACCTTTAAATGGGGCAAAGGGAGGCTATGGAACATGGAGTTTTCAAAATAGAAGCCACTTCCTGCTTTGATTTTCCTCAGGGTTTCGCCTGCAATGTCAGTTCTGTTATACTCACAGACAATATTTTGACAGTTTAGGAAACTTAGGAGTGTTTTCTATCCAATACTAATAATAATATGCATATATTAGGAACTGAGACTGAGGAGCTGTCCGTTGGCAATGGGCACCTTTTCATCCAAGCTACTCAATACTGCCCCTGCAGCCATATGAAGTTAAGCAAGCGGGTGTTTTAAGGAGCGCAGGTCATGTTTCGGAGGATGCATGACTCGACCTTTGCTTCTTCTGAGGCCGTTGGGGAATTGCAGTCATGAGACAAGATCACAATTGGATATCACGAAATTGGTGAGAAAAAGGGTGTAAAATAACCAAAAATAATAATAGAAGTCTTAATAGTGGACCATATGGAGTAGCTGCAGTGAGCCTGTGTGATGTAACACATTATAAGAATCAGTCAGTCAACGAACATAGATTGAAGCTACTCCCCAAATGTGTCTCCAGAAATGTCAGACATCCTACCTGAGACCAGGGTTTTGCTTTAATGGACCGAACGACAGCTCTGTCAAGGTCAAAGACAGCTTAAAAAATATAGTAAAAATCACATTGTTTATCCAAGAGCCGCATTTGTGTAACATCTGAGCACGGTATTGGAGGGTCAAATTTCCTCCAGCGAGCTGATACACAGTGGTAAGCTACGTCCTAATCCCTCCAGAAGCACGTTAATAGCATAGACTGGATGGGGCCCAATGGTTGTGCTGCCTATCTGTTTGGCTAAATTTAGCCTCTACACCACAATTTAGAGAGGCTTTGGGCCTGAGGGTCCTCCCAAAGATTTATAGGTTCAATCATGCCACATACTTCACATGTAGCTAGCATCTATTGCTAGTAGAGAGAGAGAAACAAAGAGAGTTCAAATGAAGGAGAAGGGAAAAAAGAGGTACATGGGCATGATGGGGGAGGGAGACGGCAAGATCTGGAGGTGTCACAGTTGTGAGAGATTTGGTCTAGCGAAGACTGATAACAAGGTAGACAGAGAGAAGGGCAGTGTGCAGTTTCCTTTTCCCCCCAGACAGAGAGAAGGGGAAAGATAAAATGAAATAGGTAAGCCAGAAACAGAGAAGAAGACAATAAGATGTGAGGTTGAGGTGGGCTGGAGGTGCCACTGACGGCCATGAGAGACTTGGTAAGCAGGTACCAGCAGTGAGACTGCGGTGAGTGGATTGCACCTGACTTGTAAGCTTATATTGAGCTAGCTGTCAGTTAAAGAGCCAGCTGAATGTCAGGGATCACAAGTGTGTCTGTCAAATATGTCTATGGAAGGATAAAATCAACCTTACATGTCGACAGGACTTCCTCCCCTTTCCTTTTTCAAAAGTCCAGCTCAGTTAGTACTCAATATGAATTATGAAGTACATTTTTTGAAATTGAAATTTGAAATACGTACACTACCGTTCAAAAGTTAGGGGTCACTTAGAAATGTCCTTGTTTTTGAAAGATCTCGTACAACGCTGTGTACTACTCCATTCACAGAACAGCACAAACTGGGTCTAACCAGAATAGAAAAAGTGGGAGGCCCCGGTGCACGACTGAGCAAGAGGACAAGTACATTAGTCTTAACATCAACAGTGAAGAGGTGACTCCGGGATGCTGGCCTTCAAGGCAGAGTTCCTCTATCCAGTGTCTGTGTTCTTTTGCCCATCTTAATCCTTTATTTTTATTGGCCAGTCTGAGATATGGCTTTTTCTTTGCAACTCTGCCTTGAAGGCCAGCATCCCGGAGTCGCCTCTTCACTGTTGATGTTGAGACTGGTGTTTTGTGGGTATTATTTAATGAAGCTGCCAGTTGAGGACTTGTGAGGCGTCTGTTTTTTAAACTACACACTCTAATGTACTTGTGCTCTTGCTCAGTTGTGCACCGGGGCCTCCCACTCCTCTTTCTATTCTGGTTTATGCCAGTTAGCGCTGTTCTGTGAAGGGAGTAGTACACAGCGTTGTACAAGATCTTCAGTTTCTTGGCAATTTTTCACATAGAATAGCCTTCATTTCTCAGAACAAGGATAGACGAGTTTCAGAAGAAAGTGCTTTGTTTCTGGCCATTTTGAGCCTGTAATCGAACCCGCAAATGCTGATGCTCCAGATACTCAACTAGTCTAAAGAATTCCAGTTGTATTGCTTCTTTCATCACCACAACAGTTTTCAGCTGTGCTAACATAATTGCAAAAGGTTTTTCTACTGATCAATTAGCCTTTTCAAATTAAAAACTTGGATTAGCTAACACAACGTGCCATTGGAACTCAGGGGTTGCTGATAATGGGCCTATGTACGCCTATGTAGATATTAAATTGAAAATCAGCCGTTTCAAGCTACAGTAGTCATTTACAACATTAACAATGTCTACACTGTATTTCTGATCAATTTGATGTTATTTTAACGGAATAAATTGTATTTTTCTTTCAAAAACAAGGACATTTCTAAGTGACCCCACTTTTGAATAGTAGTGTATGTATCAAGAAAAGTGTTAAATACATAAAATGTATTAAGAAAAGCCTCTTGAAATAATGTTATTAACAAGTTGTTTTATTTTAAAACTAAATATACTGTCTTTTTTAACATTGGTCATTCCAGTTGAAACTGTTTACCCTCAAAGCAGTCTGTTTGAAATATTTAATGAAAACAAGTTATCTCCCCTCTTAGCTCTAATTTCATTTTCTCCAGACTGCTCATCTGCACTTGTGCCGGTGTTTGCTTCCTGTGAAAAACCACAGCCACCCATGGCTCCCGTTAATAGAGCCGCAGAGAGGAAGTCTTACTAATCATGAGTCATGTTCACTGCCTTAACCCCACCAGTGTAATTCATCCGGTCCCACAGGTTTCTGGGATTTGGATACGCCTGGCTTCTGTTTGTGCTAGCTTTAATTGGGGTATTATTCAAAGCACTCCCAAATGATCTCCCTGGTTCATGGGTAGTGTGTTGGTGAAATAAGCAGCTAGGGGAGCCGGCAGTGTTTTGTGTAACAAGATCTCGGCAGATCTTCTGTTGTGGTTTTTTCCAAGTGAGTCAGGAGAATGCCAAGTCGGGTGACAGAGCGGAAGACGCCTGCTTTATGCACTGGCACACACTTGTTGTGTTGTCGGCAGCAGCCACATGCCTTTAGAGCCGACAGTATTGATTTGTATGATAATAAGGACTCATCAATCCAGCATCCAAATGTTCACCGGTGACAGCGACTGAGGGAAAATGACTTGTTTTTGGAGGGATATCTATCAGTTTTTTGGAATTAGTTTGAGGCATTATGATTGAAACAGGTAAGACCGTGAGGGAGGAAAATACATCTGAACCCTCAGAATGAGTGAGAAAGGGATCAATCCTTGGGAAGGCTTGTTTTTCCTGTTTGACAGACCGCTCTAACTATACAAAAGAGGTGGCCTTGACAGACGCCTCCACCGAGACTGAGTGAAAAGCACTTTCTCTTCGCTGTTTACATAACCCATCCATACTTTAAGCGAGACAACAAAGGCATTTTCAAAGGCACAGCGAGTCCTGACTTATCTGAAGCTGTGTTGGTGGTTATAGGGTTTCTAGTTCATTTGATGTGCCAAAATCAAACCTGTGTCTTTCATAAAAACAGGAGGTCAGATGGAGGTCTGTTTTACTTCCCAGTGCCTGAACTCTGAGAAAATGTATTACATTTAAAACTTAATGTAATAGTATTTATTTGGTTAAATCACTCAACACAACAGGCGCTATTAGAGACAGGCTTATATTTGAGCCAGGCATCTATTTCCTTAATGCACACAGCCTTTGCTCATTTGCATAGTTAATTGTTAAATTCCAGCATTGACTTCCAGCATTTCATTCAATTTCTTTATTTACTGCACTAATGTGTTTGCATTTACACATAGTGTCAAGTTTCTTTTGTCATGGTATGCCTCTATTAAAAATAATAATAATCCTCTCCTCTTTGGCTGTGCATTTTCGGCAGTTCTTACCTAGGCCATTAGAGGGCAATCAGCTGATTTCTGGGGTTCTGTACTCCAGAAGTTTTGACTGCTTTTGTGCTTGCCCGTTACTGTAGCTGTTCTCAGCTGTTAGCAGCCAATGGCTAGCAGTTTCCCGCTGGTGATTGCCTGAATGTTTTCTAGTCATTACTGAATTATTTAATGTAATAAATCAAACATTAAACCTGCCTACAATTCATGGTAACCTTGTTATCAATTAATTTAGACCCTGTGTTTATTTGAAATGGGTTTTTATTTGCTGAAATGTGTGCCGTTGCCCAGCTATTAAATAGGGCAGCATTTAATTAAAGTTTTACGGTATGTTATAACAGGTGTTTCAGGACAGTAATTATGTTTGTTTAGTCTGACTCGGGTACTAAACCTCTAAAAGTCTAAGGCGACTTTCAGGGTGTACTAAGCATATGGAATTGTTTTAAGATTGTCATACCATGGATCATTTAGCTATTTGATTTAGAATTATCAAATCAAATTGTATTATTCACATGCGCCCATTACAACAGGTGTAGACCTTAGAGTAAAATGCTTATTTACGAGCCCCTAACCAACAATGCGGTTAAAATAAATATGAATAAGAAATAAAAGTAACAAGTAATTAAAGATCATGTTGAGGGAGAGGTTGTTGTCCTGGCACTACATGGCCAGGTCTCTGACCTCCTCCCTATAGGCTGTCTCGTCGTTGTCGGTGATCAGGCCTACCACTGTTGTGTCATCAGCAAACTTAATGATGGTGTGGAGTCGTGCCTGGCCGTGCAGTCATGAGTGAACAGGGAGTAGAGGAGGGGACTGAGCACCCACCCCTGAGGGGCCCCTGTGTTGAGGATCAGCGTGGCGGATGTGTTGTTACCTACCCTTACCACTTGGAGGCGGGCCGTCAGGAAGTCCAGGATCCAGTTGCAGAGGGAGGTGTTTAGTCCCAGGGTCCTTAGCTTATTGATGAGCTTTGCGGGCACTATGGTGTAGAACGCTGAGCTGTAGTAAATTAATAGCATTCTCACATAGGTGTTCCTTTTGTCCAGGTGGCAAAGGGCAGTGTGGAGTGCAATAGAGATTGCATCATCTGTGGATCTGTTGGGGCGGTATGCAAATTGGAATGGGTCTAGGGTTTGTTGGATAATGGTGTTGATGTGAGCCATGACCAGCCTTTCAAAGCACTTCATGGCTACAGACGTGAGTGCTATGGGTCGGTAGTCATTTATGGCAGATTACCTTGGTGTTCTTGGGCACAGGCACTATAGTGGTCTGCTTGAAACATGCTGGTATTACAGACTCGGACTGGGAGAGATTGAAAATGTCAGTGAAGACACTTGCCAGTTGGTCAGTGCATGCTCGCAGTACACGTCCTGGTAATCCGTGTCGCCTTGTGAATGTTGACCTGTTTAAAGGTCTTACTCACATCGCCTGCGGAGAGCTGGTAGGCTCGTGTCAATGGGCAACTCTCGTCTGTGCTTCCCTTTGTAGTCTGTAATGGTTTGCAAGCCCTGCCACATCCGACGACCATTAGAGCCGGTATAGTACGATTCGATCTTAGTCCTGTATTGACGCTAGCCTTTTTGATGGTTCGTCGGAGGGAATAGCGAGATTTCTTATACGCTTCCGCTCCTTGACAGTGGCAACTCTAACCTTTAACTCAGTGCGGATGTTGCCTGTAATCCATGGCTTCTGTGTTGGAGTCATTAAAACTAGTTTTTCAACCACTCCACAGATGTCCTGTTAACAAACCGTAGTTTTGGCAAGTCTGTTAGGGCATGACACAAGTAATTTGTTTACATTTGTTTACAGACAGATTATTCCACAATTCACTGTATCACAATTCCAGTGGGTTAGAAGTTTACATACACTAAGTTGACTGTGCCTTTAAACTTGGAAAATTCCAGAAAATTATGTCATGGCTTTAGAAGCTTCTGAGAGGCTAATTGACATCATTTGAGTCAATTGGAGGTGAACCTGTGGATGTATTTCAAGGCCTACCTTCAAACTCAGTGCCTCTTTGCTTGACATCATGGGAAAAATCAAGAGAAATCAGCAAAGACCTCAGTCTGGTTCATCCTTGGAAGCAAACGCCTGAAGGTACCACCATTCATCTATAGTACGCAAGTAAAAACACCATTGGACCACGCAGCCGTCATAGCGCTGAGGAAGGAGGCACGTTCTGTCTCCTAGAGATGAACGTACTTTGGTGCGAAAAGTGCAAATCAATCCCAGAACAACAGCAAAGGACCTTGTGAAGATGCTGGAGGAAACATGTACAAAGTATCTAAACCCACAGTAAAACGAGTCCTATATCGACATAACCTGAAAGGCCGCTCAGCAAGAAAGAAGCCACTGCTCCAAAACCACCATAAAAAAGCCAGACTACGGTTTGCAACTACACATGGGGACAAAGATCGTTCTTTTTGGAAAAATGTCCTCTGGTCTGATGAAACGAACATAGAACTGTTTGGCCATAATGACCATCGTTATGCTTGGAGGAAAAAGGGGAGGCTTGAAAGCAGAAGAACACCATCCCAACCGTGAAGCACGGGGGTGGCAGCATCATGTTGTGGGGGTATTTTGCTGCAGGAGGGACTGGTGCACTTCACAAAGATGTCTTCACGAGGAAGGAAAATTATGTGGATATATTGAAGCAACATCTCAAGACATCAGTCAGGAAGTTAAAGCTTGGTCGCAAGTGGGTCTTCCAAATAGACAATGACCCCAAGCATACTTCCAAAGTTGTGGCAAAATAGCTTAAGGACAACAAAGTCAAGGTATTGGAGTGACCATCACAAAGCCCTGTAGAAAATATGTGGGCAGAACTGAAAAAGCATGTGCATGGTGGCCTACAAACCTGATTCAATTACACCAGCTCTGTCAGGAGGAATGGCCCAAATTCACCCAACTTATTGTGGGAAGCTTGTAGAAGGCTACCCGAAACATTTGACCCAAGTTAAACCATTTAAATGCAATGCTATCAATTACTAATTTAGTCTATGTAAACTTCTGACCTTAGACAGGGAATGATCCTAACTGACCTTAAACAGGGAATGTTTACAAGGATTAAATGTCAGGAACTGTGAAAAACTGAGTTTAAATGTCCACCTGGCCGTGCTGCTGCTCCAGTTTCAACTGTTCTGCCTTATTATTATTGGACCATGCTGGTCATGACCATGTTCTGTTATAATCTCCACCCGGCACAGCCAGAAGAGGACTGGCCACCCCACATAGCCTGGTTCCTCTCTAGGTTTCTTCCTAGGTTTTGGCCTTTCTAGGGAGTTTTTCCTAGCAACTGTGCTTCTACACCTGCATTGCTTGCTGTTTGGGGTTTTAGGCTGGGATTCTGTACAGCACTTTGAGATATCAGCTGATGTACGAAGGGCTTTATAAATACATTTGAATTGAATTGAATTTGGCTAAGGTGTGTGTAAACTTCCGACTTCAACTGTACTTACAGTCACTGTGGGGACGATTTCATCGATGCACTTATCGATGAAGCCAATGACTGATGTGGTGTACTCCTCAATGCCATCTGTGTAATCCCGGAACATATTTCAGTCTGTCCTAGCCAAACAGTCCTATATCTTAGCATCTGCTTCATCTGACCACTTTGTTTTGATCTTGTCACGGGTGCGTCCTGCTTTAATTTTAGCTTGTAAATAGGAATCAGGAGGATTGAATTATGGTCAGATCTGCCAAATTGGGGCGAGGGAGAGATTTGTATGCATCTCTGTTTGTGGAGTAAAGGCGGTCCAGTGTTTTTCCCCCCTCTGGTTGCACATTTAACATGCTGAAAGAAATTTGGTAAAACAGATTTATTAGTATTTTTTTTTATTTCACCTGTATTTAACCAGATAAGCCAGTTGAGAGAAAAATTCTAATTTACAACTGTGACCTGACCAAGATAAAGTAAAGCAGTGTGACAAAAAACAACAACACAGAGTTACACATGGGATAAACAAACGTACAGTCAATAACACAATAGAATATCTGTATACAGTGTGTGCAAATGAAGTAAGGAGGTAAGGCAATAAAAATACCATAGTGGCAAAGTAATTACAATTTAGCAAAAAACACTGGAGTGATAGATGTGCATTTGAGGATGTGCAAGTAGAAATACTGGTGTGCAAAAGAGCAATAAATATACACATATATATATATATATGGCATGAGTAGGTAGTTGGTTGGATGGGCTATTTACAGATGGGCTGTGTACAGTTGTGGCCAAAAGTTTTGAGAATTACAAAAATATAAATTTTTACAAAGTCTGCTGCCTCAGTTTGTATGATGGCAATTTGCATATACTCCAGAATGTTATGAAGAGTGATCAGATGAATTGCAATTAATTGCAAAGTCCCTCTTTGCCATGCAAATGAACTGAATCCCCGCAAAAAAATTCCACTGCATTTCAGCCCTGCCACAAAAGGACCTGCTGACATCATGTCAGTGATTCTCTCGTTAACACAGGTGTGAGTGTTGACGAGGACAAGGCTGGAGATCACTTTGTCATGCTGATTGAGTTTGAATAACAGACTGGAAGCTTCAAAAGGAGGGTGGTTCTTGGAATCAATGTTCTTCCTCTGTCAATCATGGTTACCTGCAAGGAAACACGTGCCATCATCATTGCTTTGCACAAAAAGGGCTTCACAGGCAAGGATATTGCTGCCAGTAAGATTGCACCTAAATCAACCATTTATTGGATCATCAAGAACTTCAAGGAGAGCGGTACAATTGTTGTGAAGAATGCTTCAGGGCGCCCAAGTAAGTCCAGCATGCACCAGGACCGTCTCCTAAAGTTGATTCAGCTGCGGGATCTGGGCACCATCAGTACAGAACTTGCTCAGGAATGGCAGCAGGCAGTTGCAAGTGCATCTGCACGCACAGTGAGACAAAGACTTTTGGAGGATGGCCTGGTGTCAGGAAGGGCAGCAAATAAGCCACTTCTTTCCAGGAAATGCATCGGTGACAGACTGATATTCTGTAAAGGGTACAGGGATTGGACTGCTGAGGACTGGGGTAAAGTAATTTTCTCTGATGAATCCCCTTTCCGATTGTTTGGGGCATCCGGAAAAAAAGCTTGTCCGGAGAAGACGAGGTGAGCGCTACCATCAGTCCTGTGTCATGCCAACAGTAAAGCATCCTGAGACCATTCATGTGTGGGGTTGCTTCTCAGCCAAGGGAGTGGGCTCACTCACAATTTTGCCTAAGAACACAGCCATGAATAAAGAATGGTACCAACACATCCTCCGCGAACAACTTCTCCCAACCCTCCAGGAACAGTTTGGTGACAAACAATACCTTTTCCAGTATGATGGAGCACCTTGCCATAAGGCAAAAGTGATAACTAAGTGGCTCGGGGAACAAAACATCGATATTTTGGATCCATGGCCAGGAAACTCCCCAGACCTTAATCCCATTGAGAACTTGTGGTCAACCGTCAAATGGCGGGTGGACAAACAAAAACCCACAAATTCTGACGAACTCCAAGCATTGATTATGCAGGAATGGGCTGCCATCAGTCAGGATGTGGCCCAGAAGTTAATTGACAGCATGCCAGGGGCGGATTGCAGAGGTCTTGAAAAAGAAGGGTCAACACTGCAAATATTGACTCTTTGCGTCATGTTAACTTTATGTATTTGTCAATAAAAGCCTTTGACACTTATGAAATGCTTGTAATTATACTTTATTATTCTATAGTAACATCTAGAAGCAGCAAACTTCGTGGAAATTAATATTTGTGTCATTCTCAAGACTTTTGGCCACGACTGTACAGCTGCAGCGATCGGTTAAGCTGCTCTGACAGCCAATGCTTGAAGTTAGTGAGGGAGATACAAGTCTCCAACTTCAGGGATTTTTGCAATTCGTTCCAGTCATTGGCAGCAGAGAACTGGAAGGAAAGGTGGCCAAAGCAGGTGTTGGCGTTGGGGATGACCAGTGAAATATACCTGCTGGAGCGCGTGCTATGGGTGGGTGTTGCTATGGTGACCATTGAGCTGAGATAAGGTGGAGCTTTACCTAGGAAAGACTTGTAGATAACCTGGAGCCAGTGGGCTTGGCGACGAATATGTAGCGAGGACCAGCCAGCGAGAACATACAGGTCGCAATGGTGGGTAGTATATGGGGCTTTGGTGACAAAACTGATGGCACTGTGATAGACTGCATCCAATTTATTGAGTAGAGTGTTGGAGGCTATTTTGTAAATGACATCGCCGAAGTCAAGGATCGGCAGGATAGTCAGTTTTACGAGGGTATGTTTGGCAGCATGAGTGAAGGAGGCTTTGTTGCGAAATAGGAATCCGATTCTAAATTTAATTTTGGATTGGAGATGCTTAATATGAGTCTGGATGGAGAGTTTATAGTCTAACCAGACACCTAGCTATTTATAGTTGTCCACATATTCTAAGTCAGAACTGTCCAGAGTAGTGATGCTAGGCGGGCGGGTGCGGGCAGAGATTGGTTGAAGAGCATGCATTTAGTTTTACTCGCAATTAAGAGCAGTTGGAAGCCATGGAAGGAGTGTTGTATGGCATTTAAACTCGTTTGGAGGTTTGTTAACACAGTGTCCAAAGATTGGCCAAATGTATACAGAATGGTGTCGTCTGCATAGAGGTGGCTCAAAGAATCACCCCCTGCAAGAGTAACATCATTGATATGTACAGAGAAAGGAGTCGGCCCGAGAATTGAACCCTGTGGCACCCCCATAGAGACTATTTCCCTGCATTAAAGTCCCCGGCTACTAGGAGTGCCGCCTCTAGGTGAACGTTTTCTTGTTTGCTTATGGTGGAATACAGCTTATTCAATGCTGTCTTAGTTCCAGCCTCAGTCTGTGGTGGTAATGTAAACAGATACGAAAAATGCAGATAAACTCTCTTGGTAGATACGTAGTGTGGTCTACAGCTTATCATGGGATACTCTACCTCAGGCGAGCAATAGCTCGAGACTTCCTTAGATATTGTTTACCAGCTGTTACTTACAAAAATACATAGTCTGCCGCACCTTGTCTCATCAGACGCCGCTGTTCTATCTTGCCTTTACAGCGTATAACCAACCAGCTGTATGTTGATAGTGTCGTTGTTCATCCACGACTGAAGCATAAGATATTACAGTTTTGAATATCCTGTTGGTAATTTAATCTTCCTCGAAGGTCATTGATTTTATTCTCCCGAGATTGCACATTTGCTAGCAGAATGGAAAGAAGTGGGAGTTTATTCGATCGCCTAGTAATTCTCAGAAGGCAGCCTGCCCTCTGGTCCTTTTTCTCCATCCTCCTCTTCACAAAAATTCCAGGGATATGGGCCTGTTCCTTGAGAAAGCAGAATATCATTTGTGTCGGGCTCGTCAGACTCGTTAAAGGAAAAAAGGGATTCTGCCAGCCCGTGGTGAGTAATCGCAGAGCTGATGTCCAGAAGTTATTTTCGGTCATAAGAGACGGTAGCGGCAATATTATGTACAAAATAAGTTTAAAAAATAAGTTACAAACAATGCAATTTAAACGAACAAAAAAACACAATTGGTTGGGGACACTTAGAACGTCAGCCTTCTTTTCCGGCGCCATATTACATCACTCAACATAACAAGATAATTTTTGGACCCTTTTAGTTATCAAACATTTTATTTACTGAATTTGGCCTTAACTACTATAGCCCATAAACACATTGAGAACACATTCATAAATGGCAAAAAAGACAGTAAAAAAATGTATAAGGAATAAGGTTTTAAAATGTCTGTCATATATTTTGGAGATGTAAAAAAAAGCTCAGGAAATATGTATATTTTTTGGGACACACATTAACCACTTCCATTAGTTTGTATGGGCTACGAGTCCAAAATGGAGAACACCATTGTGTTCCTGAGAGTCTCCCCTTTAATAATCTGTAGGCCAAACCATTCGGACGATACAGACATTCTTGTGAGAAGACCGATTTTTGGGAAGTTTCATGGTCTGACAAACATTGCTGTAACTCGACCACCTTCCACCACAGATGTGGAAGGCCGACATAGACGGGATGTGGTGGATTGAGACGCAGCCCATGCAATATCTCTAGCTTAAACTGACGGATTTTGATTGAAAAAAAATTCTAATGTTACTTAGATTGATGCACGGAACATGTAAAGTGTTGGTCCCATGTTTCATGAGCTGAAATAAAAGATCCCAGAAATGATCCACTCTAAAAATCCACTCTAAAATGTGCAGTTTTGTCACACAACCCAATGCCACAGATGTCTCAAGTTTTCAGGGAGTGTGCAATTGGCACGCTGACCGCAGGAATGCCCACCAGAGCTGTTGCCAGAGAATGTGTTAATTTCTCTACTATAAGCCACCTCCAACATCGTTTCAGGTGGGGTGGGGGTGGGGGGGCTGTCTGTGTGGGCCTGTGTGTGGGCCTGTGTCTGGACTACTTTTGCTTCGGCCAACTCCTCTCATTGACTCCTCTGAACATGTAGACAAGTACACACACACACATACATACACACAGGGACTGTATAAAGACTCTACCCCAGACAACAGCTGAAGGGGTGGTGATGTCAGCCAGCATGGGGTCTGAGTTAAGCCAGACTTCCAACACATGAAGAATGGATGCTGCGAAACAAGAAAGTAAGCAGACCAAATTAGTTTGTCTCAAAGCTCTAACGTGCCATATGGAAGCATGTCTTGCTTTATCTAGAGTAGGCTTAACCATTAAATGTTACAGGTTGCTATCAATGGTGGAACAATAGTTTGTTCAGCTAAACAGACACTTGGAGGGGTGGGGGGGTAAAACAGATATTTGTAGATTAAGCTTTTAGAATGGGATTGCAAACCCAAAGGCTTTGTCATTCAGACTTACCCCTCGATGGGTTAACGACACCCTTTACTCCATTAACCCATTACTGTACTTGAGCCAGTGCCTTCCTCTGTTCCTTCATTGTAAAGACAGGGTGTAAACATCAATAGTCTGGAGGTGTCTTCTTCATCAGCAGTGATCTGATCAAATAAGATAAGAAAGCAATATGGCAGGCCAGTGTGAATGAAGGAAAAAATAACCAGGAGAGAGACACACACACACACACAGAGGCCACCCATGAGTAAGACGGGTATATTAACCTAAGAGGCCTTGAGGGACAGTTCATATGAAACTCCAGCATATATCATGCTTTTCCCTGTGGGTTCTTTCATTTCTCAAACGCACCCTTTTTCTAATGTGACCACAGGCGTTTCTGGCCATTGCATAGTGCCTCTACACCCACCCATTTATTGTTCTAGAGATCATATTAGATCAAGTCTGGCCCAATATGGTGGGACATTTGATGGTGATTGGGTTTTGTCCACCTCATCCATTCCCCTCTTTTCTTGATTCCCAGTAATGCCCAGGGCTCCCTTCAAAGATTAGGCTGTCTATTTCCAATGGCCTCCGACATGTGGCCATGCATATGGGTGGGTGTAGGTTGACAACAGAACCATTCACACACACAAAATACATAATGGCATGTACTGTAGATACACAGTAAATCATTATTCAGTGTGCACACACACACACACCCTCCAGGCCCATTGGCAGACCCACACGACCAGTACTTAATTTGTAATTTGGGGGGTGCCTAAACAAAAAGTGAGTGCGAGAAGGGGGTGACCTGGGGAGTTCTGAGGTATCGGAACGCATGAGAAAGAAAATCTACTTTATAGTAAAGTATTGCATTCATATCATTTGCATAGTGGCATATTTATTTTATCCTTTATTTTATTTAACTAGGCAAGTCAGTTAAGAACAAATTCTTATTTACAATGACACCCTCATGAAAAAACTGAACAAAGAAACAACCGAAACAGTTCTGTCTGGTGCAGAAACACTAAGACTGAAAATAACCACCCACAAAACACAATGGAAAACAGTCTACCTAAATATGGTTCTCAATCAGGGACAACGATTGACAGCTGCCTCTGATTGAGAACCATATCAGGCCAAACACAGAATTAGAAAATCATAGACAAACTAACATAGACAACCCACCAAACTCACGCCCTGACCATACTAAGACAAAAGACAAAACAAAGGAACTAAGGTCAGAACGTGACAAGTAGGCTATTCTGAATTATTTCATTTGTTTCTAAACAGACAGAAGTAATTATATAACTTTGGCAAATGTATTTCAATTTATCAGGCTTGCTGCAGGTCCTTCAGAAACTTTTGCACAATTTTATACGGAAATAAATGATGATGTGCAACGCTGGAGAGATGAGAGTTGCAGGCTCATGTCTATCAGAGCAGAGAGGGAAAGAGATCATAGAAATGTAATCTCATTCTAGTTATGTGAGAGATACTGGCGCGCTTCTCACACAGCCACCGCCAAGTGTTGATCTCAAACACAGGTTACAATGTTGCGCAATCGTTCACAAACATTGGCACATTCTAAGATCCGATGATAGTATCGGTAATGTGTTTTCGGACCTTCCCTTGGTCGTATTCTCGTGGGGCAGAAATTTCAATTGGAAATTTCAATTGGTGAATTCTGATTTACCACCGCAAGATATCCCTGCATAACGTCTATTTGCGCCCCTACTGGATGGAAGCTACAAGTGTAATGGCTGTGCTCAATACAATGGCACTTATAAATGTAGATCCTTCAAACATCCCCAAACAGGGAAACAGATCCCATTCAAAGGTGTTATCACATGCTCCACTAAGGCAGTTATTTATCTTATAACTTGTCCTTGTGGTAAAAATGATGTGGGTAAAACAAAGCGCAAATTAAAAGTATGAATCTCGGAGCATCGTAGCACCATTAGGTGCAAAAACTTGACTTACCCAGTTGCGGCCCACTTTTTGGAAGCAAATCACTCAATTTCTTCTCTACGTTATATTGACATCGAACATGTCACCCTCCCTAGGAGAGGGGGTGACTTGGAGAATTTTTTGTTAAAACAAGAGGCTGCCTGGATTTTTAATTTAAAGCCCCTTTCAGTCTCAATGTAGAAATTGATCTAAAGCCATTCTTGTGATTATTGTGATTTTGCTATTGTAAATGTGTATAGGCTTATGTAGCCAAATTGTATCTATGATCGTACGCTATCATTTACGTTTTTCATTTGCTATTTTAATATATGAGAATTAACCAATGATATCAGGCCACACCCGGCCATGATTACAGACACCTGTGTGTGTCTTTTCACACTATATAAACAAGTCACCTCGCAGTGTTTGTCATTATACCCTGATGAAGACAGCTTGTCTGTCGAAACGTTGGACATGACATTTTTGCATCTGAGCTCCTAGAGTGTGCGGCTCTCCTTTATTTTTCAAGTGTTCCACTCCGCTAGCCAGCACCTCGCTTAAATAGGTGTTCGAATCAACTTTTACTATATTAGGCCCGGGCTGAAAATCTACTTTTTGACATTACGTTGTTGGGTTCTAATTCTCAGAGTAAAGACTCAACGGACACTATGAAAGCTTAAACCAAGTTTATTCTTCACAGAGGGTCAATACAGCTGCATTAGACAAAAACATTTTCACACAAGCACTGATATTTAACCCTTCCTCCTACACATCTGTACAAACATTGTGTCTTTACTGCTAGGCAGGGCACTAAGTGATGCGAGCCATAAACTTTTATTTCTCCCTTAACGAGACCTGACCTGATCTTGACCCCCCTTCATCACTATTCCATGGCTCTCTCCCCTTATCAATGCCTGCCACATGTGATCGCTTCCCTGCACTCAGTCTTTCAATAGGATCCCTGATATAACGTAAATGTTATACATTACCCTCTCTCCCTCAGAGATATGAATAAGTATATTTCATATTCTCAGAACCCAACAAAACATTTTGTGGGGGCAGGATAATTAACGAAGAGGCAACTCGAATGAACTTTGATCGCTTTTGTTAGAATTTTTTTGTTCATGCCACGAGAGATGCCGGATCCGGCCAAATAGGTTCCAGAACAAAACAGTCCAAAATGGAGAGGTACTGGATCTTGTTCCAGGAGGATCCAGCTCAAATTAAGCACTGCACACAACACACCACACACACCAGGCCCATTGGCAGACCTGGACACCACACACACAGACACACACACACACACACACACACACATACACCAGGCCCATTGGCAGACCCGGGCACCACACACACACCCACACACCAGACCCGGGCACCACACACACACCCACACACCAGACCCGGGCACCACACACACACCCACACACCAGACCCGGACACCACACACACACACGCCAGACCCGGGCACCACACACACACACACACGGACAGATGGACGGACACACACACACACACACACACAGACGGACACACACACACACACACACACAGACGGACGGACCTTCACATGCAGACACATCACCATTCCAGCCCCTCTCCTCCTTTTTCTGCCATGCTGTGAAATGCGGAGATTTGCTGTCCCTCAACTTGCCCCAGCTTCCAGCCCTCACTGACAACTCCCTGCGGAGGCACAGGTGCATTACAGTGTGGAAGGAAGAGTGATTAGTGAAGAGCTAAAGCACTGCTCCATTCAGCCAGTAGGCTACTCCAACAGATGGCAAGAACACTGTCCCTACTACAGTAAGCACTTGACAGTCTGTCCCTATCATGGACATGTTTTATGAGTAAAAAGTCCCTGACCAGTTTATAGACTGAAGGAATGGATGTGTCATAGTAAGGTCATTGATGAAGGATGTGAATTAGAAAGCCATGATCTGGATCAAATTAAGCCTTTGTGTCTGCTGAGACGATAGGGTGGATGAGAGGTGCGAAAGCTGGTGGAGATGGTGTCACACCTCACTGATGCTGTCTACAGAAGTATCCTCACTAAACGTAACAACAGCAGGGTAGAAATGATCAACGCATATTTATTTTGTGCAGAATTGACTTTGCAAATTCCCTTTTAATTTCCTCTCTCTCTCCCTCTCGCCCTCCTTCCCTGTATCCTTTTTTCTCTCTTGCTCTCTTTCCAGCTATCTCCCTCTTCTATCTGTCACTACCTCTCTCCTTCTATCTCTCCCTCTCTCCTGTGAAAAATATGCCTAGTAAGGGTAGAAGCCAAAATGTGGATGGTGAAGAGGGTAGTGTATGGTAATTTGGTCTCAGAGCGATAATACTAATACTCTCTCAGCCCTCAAAGAACAGCTTGCTAATGAAAGTTGTAATGAAGCTGAAGTTGTGATGAAGCAAGTGCAAAGACTTACTCAACGAACTCACTTACTCAACAAACTGGTCCTATGTAGCTTAGTTGGTAAAGCATGGTGCTTGAAATGCCGGGGTAGTTGGTTTGATTCCCGAGACCATCCATACTTGACTGTAAGTTGCTTTGGATAAAGGTGTCTGCTAAATGGCATATATTATTATTAACCCAATGAAAGGGAGCTTACAACAGAATTTTAGAATAGTGTTGCAAGTCTGGTCTAAGTTTGGCCTACTGTTTTCAATTTGCACTTAGGATTGCCATAGGTAGCTGTAACGACGTTCGTCTGTAGGAGGAGAAGCGGACCAAGAAGCAGCGTGGTGGTTATTCATGTTCTTTAATGGAAAACTGAACGATACATGAAATAACTCAAATCTACAAAACAACAAACGGACCGTGAAAACCTATACAGCCTATCCTGTGACAACAAACACAGTGACAGGAACAATCACCCACAAACACACAGTGAAACCCAGGCTACCTAAGTATGATTCTCAATCAGAGACAACTAATGACACCTGCCTCTGATTGAGAACCATACTAGGCCGAAAACATAGAAATGCCCCAAAACATAGAAAAACAAACAGACTGCCCACCCAACTCACGCCCTGACCATACTAAATAAATACAAAACAACGGAAATAGAGGTCAGAACGTGACAGTACCCCCCCCCCCAAAGGTGCGGACTCCGGCCGCAAAACCTTGACCTATAGGGGAGGGTCTGGGTGGGCGTCTGTCCGCGGTGGCGGCTCTGGCGCGGGACGCGGACCCCACCTCACCATTGTCTTAGTCCGCCTTATTGTCCGCCTCCGTGGCTTACTCACCATGACCACCCCTCTCAATGACCCCACTGGACAGAGGGGCTGCTTGGGACAGAGGGGCAGCTCGAGACAGAGGTGAAGCAGCTGCTCGGGACAGAGGGACAACTGCTCGGGACAGAGGGACGATAGCAGCTCGGGGCAGAGGAGCAGCTGCTCGGGACAGAGGGGCGGCAGCTGCTCGGGACAGAGGGGCGGCAGCTGCTCGGGACAGAGGGGCGGCAGCTGCTCGGGACAGAGGGGCAGCTGCTCGGGCGGCCCCTGGCTGACTGGCGGCACTGGCGGCCCCTGGCTTACTGGCGGCCCCTGGCTGACTGGCGGCACTGGCGGCCCTGGCGGCCCCTGGCTGTCTGGCGGCACTGGCGGCCCCTGGCTGACTGGCGGCACCTGGCTGACTGGCGGCACTGGCGGCCCCTGGCTGACTGGCGGCCCCTGGCTGACTGGCGGCACTGGCGGCCCCTGGCTGACTGGCGGCACTGGTGGCCCCTGGCTGACGGGAGGCGCTGGCGGCCCCTGGCAGACGGGCGGCGCTGGCGGCGCTGGGCAGACGGGAGGCTCAGATGGCGCTGGGCAGACGGGAAGCTCCGGCAGCGCTGGAGAAGAGGAAGGCCCTGGTAGCGCCGGAGAGGCGGGAGACTCCGACAGCGGCGCCGGACAGGCGGGAGGCTCCGGCAGCGGCGCCGGACAGGCGGGAGGCTCCGGCAGCGGCGCCGGACAGGCGGGAGGCTCCGGCAGAGGCGCCGGACAGGCGGGAGGCTCCGGCAGAGGCGCCGGACAGGCGGGAGGCTCCGGCAGAGGCGCCGGACAGGCGGGAGGCTCCGGCAGAGGCGCCGGACAGGCGGGAGGCTCCGGCAGAGGCGCCGGACAGGCGGGAGGCTCCGGCAGAGGCGCCGGACAGGCGGGAGGCTCCGGCAGCGCTGGAGAGGAGGAAGCCCCTGTAAGGATGGGCCGGAGAGACAGCCTGGTACGGGGGGCTGCCACCGGAGGGCTGGTGCGTGGAGGTGGTGACGGATAGACCGGACCGTGAAGGCGTACTGGAGATCTTGAGAGCAGGGCTGGCACCAACCGCCCTGGCTGGATCTTCACCCTAGCCCGGCAGATGTGGGGAGCTGGGATGTAGCGCACCGGGCTAAGCACGCGTACTGGGGACACCGTGCAAACAACTGCATAACACGGTGCCTGACCAGCACCACGCCCGCCACAGTTAGCACTGCTAGGAGCACTGTAGTGCTGAGATGGCACAGGACGTGCAAGGCTAGGGAGATGCACAGGAGGCCTGGTGCGTGAGGCTGGCACAGTCTTCACCAGACCCCTCCCACGCACCTCAGGATGAGTATGGAGAGCTGACCCCGGTGCCATTAAATCCCTGACACGCTCCGTCGGGCGAATGTCGTGCCTCATGCACCAAACCAGCAACTCCCTCATATCTCTCTCCTCCAATTTCCCCATTAACTCCTTCACAGTCTCTGCTTCACTCACCTCCAACACCAGCTCTGGTTCTGAGCTCCTCCTTGGCTCCTCACGATAAACGGGGGGAGTTGGCTCAGGTCTGACTCCTGACTCTGCCACACTCCCCCTGTGCCCCCCCCCAAGAAATTTTTGGGGCTGACTCTCGGGCTTCCGTCCTCGCCGCCGTGCTTGCTTCGCCAACCTCATTCTCCTGTAACCTTCCGCGCACTGTTCCATCGAATCCTAGGCGGGCTCTGGCACTCTCCCTGGGTCGACCGCCCACCTGTCTATCTCCTCCAAAGTTGTGTAGTCCAGATTCTGCTCCCATGTCCCAAAATCCTGATCTCGCTGTTGCTGTTCCTGCTGCTGCTGCCTCTGTTCCTTCTCCTGCTGCTGCTGTTGCTGTTGCCCGTTACCACGCCGCTTGGTCCTTGGTGGGTGGGTGATTCTGTAACGGCGTTCGTCTGTAGGAGGAGAAGCGGACCAAAAAGCAGCGTGGTGGTTATTCATGTTCTTTAATGGAAAACTGAACGATACATGAAATAACTCAAATCTACAAAACAACAAACGGACCGTGAAAACCTATACAGCCTATCCTGTGACAACAAACACAGTGACAGGAACAATCACCCACAAACACACAGTGAAACCCAGGCTACCTAAGTATGATTCTCAATCAGAGACAACTAATGACACCTGCCTCTGATTGAGAACCATACTAGGCCGAAAACATAGAAATGCCCCAAAACATAGAAAAACAAACATAGACTGCCCACCCAACTCACGCCCTGACCATACTAAATAAATACAAAACAACGGAAATAGAGGTCAGAACGTGACAGTAGCATTCAGCTCACATGTCAACCATCAAACACACTAATTGCTGTACTAGGCCTTGATATTACTACTTTATTACATGTAGAGAGAAAAACTGGAAATGTAGATTAAACCAAAGGAAAAGGCACAACTCTTCTGCATTCAAAACTCATTTCTATTTGCAGAGCAAATTCATAGCAGCAGTAGTTTGGTCCTGAGACCATCCTCAGACTACCTGTATCCAGCCCATCTGTTCCACTGCTTGGTTTCGGGTTTCTCTTGATGGTTGGTCACTGCTGTTGAAAACAATGTATTTACTTGTAGGTGTCTCTTCATCTACAGTCTACTACAGTGTAGTTCTCCAAGGAATATGGCTGGCCAGTTTGCCAGGCTCCCAGACGGATTATCAGGACGCATAACCTGGCAAGTGTTTTCACTGACATTTTCAACCTCGCCCTGATCCAGTCTGTAATACCTACGTGTTTCAAGCAGACCACCATAGTCCCTGTGTCCAAGGATGCCAAGGTAACCAGTCTAAATTACTATCACCCCGTAGCACTCACATTTGTAGTCATAAAATGCTTTGAAAGGCTGATCATGGCTCACATCAACACCATCATCCCAGCCACTCTGGACCCAATCCAATTCGCATACCGCCCCAACAGATCCACAGATAACTCAATCTCTATTGCAATTCACACAGCCCTTTCCCACCTGGAAAAGAGGAACACCTATGTGAGAATGCTGTTCATTGACTACAGCTCAGCGTTCAACACCATAGTGCCCTCATAGTGCTCATCACTAAGCTAAGGACCCTGGAACTGAACACCTCCTTCTGCAACTGGACTTTCTGCCCAGCCTCCCCTAGGTGGTGAGGGTAGGCAACAACACATCCGCCACGATGACCCTCAACACGGTGGCCCCTCAGGGGTGCTTGCTTAGTCCCCTCTTGTACTCCCTGTTCACCCATGACTGCTTGGCCCTGCACAACTCCAACACCATGATTAAGTTTGCCGACGACACAACATTGGTAGGCCTGATCACTGACGACGATGAGACAACCTATAGGGAGGAGGTCAGAGACCTGGCAGTGTGGTGCCAGGACAACAACCTCAGCCTCAACGTCAGCAAGACAAATGTGCTGATCGCGGACTACAGGAAACGGAGGGCTGAGCACATCCCCATTCACATCGATGGGTCTGTAGTGGAGCAGGTCGAAAGCTTCAAGTTCCTCGATGTCCACATCACTAAGAATCTATCATGGTCCACACACACCAAGACAGTCGTGAAGAGGGAACGACAACACATTTTTTCTCTCAGGAAGCTAAAAATATTTGTTATGGGACATCAGATCCTCAAAAAGTTATACAGCTGCACCATTGAGAGCACCTTGACTGACTGCATCACCACTTGGTATTGCAACTGCTTGGCATCCGACCACAAGGCGCTACGGAGGGTAATGCATACTGCCCAGGACATCACTGGGGCAGAGTTCCCTGCCATCCAGAACCTCTATACCAGGCAGAGTCAGAGGAAGCAACCCAAGTCATAGACTGCTCTCTCTGCTACCGCAAAGCAAGCGGTACCGATGGACCAAGTTTGGAACCAACAGGACCCTGAACAGCTTCTATCCCCAAGCCATAAGACTGCTAAATAGTTAAACAAAAAATAAAATGTCAACTGCATTTATTTTTAGCAAACTTAACATGTCTAAATATTTGTATGAACATAACAAGATTCAACAATTGAGACATAAACTGAACAAGTTCCACAGACATGTGAATAACAGAAATGGAATAATGTGTCCCTGAACAAAGGGGGGTCAAAATCAATAGTAACAGTCAGTGTCTGGTGTAGCCATCAGCTGCATTAAGTACTGCAGTGCATCTCCTCCTCATGGACTGCACCAGATTTGCCAGTTCTTGCTGTGAGATGTTACCCCACTCTTCCACCAAGGCACTTGCAAGTTCCCATACATTTCTGGGGGGAATGGCCCTAGCCCTCACCCTCCGATCTAACAGGTCCCAGACCTGCTAAATGGGATTGAGATATGGGCTCTATGCTGGCCATGGCAGAACACTGACATTCCTGTCTTGCAGGAAATCACGCACAGAACGAGCAGTATGGCTGGTGACATTGTCATGCTGGAGGGTCACGTCAGGATGAGCCTGCAGCAAGGGTACCACATGAGGGAGGAGGACGTCTTCCTTGTAACGCACAGCGTTGAGATTGCCTGCAATGACAACAAGCTCAGTTCAATCATGCTGTGACACACCACCCCAGACCATGACGGACCCTCCACCTCCAAATCGATCCCGCTCCAGAGTACAGGTCTCGGTGTAACGCTCATTCCTTCGACGATAAACGCGAATCCGACCAAAACCGAGACTCGTCAGGGAAGAGCACTTTTTGCCAGTCCTGTCTGGTCCAGCGACGGTGGGTTTGTGCCCATAGGCGACGTTGTTGCTGGTGATGTCTGGTGAGGACCTGCCTTACAACAGGCCTACAAGCCCTCAGTCCAACCTCTCTCAGCCTATTGCGGACAGTCTGAGCACTGATGGAGGGATTGTGCGTTCCTGGTGTAACTTGGACAGTTGTTGTTGCCATCCTGTACCAGTCTCGCAGGTGTAATGTTCGGATGTACTGATCCTGTGCAGGTGTTGTTACACGTCGTCTGCCACTGCAAGGACGATCAGCTGTCCGTCCTGTCTCCCTATAGCGCTCTCTTAGGCCTCTCACAGTACAGATATTGCAATTTATTGCCCTGGCCACATCTGCAGTCCTCATGCCTCCTTGCAGCATGCCTAAGGCACGTTCACGCAGATGAGCAGGGACCCTGATTATCTTTCTTTTGGTGTTTTTCAGAGTCAGTAGAAAGGCCTCTTTAGTGTCCTAAGTTTTCATAACTGTGACCTTAACTGCCTACTGTCTGTAAGCTGTTAGTGTCTTAACGACCGCTTCACATGTGCATGTTCATTAATTGTTTATGGTTCCTTGAACAAGCATGGGAAACAGTGTTTTAAACCCTTTACAATGAAGATCT
Organism: Oncorhynchus clarkii lewisi; assembly: GCF_045791955.1. Classification (NCBI taxonomy): domain Eukaryota; kingdom Metazoa; phylum Chordata; class Actinopteri; order Salmoniformes; family Salmonidae; genus Oncorhynchus; species Oncorhynchus clarkii. Next base: position 18,265,007 of record NC_092156.1, read on the forward strand.
GTGAAGTTATTTGGATTTTTACGAATTATCTTTGAAAGATAGGGTCCTGAAAAAGGGACGCTTCTTTTTTTGATGAGTTTAGTTTGGGTAGCTATCTGCATTGACCCTTTTACACAAACTTGTTTTTGACTCATCACATAATGCTGCTTCTACTGTTTATCGCTTATTCCTAGTTATATGTTCATACATTACGTGACTAAAAGTATGTGAACACCTACTCGTCGAACATCTCATTCCAAAATCATGGGCATTACTATGGAGTTCGTCCATCAGACTGCTAGAGACGGCTCCAGAGTCAAATGGCTTAGGCTTGTATGTGGCTGCTCGGCCAAGGAAACCCATTTCATGAAGATCCCAATGACCAGTTTTTTTGCTGATGTTGCTTCCAGAGGCAGTTTGGAACTCTGTAGTGAGTGTTGCAACCGAGGACAGACAATTTGTACGTGCTACGCGCTTCAGCACTCGGCTGTCCCGTTCTGTGAGCTTGTGTGGCCTAGCACTTCGCGGCTGAGCCGTTGTTGCTCAGACGTTTCCACTTCACAATAACAGCACTAGCAGGGCAGAAATTTGATGAACTGACTTGTTGGAAAGGTGGCATCCTATGACAGTGCCATGTTGAAAGTCACTGAGCTCTTCAGTAAGGCCATTCTACTGCCACTGTTTGTCTATGGAGATTGCATGGCTGTGTGCTCAATTTTATACACAGGTCAGTACCAAGTGTGGCTGAAATAGCCGAATCCACTAATTTGAAGGGGTGTCCACGTACATTTGTATATACAGTATATATACATCAATTAACTCGTTCCCCTGCACATCGACTCAGTACTGGTACCCCATGTGTATAGTCAAGTTATCATTACTCATTGTGTATTTATTACTTGTATTATTATGTGTGTTATTTTTCTATTATTTCTCTATTTTCTTTCTCTGCATTGTTGGGAAGTTCCCGTAAGTAAGCATCTCACTGTTAGTCACTGTTTACGAAGCATGTGACAAATACAATTTCATTTGATTTGAATCGTGGATTACCTCTCACTGGCTTTGGCAACACACCATCTAGATTAAAAGAGGGGAGAGTTTAGTGAATGTTGTCAAAGCTCACCTGCTGTCGCTGTTGCTGTGCCATCTGTCTGCGACTCCCCCCACAAAAACTCCAGACTGGCCCATAATCCCTCTGTCTGGAACCAATCTGTGTGGTTCCTTGGCTGTGTTCCAATTCTATACCCTTTTCCTGAAGTGTGCACTCATGGAAATGAAAAGAAAGGAGTAGAGTAAGTAATATGATGGAAACTTCCTCCAGCTATGTTTGCACCAATCAAATGCTTCCAGGCCCTAAATGCATGAGGGGGAGTAAACGAGTGCACACTTCTGAATGAAGGGTAGAGAAACGGAACGCTACCCTCGTTTCCCTAGGATTTGATCTATGGTGTAAAAACAATAGATATTCTCCTGAGAAATGTTACATTCTAGTGACGGACGCTTGGCGTATTTTTCCAAAGACTAGTTATTGCCTTCTAGCTGCTATCAATTCTGTTGGTGCCCTGGGAGTCATGTCAATATCTTCAGTTTAGGTCTGCATGCATCCTAACCTGATAAACACACACACACATCTCCCATTGACGTCAATGCATGATTTCTAGTTCTACTTCTACTTCTTGAGGTCACTCGTTGATTCTCTATTTGGGATTCAGCTCCTCAGTAAGATCATGCATCAAATTGGAAGAGTCGTACTGTATGTATTCTTAGACTGTGTGTTCTAAAGCAAACTGCCCTCTTTGGTGAGGTGACCATAATCCCTTACACCATGATACCCCTCAGCCTCAGATTGGGAGCAACAGGGGCACACATACAAGTGCATGGAGATGCACACTAGCTGACACAGGCCAATATGTTTATATTTTATACAATAGACACACACACACACTCATACTAGCACACCTGCTAAAAACTATCTAATCTGTCTGTGTCCTTCTCCTTCTCACACACAGACCAGCCGGGAAGACTGTTTGTGTGTGTTTCTAATGAGAGCCCTTTGGAGTGAGTGACAGTGTCAGAAGGTTAAATGTCACCCTCTCATGGCCCTCCTGAGCAATTAGAGGAGGATGACCTCTACCATGGCTCTACCAGCACCACTATTAAATCGATTTACTCTATACACCAACAATTTGCCTATATATTGTACACAATCTCCCTTTACCATTTTCTTTGAGGTAAGCCGTCTAAGCAAAATATCGAATTAGTTAGTTACGGAATGGACAGCTGTGAGGTGTACTAGCTGCATGGGAGTAGCCAAACTGATCTGGTATACTCATTTATTTTAGATATTTAAGTTCTTATCTACAGTCAAACCCCAGTGGAATAGTTTGTTGTGTGTACGTCCAGGACTTTCCCTCAATGTGTGTTCATGTTGCGTGTCCTTGACCACCCCAAACACTTATGTTGTCATGACTCCCCTGTTCCCTGTGCTATCAAGCCCTGGCACACCTGGTTCCTGTCAGAATGTATTAAGCACCTTCCCAGAACTGTACAATGCAATATCCCTTACCTTGCCATTTACCGTAGGCTCCATTCAACTAGCGCTGAGGCAGCACTTTCTCTGGCACTTTCTCAATTCTCCCCCACCAAACAACAGTGCCACCATGCATCCCAGTGCTGCCGTGTTATTGTCAGTGCAGGAGGCCTTTTGCAAAAGTCCTTGATGACATTTTACTCAGTTCATCGTCTTACTAAGAACAGATATAGCCCTTGGTTCACTCCAGACCTGACTGCCCTCGACCAGCATAAAAACATCCTGTGGCGGACTGCAATAGCGTCGAATAGTCCCCGCGATATGCAACTGTTCAGGGAAGTCAGGAACCAATACACAGTCAGTCAGGAAAGCAAAGGCCAGCTTTTTCAAGCAGAAATTTGCATCCTGTAGCTCTAACTCAAAAAAGTTCTGGGACACTGTGAAGTCCATGGAGAACAAGAGCACCTCCTCCCAGCTGCCCACTGCACTGAGGCTAGGTAACACGGTCAACACTGATAAATCCATGATAATCGATCAATTCAACAAGCATTTCTCAACGGCTTGTCATGCCTTCCTCCTGGCTACTCCTACCTCGGCCAACAGCTCCGCCCCCCCACCCCCCCGCAGCTACTCGCCCAAGCCTCCCCAGCTTCTCCTTTACCCAAATCCAGATAGCAGATGTTCTGAAAGAGCTGCAAAACCTGGACTCGTACAAATCAGCTGGTCTTGACAATCTGGACCCTCTATTTCTGAAACTATCCGCCGCCATTGTCGCAACCCCTATTACCAGACTGTTCAACCTCTCTTTCATGTCATCTGAGATCCCCAAGGATTGGAAAGCTGCCGCAGTCATCCCCCTCTTCAAAGGGGGAGACACCCTGGACCCAAACTGGTACAGACCTATATCCATCCTGCCCTGCCTATCTAAGGTCTTCGAAAGCCTACTCAACAAACAGATCACGGACCATCTCGAATCCCACCGTACCTTCTCCGCTGTGCAATCTGGCTTCGGTCTGGAGCCGGTCACGGGTGCACCTCAGCCACGCTCAAGGTACTAAACGATATCATAACCGCCATCGATAAAAGACAGTACTGTGCAGCCGTCTTCATTGACCTGGCCAAGGCTTTCGACTCTGTCAATCACCATATTCTTATCGGCAGACTCAGTAGCCTCGGTTTTTCTAATGACTGCCTTGCCTGGTTCACCAACTATTTTGCAGACAGATTTCAGTGTGTCAAATCGGAGGGCATGTTGTCTAGTCCTCTGGCAGTCTCTATGGGGGTGCCACAGGGTTCAATTCTCGGGCCGACTCTTTTCTCTATATATATCAATGATGTTGCTCTTGCTGCGGGCAATTCCCTGATCCACTTCTACGCAGACGACACCATTCTGTATACTTCTGGCCCTTCCTTGGACACTGTGCTATCTAACCTCCAAACGAGCTTTAATGGCATACAACACTCCTTCCATGGCCTCCAACTGCTCTTAAACGCTAGTAACACCAAATGCATGCTTTTCAACCGTTCGCTGCCTGCACCTGCACGCCCGACTAGCATCACCACCCTGGATGGTTCCGACCTAGAATATGTGGACATCAGAGGAGGTGCACTTGTTCTCCATGGACTTCAGTGTCCCAGAACTTTTTGGAGTTGGATCTACAGGATGCAAATTTCTGCCTGAATAAGCTGGCCATAGCTTTCCTGACTGACTGTGTGTATTGGTTCCTGACTTCCCTGAACAGTTGCATATTCAATGCTATTGCAGTCCGCCACATGATGTTTTTGTGCTGGTCGAGGGCAGTCAGGTCTGGAGTGAACCAAGGGCTATATCTGCTCTTAGTTCTGCATTTTTTGAACGGAGCATGCTTATCTAAAATGGTGAGGAAGTTACTTTTAAAGAATGACCAGGCATCCTAAACTGACGGGATGAGGTCAATGTCCTTCCAGGATACCCGGGCCAGGTCGATTAGAAAGGCCTGCTCACAGAAATGTTTTAGGGAGCGTTTGACAGTGATGAGGGGTGGTCGTTTGACTGCGGCTTCGTAGCGGATACAGGCAATGAGGCAGTGATCGCTGAGATCCTGGTTGAAGACAGCGGAGGTGTATTTGGAGGGCCAGTTGGTCAGGATGACGTCTATGAGGGTGCCCATGTTTACAGATTTAGGGTTGTACCTGATGGGTTCCTTGATGATTTGTGTGAGATTGAGGGCATCTAGCTTAGATTGTAGGACTGCCGGGGTGTTAAGCATATCCCAGTTTAGGTCACCTAACAGAACAAACTCTGAAGCTAGATGGGGGGCGATCAATTCACAAATGGTGTCCAGGGCACAGCTGGGAGCTGAGGGGGGTCGGTAGCAGGCGGCAACAGTGAGAGACTTATTTCTGGAGAGAGTAATTTTTAAAATTAGTAGTTCGAACTTTTTGGGTATGGACCTGGAAAGTATGACATTACTTTGCAGGCAATCCCTGCAGTAGACTGCAACTCCTCCCCCTTTGGCAGTTCTATCTTGACGGAAAATGTTATAGTTGGGTATGGAAATCTCAGAATTTTTTGTGGCCTTCCTGAGCCAAGATTCAGACACGGCAAGGACATCAGGGTTAGCAGAGTGTGCTAAAGCAGTGAGTAAAACAAACTTAGGGAGGAGGCTTCTGATGTTGACATGCATGAAACCAAGGCTTTTTCGATCACAGAAGTCAACAAATGAGGGTGCCTGGGGACATGCAGGGCCTGGGTTTACCTCCACATCACCCGCGGAACAGAGGAAGAGCAGTATGAGGGTGCGGCTAAAGGCTATCAAAACTGGTTGCCTAGAGCGTTGGGGACAGAGAATAAAAGGAGCAGATTTCTGGGCATGGTAGAATATATTCAGGGCATAATGCGCAGACAGGGGTATGGTGGGGTGCGGGTACAGCGGAGGTAAGCCCAGGCACTGGGTGATGATGAGAGAGGTTGTATCTCTGGACATGCTGGTTGTAATGGGTGAGGTCACCGCATGTGTGGGAGGTGGGACAAAGGAGGTATCAGTGATACCAATATCAATGATAACCAACCTGAACAACGGTATACAAGGCATATTGACATTTGAGAGAGACATACAGCGAGGCATACAGTAATCACAGGTGTTGAATTGGGAGAGCTAGCTAAACAGTAGGTGAGACAACAACAGCTAATCAGCTAGCTCAACAACAGCAGGTAAAATGGCGTTGACTAGGCAGGGAGGGTCGGATTAACTACACACAGAGCCTGAGTGCGGCTGAGTGCGGCTGATTCATCATAGTTGACTCTGCAGCTTTGAGGATGTGCAGTATTTGGGTACATGTTTCACACAATTGTGTGTAACAGTGATAACGCCAAGTAAAACTGAAATGATAACTTAAAAACACAAATTATATAATTATTCATTAACAAACTTATAACCCACTGGGCGTGTTCTTGACTAACTGTTAGAATCTTGTTCTTCTTCAACCATGTCATTAAACCTGTCATTAAACGTGCCACGGGTTTCAAGGTTACAAGATAAAAAACACATGCGTCTGCGGTGACACAGATAAACTAGGGATTGTTTTTACTCTCCGTGAGTGCTCCTGTCATGTCAAACACATGGCTTCACAGGGATTCATTAATGTTACTGAGTTCTGAAGAGAACAACAGAAGACTTTACAGGTGATAGAGTGATTGTTTAGATTTTTCTCATGTTCAACATGTATGATTTTATTCAGATCTCCATTAGCTGTTGAAGAAGCAGCAGCTATTCTTACTGGGGTCCACACAAAACATAGAATATGACGAAATACACAACACTAAGGGACAGCAACAGTAACAAAAAGTTAAAATAAGAACACTACTATTTTAAGAAGAAAATAAAGAATAATAAATAAATGAACAATACTAAGTAGTGTGTGTCTCTTCAGAGTCCGTGTTGTTCCTTGAGGAGTTGTTTTATCTGTTTTTTTAATTGATTTTATTGCTTGCCTGAGTTACCTGAGGTGAAAGAGATTTGTACAAGACGATTTGAATCAGTGGATCACTGTGAGGACTGTCGCTGGGAAACGAGAAGCAAGTACAGGGAGTGAATATTTAATAAATAACAGACATGAAACGAAACACCGACAGCGTCTGGACAAGGGAAACATAACATTAATGCTGACACAGGGATGAAACTGAGGAATGGAAAGGTATAGGGGAGACAATCAATAAAGTGATGGAGTCCAGGTGAGTCCAATGTGTGCGTCATGATGGGCAGCCATTATTACCTCGAGTGCCTGAGAGAGGGAGCGGGAGCAGGCGTGACTGATCACATTTTGTGAGCGAGCGAGTGAGTGAGTGAGTGAGTGAGTGAGTGAGTGAGTGAGTGAGTGAGTGAGTAGTCATTCTGTAAAATAAACAAGAATAGCACTGGTATAGCATTCACCAGGCAAGGACCAAACAATTGTATTAATAGGGGATAATATCAATGGACATCCATGTCTGAAAACATCAAATGATTCCCTGAACTGGTGTGAGCACATAAGCCTTCAAACTGGAGCGATGAAGGCTGACCTTTTCACTTGTCCAGTGTGGCTCAGTTGGTAGAGCATGGTGCTTTCAAAAGTCGGGTTCGATTCTTGTTGGGGCCGCCAATATGAAATGTATGTTCGCATTACTACAAGTTGCTTTGGATTAAAGTATCCTCTAAATGGCATATATATTGTAAAATATATCTTAGGTTTGGTAATATAAACTCAGCAAAAAAAGAAATTTCCTCTCACTGACAACTGCGTTTATTTTCAGCAAATTTAACATGTGGAAATATTTGTATGAACATAAGATTCAACAACTGAGACATAAACTGAACAAGTTCCACAGACATGTGACTAACAGAAATGGAATAATGTGTCCCTGAACAAATGGGGGTCAAAATCAATAGTAACAGTCAGTGTCTGGTGTGGCCACCAGCTGCATTAAGTACTGCAGTGCATCTCCTCCTCGTGGACTGCACCAGATTTGCCAGTTCTTGCTGTGAGATGTTGACCCACTCTTCCACCAAGGCACCTGCAAGTTCCCGGACAATTCCTGGGGGGAATGGCCCTAGCCCTCACCCTCCGGTCCAACAGGTCCCAGACGTGCTCAATGAGATTGAGATCCGGGCTCTTCGCTTTTCATGACAGAACACTGACATTTCTGTCTTGCAGGAAATCACGCACAGAACGAGCAGTATGGCTGGTGGCATTGTCATGCTGGAGGGTCATGTCAGGATGAGCATGCAGGAAGGGTACCACATGAGGGAGGAGGACGTCTTCTCTGTAACGCACAGCGTTGAGTTTGCCTGCAATGACAACAAGCTCAGTTCGATGATGCTGTGACACACCACCCCAGACCATAACGGACCCTGCACCTCCAAACCTATCCCGCTCCAGAGTACAGGCTTTGGTGTAACGCTCATTCCTTCGACGATAAACACAAATCCGACCATCACCCCTGTTCAGACAAAACCGCAACTCGTCAGTGAAGAGCACTTCTTGCCAGTCCTGTCTGGTCCAGCCTTACAACAGGCCTACAAGCCCTCAGTCCAGCCTCTCACAGCCTATTGCGGACAGTCTGAGCAGTGATAGGGATTGTGCGTTCCTGGTGTAACTCGGGCAGTTGTTGTTGCCATCCTGTACCTGTCCCGCAGGTGTGATGTTCGGATGTACCGATCCTGTGCAGTGTTGTTACACGTGGTCTGCCACTGCGAGGACAATCAGCTCTCCGTCCTGACTCCCTGTAGCGCTGTCTTAGGCGTCATGCCTCCTTGCAGCATGCCTAAGGCACGTTCACACAGATGAGCAGGGACCCTGGGCATCTTTCTTTTGGTGTTTATCAGTAGATAGGCCTCTTTAGTGTCCTAAGTTTACCTAACTGTGACCTTAATTGCCTACCATCTGTAAGCTGTTAGTGTCTTAATGACCGTTTCACAGGTGCATGTTCATTAATTATTTATGGTTAATTGAACAAGCATGGGAAACAATGTTTAAACCCTTTACAATGAAGATCTGTGAAGTTATTTGGATTTTTACAAATTATCTTGAAAAGACAGGGATGTTTCTTTTTTTGCTGCGTTTGCACTTATTCATACCCAATAGTTTAAGAATCAGACGGTGTAATCGTCACATAATAGACAGATTCAAAACACAATTATCATATGCTTTCTTCTCATAAGAAACTCTGATTTCTGTCAAATAGGACATCTTTACACAGAGAAGAAAGCGGTGTCTAGGCGCAAATGCCATCAAATACTGCCAAATTTGCAAAATGTCAAAGATGAGTCTTTGAAAAGGTCAGCGGGAAACCTTTTTAGATAATCATGTAATGATGCTATTCCAATGACAGGCCTTTCACTTGTGGGATACGGTCTGCATGCATTTGTAAATGCTGGAATTTATCATTAGAAATACAGTGAGCTCCGAAAGTATTGGGACAGTTGAGAATGTTTGTTTGGGGTCTGTACTCTAGCACAATGGATTTGAAATTAGACCATGACTATGAGGTTAAAGTGCAGACTGTCAGCTTTAATTTGAGGGTATTGTCATCCATGAACTGTTTAGAAATTGCAGCACTTTTTGTACTTGTAATTTTTGTAAAAAAGAATAGAATAATTTTCGAAACACTTCTACATTATTGTGGATGCTACCATGATTATGGATAATCACAGTCCCAATACTTTTGGAGCTCACTGTCTTTACATTTAAATATATATATATATATATATATATATATTTATATATCTGTCGGCCCCAGCCACGAACTCAGGCTATGTGTGTAGTTAACCGACCCTCTCTGCCCAGTCATCGCCATTTTACCTGTTGTTGTTTTAGCTGATTAGCTGTTGTTGTCTCACCCGTTGTTGTCTTAGTTAGCTCTCCAAATCAACACCTGTGATTACTTTATGCCTCGCTGTATGTCTCTCTCATTTGTCAATATGCCTTGTATACTGTTGTTTAGGTTACTTATTGTTTTAGTTTACTGCGGAGCCCCAAATTCCACTCATTATATCTCTGATACCTCCTTTGTCCCACCTCCCACACATGTGGTGACCTCACCCATTATAACCAGCTTATCCAGAGATACAACCTCTCTTATCATCACTCAGTGCCTGGGCTTACCTCCGCTGTACCCGCACCCCACCATACCCCTGTCTGCACATTATGCCCTGAATCTATTCTACCACTCCCAGAAATCTGCTCCTTTTATTCTTTGTCCACAACGCTCTAGGCGACCTCTAGCCTTTAGCTGTACCCTCATCCTACTCCTCCTCTGTATCCTCGGGTGATGTGAAGGTAAACCCAGGCCCTGCGTGTCCCCAGGCACCTTCATTTGTTGACTTCTGTGATCGAAAATGGCTTAGTTTCATGCATATCAACATCAGAAGCCTCCTCCCTAAGTTTGTTTTACTCACTACTTTAGCACACTCCGCCAACCCTGATGTCCTTGCCGTGTCTGAATCGTGGCTTAGGAAGGCCACCAACAATTCTGAAATTTCCATACCCAGCTACAACATTTTCCGTCAAGATAGAATTGCCAAAGGGGGAGGAGTTGCAATCTGCTGCAGGGATTGCCTGCAAAGTTCTGTCATACTTTCCAGGTCTATACCCAAACAGTTTGAACTTCTAATTTTAAAAATTAACCTCTCCAGAAATAAGTCTCTCACACCCCCTCTACTCCCAGCTGTGCCCCGGACACCATTTGTGAATTGTTCGCCCCCCATCTAGCTTCAGAGTTCGTACTGTTAGGTGACCTAAACTGGGATATGCTTAAAACCCCGGCAGTCCTACAATCTAAGCTAGATGCCCTCAATCTCACACAAATCATCAAGGAACCCACCAGGTACAACCCTAAATCCGTTAACATGGGCACCCTCATAGACATTATCCTGACCAACTTGCCCTCCAAATACACCTTCGCTGTTTTCAATCAGGATCTCAGCAATCACTGCCTCATTGCCTGTATCCGCTATGTCTCCGTGGTCAAACGACCACCCCTCATCACTGTCAAATGCTCCCTAAAACACTTCTGCGAGCAGGCCTTGAGAAACATGCCAGGCCAAAACATAGAAACAGAAAACATAGAAATAAAGAAACTAGAATGCCCACCCTAGTCACACCCTGGCCTAACCAAAATAGAGAATAAAAGCCTCTCTATGGCCAGGGCGTGACAAGCACCTTTGGAAGCAATTACAGCCTCAAGTCTTCTTGGGTATGACGCTACGAGCTTGGCACGCCTGTATTTGGGGAGTTTCTCCCATTCTTCTCTGTAGATCCTCTCAAACTCTGTCTGGTTGGATGGAAAGTGTCGCTGCACAGCTATTTTCAGGTCTCTCCAGAGATGTTCGATCGGGTTCAAGTCTGGGCTCTTGCAGGGCTACTCAAAGACATTCAGAGACTTGTCCCGAAGCCACTCCTGCATTGTCTTGGCTGTGTCCTTAGGGTTGTTGTCCTGTTGGCAGGTGAACCTTCGCCCCAGTCTGAGGTCCTGAGCACTCTGGAGCAGGTTTTCATCAAGGATCTCTCTGTACTTTTCTCTGTTCATCTTTCCCTCGACCCTGACTAGTCTCCCAGTTCCTGTCACTGAAAAACATCCCCATAGCATGATGCTGCCACCACCGTGCTTCACCGTAGGGATGGTGCCAGGTGTCTTCCAGAAGTCACGCTTGGCATTCAGGCCAAAGAGTTCTTGGTCTTGGTTACATCAGAACATAGAATATTGTGCCTCACGGTCTGAGAGTCCTTTAGGTGCCTTTTGGCAAACTCCAAGCGGACTGTCATGTGCTTTTTACTGAGGAGTGACTTTCGTCTGGCCACTGTACCATAAAGGCCTGATTGGTGGAGTGCTGCAGAGATGGTTGTCTTTCTGGAAGGTTCTCCCATCTCCACAGAGGAACTCTGGAGCTCTGTCAGAGTGAGTCAACTCCCTGACCAAGGCCTTTCTCCCCGATTGCTCAGTTTGACCAGGCGGCCAGTGCCATCTCTCACCTCTCTCTCTTTCTCTCGCTCTCTAGGAAGAGTCTTGGTGGTTCCAAACTTCTTCCATTTAAGAATGACGGACGCCACTGTGTTCTTGGGGACCTTCAATGCTGCAGAAATAGTTTTGTTCCCTTCCCCAGATCTGTGCTTCGACACAGTCCTGTCTCAGAGCTCTACGGACAATTCCTTAGCCCTCATGTCTTGGTTTTTGCTCTGACATGCACTGTCAGTTGTGGGACCCTATATAGACAGGTGTGTGCCTTTCCAAATCATGTCCAATCATTTGGATTTACCACAGGTGGACTCCAATCGAGCTGTTTTCGCTTTGTCAATATGGGTTATTGTTTGTAGGTAGATAAGAAATTTGTATTATTTAATCCATTTTAGAATAAAGCTATAACATAACAAAATGTGGAAAAATGGAAGGGATGTGAATACTTTCCGAATGCACTGAAAATACTGTTGCCATTCTATGTATTTATGTTGTCTATAAGACAATGATTTACACTATTGTACCTTGAGTGCACAGACACTCTTTACATATTGCATTAATGACACTTGCATTAATGACACTGTCTTACTTTCACATCAGACAGCACAGGTCTATTAGCGTTATTATTGCCTCCAACCGTACAGTATCACATCCTGATTTCCATAGTATCATTCACTTTAAGCCTTAGTCACCCATTTGATATGCAGCGCAGAGCACTACGATTGTGGTTTCCGTCAAGGCAAGGAATCGTTTTCTGCATTTGATAATGCCACCGACCCCAGGAGTGGACTAAAGGATTCTGGGTCAGGTATAATCTTGCTCTTCCATGCACCCTGGCTACTCGAATCCAAACATTGCCTTTCTCTCTTTGAGCCTTTATGGCTTTGACATTTTATGATTAGTTTTACAGTAATGCCCGCCGGCATGTCCTAGGATTCCTGCGATCCGTTCGCCACCAACAACAACAAGAGGTCTGTTTCTTTTCTCTTTTTTTCTTGCCCTCCTCGATCACCATGGAGATAGCCAGGTTGTGTTTACCACCTGACTTCTGTGGGGCACAATGGAAATATGATTATGGTAATGGGGTTGTGTTTAGTGACGATCGAGGAGGACTTGTCCAGACGCTTAGACCCAGTGAAGAGGCCCATTTAGGCGATACCCACAGCCTTAATTAAGATTTTATTCATTTTAATTGAACTAGATGAGCTTTGATTAAGCACACAGAGGCCCCAATGTGGCCGCGCCTAAACAATGGTGGCCCTTTTGTCAACCACATAATGAAGCGCTTCGTCTGCTGTTGCTGTTTTTGGCCGAGAGGAGAGAAGTGCTCATTTGCTTGATGGGCTCTCTGACACCGTCTCTTAATGTGCTTCCAAATGTAGGTAACCTTTGAGAAGCCTTGATCTGTGCGTCACCAGGAAATGCGCAGGGAAGGGATTTAATGTTGCACGTTGCCCTGAAAGCTTTTAATAAAGCTTTCGGCTCATCAGGCAAGACTAACACACACCAGCGGAATTAGGCGGCCAGTGCCATCTCTCACCTCTCTCTCTTTCTCTCGCTCTCTTTCTCTCTGAGAGAAAGGCAATTTGTGTCCTATTTTTATTAATTGAGCTTTTATTGTTATTATTCTTATTAACTTACTTTCCTATAGATGTTGCATTGTCATGTGGTGAACCTGCAAGGGAGCATGTACTTCATGTACTGTATAAATGACAAATAAACAAACTTGAACACACACACACATCTAACTTTGGCATTTACGTGTACATCTCTCTCTCGGAAGCCACTGAGTGCCCCAACAAAAGAAAGAAAGACAAAGCTCTCCTAGCCCACTAATGCACCCACAAAGTGCTTTCTAATATGCACACGGGGAGAAAGATTCAAAGTTTTCTATGGCACTGTAGAGTGGGCCGGCACTCTAAGGTTAATCACAAAGCGGTAGGCCTAAATTTTGGGCACCGTTTATGGAATCAAAGAAAAATGTTGTGTAAGATGGGGATGGACGGCTGCACCAAGCCAAGGCTGCTGCCAGTCAGTGCTGATGAATTAGACTGTGTTCAATTAAAATTACTCATCTTATCCGGCTCCCGCTCCAAACGGCCCGCGCTTTGTATTATTGTCATTTCCCTTAATTACCGGCTGTCCCTACAGCCAGAGTTGTAATTTATGTGGCGGAAATTATTTTCTTAACATCACTCCAATGAGCCTTTCAATTCTTTGTTGCAGTGAACTTTCTGCGGACATGGATTCGATCAGCTGTCTTGTGTTTTTGACTGGCTGTATCTGCATGCACATTGAGAGACCTCCTGCTTGTTGTTGGTCTGAAGGTTACTGTTGTCATGACGTTGGTCTGGGGGGTAGGTTTATGACAGTCATAAATACCTCTTCCCCCTTTTTCCTCTCTCTACCCTACTGAGGTTACATTTGCAAAACTCTTGGTTAACATAGAGATTCTGGGAAAATCAGAAGGTGGGGGGAAATGAACTATATTCTGGTAATGCGACCAATTGAACATATGCGGTGGTACTTAATGAATATGATGTCAGTTCGGTTGTCATCTGAGACATTCTCATCAATGATAAGATGACAAACTCTACAGTGGAAAGTCTACACATCAGAGTTATCGGATTCACAAGGAATTGTTGTTCAATTTAAATGTTTGAATATGAAATTATTCGTGATGGGATGAAATGTGATTTTAGCTTCTAAAATGTGAGATTTGGGTTTTCATAAAATAGGGCTCTGCTCAATCAGTGGCCTGCCCTTGTGAAGGGACATGGGCTATAAAACTTTTCAAACTTTTCAAGCCCTCCTCTCCCTTCCTATACAGTGGGGCAAAAGAGTATTTAGTCAGCCACCAATTGCAAGTTCTCCCACTTAGAGAGAGAGAGGCCTGTAATCATCATAGGTACACTTCAACTATGACAGACAAAATGAGAAAAAAAAATCCAGAAAATCACATTGTAGGATTTTTAATTAATTAATTTGCAAATTATATATATTATATACCCTTTGTTGGCAATGACAGTCTTCACAATGTTTTCACACACTGTTGCTGGTATTTTGGCCCATTCCTCCATGCAGATCTCCTCTAGAGCAGTGATGTTTTGGGGCTGTTGCTGGGCAACACGGACTTTCAACTCCCTCCAAAGATTTTCTATGGGGTTGAGATCTGGAGACTGGCTAGGCCACTCCTTCGTTGCCCAGGCGGTGTGTTTGGGATCATTGTCATGCTGAAAGACCCAGCCACGTTTCATCTTCAATGCCCTTGCTGATGGAAGGAGGTTTTCACTCAAAATCTCACGATACATGGCCCCATTCATTCTTTCCTTTACACGGATCAGTCGTCCTGGTCCCTTTGCAGAAAAACAGCCCCAAAGCATGATGTTTCCACCCCCATGCTTCACAGTAGGTATGGTGTTCTTTGGATGCAACTCAGCATTCTTGGTCCTCCAAACACGACGAGTTGAGTTTTTACCAAAAAGTTATATTTTGGTTTCATCTGACCATATGACATCCTCCCAATCTTCTTCTGGATCATCTAAATGCTCTCTAGCAAACTTCAGACGGGCCTGGACATGTACTGGCTTAAGCAGGGGGACACGTCTGGCACTGCAGGATTTGAGTCCCTGGCGGCGTAGTGTGTTACTGATGGTAGGCTTTGTTACTTTGGCCATAGTGGAGTATGGAGTATGACTGTTTGAGGTTGTGGACAGGTGTCTTTTATACTGATAACAAGTTCAAACAGGTGCCATTAATACAGGTAACGAGTGGAGGACAGAGGAGCCTCTTAAAGAAGAAGTTACAGGTCTGTGAGAGCCAGAAATCTTGCTTGTTTGTAGGTGACCAAATACTTATTTTCCACCATAATTTGCAAATAAATTCATTAAAAATCCTACAATGTGATTTTCTGGAATTTCTCATTTTGTCTGTCATAGTTGAAGTGTACTTATGATGAAAATTAGAGGCCTCTCTCATCTTTTTAAGTGGGAGAACTTGCACAATTGGTGGCTGACTAAATACTTTTTTGCCCCACTGTATAAGCCCTTGACGACAATGTAACCTCCTGTTCCGAGGACGTGAGGACGACGGTCCGATGTCAGAATGGTTCAGATAATAACTACAGAACGAAGCCAACATCAGCGTGAGCTTTGGTTGCGAATGGTATGAACTTTGAACTCTTATTCACTACAGAAGTGATACCTCCTAGCTGTTGAGTTAGCAACAGCCGCTGCAAACGAGGGTTAGGAAGGAACAGACATAGTATCCCGTCTACCACACAACGACGTTACTATAACGTATTCAATTTACCAGCAGAGACATTCTTCAAAAGAACAAAAGGACTCGGTTGGGCAATACGGCCTTCCATCTTCCACCAACCTACCAAAATGCAGCTCAGAGTAAATATTTATTGCATTTTCTTTTTCCAAATGGGCGGTAATTTAGGATGCATAAGATACTGTATTTACGATAGCACAGCTTCGCCCTTTGTTCCTCAGTCTTCCTGCTCTTTCACTCAAACCCAGCCCCTTTTCTTTTGTGTAACAAGCTGTCATATCTGTTTCGCCCGCTAGGGGCGTTTTCCTTTATGACGTAATTTGGAATCAAGTTATGATTTAATTATGTGTATGTGTAATTCTGTGTGATTAGTTAGGTATTTAGTAAATAAGTAATTAAACCCCATTTTGTATTGCTGATTCAACTTGTGAGCCAGGGTTCGTGCAGATAACCAAGAATTTACAACTTTCAGACGAGACTGAATTAAGATTATGATTAATATTGACTGCTATGGATGTAAAATATTACTAGGTCTTTAAGAGTTTATTCGGAAGATAACAGCTCTATAAATATTATTTCGTGGTGCCCGACTCTAGTTAATTACATTTACATGATTAGCTCAATCAGGTAATATTAATGACGGATAAATTATTTTATAGAATAGCATGTCATATCACTTAATCCGGCATAGCCAAAGACACGACACTGTGCTCCTTCTCCTCTTCCTGTGATGTCATTCATTGTTTGTTTGTTGGTCTGTAGTTTACTGTGCTGCTTCTTCTCTTCCTGTGATGTTATGCGTTGTTTGTTGGTCTGTAGTTTACTGTGCTGCTTCTTCTCTTCCTGTGATGTTATTCGTTGTTTGTTGGTCTGTAGGTTACTGTGCTGCTTCTTCTCTTCCTGTGATGTCATTCGTTGTTTGTTAGTTGGTCTGTAAGTTACTGTGCTCCTTCTCTTCCTGTTTGTAGGTTGCTGCTACACCACTTTGCAGTGTAGAGGTTGCAAGTGACATAACACAAGCTGCCAAACTAGAGCAGTAGGTACTCTACCCTTACAGTTATATGTACCAGGAAAGCCCACCCATGGATGTGAAACACATACAACTGCAGAACATTGAGGTACTAACACATCTAATGATCTGTGAGGCCAAATGTCATCAGACAGCTGAAAGCCATGCTGTGGCGAGACAACCTGTGGCTCCGGCCATACTGTATGTGTTGGCTTACTGTATTTCCCCTGCAATAGAATACAGATGGTACGTTATAGTATGGAAACATGTTTTTGCCCCAGAATTTTCAAGCCTTTGAAGAAACCAATTGATAGCTTTGCAATGCGAAAACCAAAAGCACAGAGCACTTTTAGTTAGAGAGAGAGATACATGTTTAGCCATTGAATAGATGGGAATAGATACTCCTCCCGTATCGGCCAGATCTATACAGTTGCATGCCTCCCTGAATTTAGCGTAATGGCTTTATTACCTGCCCATTTTTGCTCCCTCTCCCCTCTCTGCGTGATTGCTGCTGGGAAAATGCTGCCTGCAGCGATATGTTCCTTTTTAGAGCACAGAAATAATGACACGACATGGCGTAATGGATTTGATACAAGCTACGTGCTACGAGGCAACGAAGGGGCAGAAAATTGTTGGTGGGGGTGACGAAGGGACAGTAGAAAGAAAAACAAATCTGAGAGGCAATTCCACAGGAAAAAAAGAGCACAAGCTTCCGCTGAATGCCGCCCCCCCAGCATCTCATAAATGTATTAGAGATTGAAGTCACGGCCCGGGCTCCAATCTCGATAATCGAAAACAAACCTGGTTTAATCCCTCGGGTGTCCTCTGTTGCCTTTCTACGTAGCATCACGCACACACACAACCTCCATGGGCAAACGTGCTGCAATGTTTATTGAATTAATGCACCCTCCAGATGCCAGCGAGAAGACAAACACAGGCGGTATCAAGGTCTTGGACTAACGGTCTCTCTGACAGGAAGTGGCACAATGTAATGCTGTTTCAGGTGTTGGGCCATGCTGTGGGACAGGCCTTTATAGGGCTAATGAAATGATTATTTTGTATGATCATGTAGTTAATGAAACATTTGGAAGAGTTTATACTCCAGATCAGGGGTGTCAAAGTCAAATGGACGGAGGGCCAAATAAAAAAATCAGCTACAAGACGAGGGCCGGACTGTTCGAATGTTCATTGAAAAAATTTTAAATGACGCATATAGTCTAGTGAACCTAATTGAACCTACTGAAAACCTAACAAATATATTACAATATGATCAGATAAATAAAGCAATATTTTCTTATGGCTCTGTCAGTAATCTTTAATTTTCAACAGACACAAAAGACAAATTTCCTTTATATAAATATCCCCATAACATGAACATTAAATGAAAGAAACCGGTATTCAAGGCACCATCAGTAGACTATATTTTCTATTTTAGCAAAAGTGGGCTAAATTTACTTCAAAGAAAAAACAATAATAGCAATTTTCTATCATCCACTCAACTGAAATATTTTTAAAATATAATTGGATTGAAATACAAAAAAATAAAGTGCAAAAATCTATTAATCAAAAACAACACTTTGTTTAAGGAGAAGTAACATGCAGTGAAAACAAATATTAAATTTTAACTTTTAAACTTGAACTGAGTAAAAACTCTAAATATGTGATTGCACAGTAATGTTCACTTGTTTGAGGTTGAGGGTGATACTTGGTGGTGTCCCATCTTTTCCACAAGTTCATCAATGTTCGGGGTAAGGCTCTGAGCTGAAGAAATCCTCAGAATTGAGTGGAGGTGTTCAGCAGTAAGTCGACTTCTGTGTGATGTTTTGTTCAGGTTCATCAAAGAAAACAGTTGTTCACACAGGTATGTGCTGCCAAACATAGACAATGTTTGAGCAGCCTGGATGCGCAGCTGGGGCATTGTGCCGGGGAGGAAACGGGCGAACTCCGCAGCACCCACTGCCGCATATTTTGCCCTCAGTGCATCATTGCATTGGAGGTCAATCAACTCCATTTGGAGGTTTGGTGGTGAGCTTTCCACGTCAACAGCAAATGGGTTACCGAGCAGTTCCAACCTGCTTTTTTGTGCTTCAAAGTCAGCAAATCGGCGTCGAAAGTCAGCGGCAAGCATACCTATTTTATCAGCCAACTGTGTGCTCGGGAACGCACTGGTAGAGAGCTTCTCTTTCATGGTCTGGCAGCTGGGAAAGTGGCTCAAATTTTCTTTCCGCATCTGCGTCTCCCACAGAGTCAGTTTGGTTTTAAATGCCTTCACTGTACTGTACATATCAGAGATGACACGATCCCGACCCTGCAGCTGCAAGTTTATTGCATTCAGATGACTCGTAATGTCACACAGAAAAGCCATTTCACACAGAAACATTTCGTCTCGGAGTTGTGTTGTGTCTTTCCCTTTGCTGTCCAAGAACAGACAAATCTCCTCACGAAGCTCGAAACATCTTTGAAGCACCTTTCCCTGGCTTAGCCATCGCACCTCTGTGTGATAAGGCAAATCACCATGCTCCGTTTCTAACTCCGTCAGAAATGCCTTGAACTGGCGGTGATTCAAACCTTTGGCTCTGATAAAGTTAACTGTGCGCGTGATGATGCTCATTACATGCTCCATTTTCAAGGCTTTACCGCACAACGCTTCCTGGTGTATGATACAATGATAAGCTGTCAGCTCACCTGTCGCGTTTTCCTCTTGCATCTTTTCCCGTATCTTCGCCACCAGTCCGCTCCTGTGTCCACACATCGCAGGTGCTCCGTCGGTTGTCAAACCCACGAGTTTTTCCCAAGGCAGCTCCATCTCATTTACACATCTTGACACCTCTTCATACAAATCATGCCCCGTAGTTGTGCCATGCATAGGACGTAAAGCCAAAAACTCCTCTGTCACGCTTAGGTTGGAGTCCACTCCGCGGATGAAAATTGACAACTGGGCAATGTCAGAAATGTCGGTGCTCTCATCCACAGCCAAGGAATATGCAATAAAATCTTTTCCCTTTTTCACAAGCTGCTCTTTTAGATTGATGGACAACTGGTCTACTCTCTCGGCAATGGTGTTTCTGCTCAGACTCACATTTAAAAAGAGTTGCCTTTTTTCTGGGCAAACTTCGTCACAAACTTTAATCATGCAGTTTTTGATGAAATCCCCCTCCGTAAATGGCCGGGCTGATTTAGCGATCTCTTCTGCCAAAATAAAACTGGCCTTGACAGCAGCCTGGCCTTGTGATTTGGCTTTTTTGAACAGAGCCTGTCGAGATTTGAGGCCTCGTTTTAATTCCTCTGCCTTTTGTAGCCTTTGTTCCATGTCCATATTCTTGTTTTTGTCCGCGTGTTTCGTTTCATAATGTCGTCTCAGATTATACTCTTTCAGTACCGCCACACTTTCTCCACACAGAAGACACACAGGTTTTCCAGCTACCTTCGTGAACATATACTCCGACTCCCACCTTGTTTGAAACCCCCGGTTCTCAGTATCCACCTTCCGTTTTGCCATTTTTGATGGGTATCTGAAAGTTAATTTTACTGTGATGCTGACGACTGCTGTGCCAATAAATATTGAAATGAAGCAGCCTACTGCTCGGTGCGTCACCTTTGCATTGTGGGAAATGTAGTATTGGTGCGTGTAAAAGATCTGCGGGCTGCCGGCTTGCTGCGGGCCGGTTCTAATAATAAATCAAGATCATCCCAGGGGCCGTAAAAAACCTTCTTGCGGGCCGGATGTGGCCCGCGGGCCTTGACTCTGACATATGTGCTCCAGATGGACCCTATGGAGTAGATCAGGCATGACATTTTTTTACTCTATATTGGCAGACGTATGAAGTGAGGTTAAACACAGTTGTGGTGTGTTTGAAGCAAGCAGTTGAAGGCATCTCCACTCTGTCGTCTGATTTCTGTTGTAGTCTCCTCTTTTTCTCTCTCTCTCTCTCTCTTCCATAGTGTGTAGCATGTAGTTGAAGCCAAATAAAAAAATGTTTCTCTCTCTCTCCTAAAGCTACATTGGGGACCCTGGACTTCAGTTTACTGTATGACCAGGAAAACAACGCTTTGCACTGTACCATCAACAAAGCCAAGGTGAGCATTCATGATGTTTGTCATTCAACGGGAAATTGTTTCCATGGTTTAGGGTTAACCAATGTAAAACACACACACACACAACCAGAACCACCCCAAGCATGGATCAACATCTCATAGGTTAATTCATTATATCAGTTGTTAATTAATTACCAATCTGTGCTATTAAGCTGTTGTCAAGTTTAAACTATAACCTTTTCGTAATGCTTGTCGAAATAGCAGATGTAGTATTGATACTCACATTTGTATTGCTTGGTAGTCACTGCAGCAATTCCATTTAAGTACCTAGGTCCGGGGCTCAATAGCAGTACATATTACGATCCATACATAGCAATATAGTAGGTAGCTGGTCTCTAACTAACTTTGCATAATGACAGGGAATAAATTGTATGTTTCTTGTTAAATAGTCAGACGTTTGCAGTTTATCCTGCTTTAAATGCAGCCTGTAAATGGTACCATCATTTCCCCCCCTATTTCGGATAAAAGATGAAGAGGACTTTTAGAGCTCAGCAGCTCTCTCTTTTCCTATTTTCAGATATCTAGAACGGTCACATAAAGTAGGCTCCACGGACATTCATGATGCTACATGGATATATTTTGATGAAGGTGGTTGATAGCCCTTCTCTGTCGCAAACACACACACTCCAGGCTCATAGCTAAACATGTACCAGAGGCTCGCAGGGGGATCACTGGCAGCTTGTTTTGGCTCTGTCGGTGTGTGTGTGTGTGTTCTCTGCTTCTTGCCACTCCGTGGTCATGTGAAGGGTATTTCCTCTGACAACAGGCTTCTGGTAGCATCTGTTGCTGTTCACTTTACTCTGGATCCAAACGAAGCCTTTAGTCTGTCCTTACAGCAGCTCTGCAGTACACACACAGGTCAACACAAGCACATGTGCATGCACAGGCTCACACACTCACGAACACACACACCCACAAAGGAAAACACACACATGCATGCACCTGCTTACGCACACAGTCAAACCCACACAAAAACACATGTGCATGCGCACGCACACATTCAAATCCACACACACTCAAATCCCCCAAGAAGGGAAATCTCTTCATGTCTGAGGCTCAAAGCATTTTCCCTCACTGTGTTTTGTTTAAATAATCGGTGCTTCTTCTTGAAGATTACTTTTAGGTTTCAGTAGCTCATTCACTGGGCTCTAGGACAAAGCAGGAAACATCTGTAGACATTTCAGATATCTCTTCCCCTCTGTTGCTCACCCAAATTCTTTGTGACATTTACTAGTTAATGATCTCAAATGGATTTCCTGTGACCTACTGCATGCTATTGTATTGTGGCTTGGTCTGCAATAGGCCAGACAGGATGTCTGAATGCAGTGGCTCAAGAGGAATGTCTGAAATCAGGATTATTTACTGAAGACTGCATGCTTTCCAGCCCAAACAAACAGCGTCACCATCCAAATCAACAAGGTGGGGAAAAAGTTACAGAGCCTCTGCTATCTTTTCCCTCTCCACTCGAAGATGAAGTGGCCATTTTCCTTTTCCACCTTGCTCATAATTGTCTTTTCAGGATAAGTAGGTCCAATTTACCCAGGCAGATCCACAATGGCTGGCTTGGGGGGGAATGCCAGACAAGGAGAGTCAGGTCAGACACTTACTTTGCCCTCTTCCACATACCCTTTTCTCCTCAAAGAGAACCAGCTGGCAGATCTGAGAATAACCCCTTCTTGTTCCAATCCCTTCTATTCCCCAAGGAAAGAATTTAAGTCACAGGGGTAACACACTGGGGTCATGTTCAGCAGGGCATGCTGTATAATTTCTTTTTGCAATGGAAAATGAAAATCTGTGGTTTTAAGTTCAAGCAGTACCTCCCTCTTTCACCCCAGTTTCTCCCTACCAAACATGCCAATCTGAGATGCCAGATTAGGCCTTTGGTTAGTGACTTCCTCTGGGATTTCAGCTGCTCCAGCTGTCACAGTCAGTGCAAGGCTCTACATGAAACCCCAGGTGTCATAGTAGGCAGCAGGCTTCCTCTGCTCTGATACCTGGCAGCGGACTAGCGAAGCCCCAGTCCAGGGAGCTCCAGGCGACTCCTTGGGCTTCCTCTCAAAGCCTTGGAACAGCAGCTGGGCTAGCATCAGAGAAACTCCCTGGGAGAGACTGCTAGAAAGGCTCCCTCTGGGCTTGTGGATGGCCTCACTTTTTAGGGCGGTCTTCACTAGAACACAAAAAACACATTTGTATTTTTTTCACTGTTGGGATTTCTGCAAGGTTTTGAGGGTTTGAAGAGTATTCGGTCCCATTAGGGTGCTTGTCATCGCTTAACATAACTGGAATGCATGCCAAAAAGACAAAATACTCAAATGCAGCAGCAGAGCCTTTTAAAACTCTGCTTTCTTTCTTTGGTGGTGGGGAAATTTCACCTCTATGACTTACTTGTGACAGACTAAATACCTGCTTCACGTAGATTTTGACATCCTCCACGCACTATCTTTAGTGCAAAAGTGAACACACTAGAAAAGACTGGTAAGATAAGCAGTTGAATGGAGTCGAGAAAACGTTTAAAGAGACTCAAGTTTTCTTTAATTCCTAAAAGAGGACATTGATGGGTGTTTTTCCCTGGCATGGATTCATATGTTAATGTAAAGGCCACTCAGGACATGCATGGTCAATAAATAACTACAGGATTGATGCATTTCTGCCAAGAACAAAGTGTGTAGAAAAAGTTATATTTTTCTTTACGAATTCTCAGGAGAGAGAACAGAGGCCTATTCCCTATCTAGAGCACTTCATTACATTGTTTGATCCATCACCTGTTTTACTTAGACTGAACCATCAAGCATGATGAGCCACTCTGGACGAAGCTAGCGTAGATAGGCTAAGCATCGCTAGCTAGTGGATCTTGGCCGATAGTACTAATGACCGTGAGCAGTGGTACGGTCCCTCTCTCGCTGTGGAAAATACAATTGTTTGCTAAATCTAAGTAATATAGATAATATAGTACATTGGGGAGAACAAGTATTTGATACTCTACCGATTTTGCAAGTTTTCCTACTTACAAAGCATGTAGAGGTCTGTAATTTTTATCATAGGTACACTTCAACTGTGAGAGATGGAATCTCAAACAAAAATCCAGAAAATCACATTGTAAGATTTCTAAGTAATTAAATTGCATTTTATTGCATGACATAAGTAGTTGATACATCAGAAAAGCAGAGCTTAATTTTTGGTACAGAAACCTTTGTTTGCAATTACAGAGATCATACGTTTCCTGTAGTTCTTGACCAGGTTTGCACACACTGCAGCAGGGATTTTGGCCCACTCCTCCATACAGACCTTTTCCAGATCCTTCAAGTTTCGGGGCTATCGCTGGGCAATACGGACTTTCAGCTCCCTCCAAAGATGTTCTATTGGGTTCAGGTCTGGAGACTGGCTAGGCCACTCCAGGACCTTGAGATGCTTCTTACGGAGCCACTCCTTAGTTGCCCCTGGCTGTGTGTTTCGGGTCGTTGTCGTGGCTGGGTCTTCCAGCATGACCCATCTTCAATGCTCTTACTGAGGGAAGGAGGTTGTTGGCCAAGATCTCGCGATACAAGGCCCCATCCATCCTCCCCTCAATACGGTGCAGTCGTCCTGTCCCCTTTGCAGAAAAGCATCCCCAAAGAATGATGTTTCCACCTCCATGCTTCACGGTTGGGATTGTACTCATCCTTCTTCTTCCTCCAAACACGGCGAGTGGAGTTTAGACCAAAAAGCTCTATTATTTGTCTCATCAGACCACATTACCTTCTCCCATTCCTCCTCTGGATCATCCAGATGGTCATTGGCAAACTTCAGACGGGCCTGGACATGCGCTGGCTTGAGCAGGGGGACCTTGCGTGCGCTGCAGGATTTTAATCCATGACGCCGTAGTGTGTTACTAATGGTTTTCTTTGAGACTGTGGTCCCAGCTCTCTTCAGGTCATTGACCAGGTCCTGCCGTGTAGTTCTGTGCTGATCCCTCAACTTCCTCATGATCATTGATGCCCCACGAGGTGAGATCTTGCATGGAGCCCCAGACCGAGGGTGATTGACCGTCATCTTGAACTTCTTCCATTTTCTAATAATTGCGCCAACAGTTGTTGCCTTCTCACCAAGCTGTTGGCCTATTGTCCTGCAGCCCATCCCAGCCTTGTGCAGGTCTACAATTGTATCCCTGATGTCTTTACACAGCTCCCTGGTCTTGGCCATTGTGGAGAGGTTGAAGTCTGTTTGATTGAGTGTGTGGACAAGTGTCTTTTATACAGGTAACAAGTTCAAACAGGTGCAGTTAATACAGGTAATGAGTGGAGAACAGGAGGGCTTCTTAAAGAAATACAATGTGATTTTCTGGATTTTTGTTTTAGATTTCATCTCTCACAGTTGAAGTGTACCTATGATACAAATGATAGACATGCTTTGTATGTAGGAAAACCTGCAAAATAGGCAGTGTATCAAATAATTGTTCTCCCCACTGTATCTATGAACATATGTTGCCATCCACAAAGATACACTGTGTAGTAGGGAATGTTTTAAACTAAAAAACCACTGCTTGGTGTACAATCTTGGGGAATGAGAGACAATCTATTATTTTCTGGGATTTCTGAGACAGATAATATCAAACAAGAGTATAGTGTGAAGGAATTTATGACTAAAAAGATGAAACTGCTCCCTGATTTGGTGGAGAAAATCACCTTCTTTAGGGTGCATAGAATGGGGAAATCTTTCAGAGGCAGACCTCGCACAATTATTGTGCGCTTTGAACATTTCAAAACAGAATGAAATGGTCAAAAGCAGGGGCAGAGAATGAAAAGGAACTAACTATGGGATGAATGACCACTTTCCCCATGACATAAGCAAGTACTATATTCTGTCATGAAAGAACACAGGGGCCGGAGCACCCGAGTTGCACCGGTTGTGGACAAAATGTACAGAAATGGCCAACTGTTCCCGAGACACAAAAAATGATCCCCTGGCTGTTTTAGTTCATTCCCTCTTTGCCATGACTTCTGAATCCCGCATTCCACTAAAAACACAATGACTGCATCTACAAGAATTTCACATTCTGTTGATTTGCAATTATCAAAGAAAGGACTGTATACCACCCATTTAAAGATGTGTAGCCTTCCTAATAAAATCAATGAAGTCTATGACTCGGTACATAAAAACAACGTGCATGTTCTAGCAATCACCACCTGGAAAATTGTGCTACTGATGAACAGGTCAGCGTCAGTGGTTAAACTATTATTAGAAAGGACAGGAACAGACAAGGTGGTGGTGTTGCAATATATATATATATATACAGATACTATATACTATGGCTACAGGTTCATTTAACATTTCAACCATCAATTTTGGTGGGGTGTGTGTACAGGCAACCATGTTCACATGTATCTTACCTGGATGATATACAGTATGTGACCATGCCTCTGATGAATTAAAGAGTTATACATTCTCTGAGATTTTTCTCTGACACACGTGTATTTGGGGAGTTTTCCGATTATTCTCTGCAGATCCTCTCAAGCTCTGTCAGGTTGGATGGGGAGTGTTGTTGCACAGCTATTTTCAGGTCTCTCCAGAGATGTTTGACCGGGTTCAAGTCCGGGCTCTGGCTGGGCCCACTCAAGGACATTCAGAGACTTGGACCGAAGCCACTCCTTTGTTGTCTTGGCTGTGTGTTTAGAGTCATTGTCCTGTTGGCAGGTGAACCTTCGCCCCAGTCTGAGATCCTGAGTGCTCTGGAGCAGGTTTTCATCAAGGATCTCTCTCTACAGTACTTTGCACCGTTCAGCTTTGCCTCGATCCTGACTAGTCTCCCAGTCCCTGCTGCTGAAAAACATCCCCACAGCATGATGCTGCCACCACAGTGCTTCACTTTAGGGATGGTGCCATGTTTTCTCCAGACTTGACACCTGGCATTCAGGCCAAAAATAGTTCAATTTTGGTTTCATCAGACCACAGAATCTTGTTTCTCATGGTCTGAGAGTCATTAGGTGCCTTTTGGCAAACTCCAAGCGGGCTGCCATGTGCCTTTTACTGAGGAGTGCTGGTGGAGTGCTGCAGAGATAGTTGTCCTTCTGGAATGTTTTCCCATCTCCACAGAGGTACTCTGGAGCTCTGTCAGAGTGACCATTGGGTTCTTGGTCAACTCCCTGACCAAGGCCCTTCTCCCGCCATTGCTCAGTTTGGCTGGGCGGCCAGCTTTCAGAAGAGTATTTGTGGTTCCAAACTTCTTCCATTTAATAATGATTGAGGCCACTTTCTTCTTAGGGAAGGCAATTCTGCAGAAACGTTTTGGTACCCTTCCCCAGATATGTACCTGGACACAATTCTGTCTCAGAGCCCTTTGACCTAATGGCTTGGTTTTTGCTCTGACATGCACTGTCAACTTTGGGACCTTATATAGACAGGTGTGTGCCTTTCCAAATCATGTCCAATCAATTGAATTTACCACAGGTGGACTCCAGTCAAGTTGTAGAAACATCTCAAGGATGATCAATGGAAACAGGATGCACCTGAGCTCAATTTCAAGTCTCATAGCAAAGGGTCTGAATACTTATGTCAATTTGCAAACATTTCTACAAACTAGTTTTAGCTTTGACATTATGGGGTATTGTGTGTGTAGATTGCTAAGGATTTTTCTTTTTGTTAATCCATTTTAGAATAAGGCTGTAATGTAACAACATGTGGAAAGAGTCAAGGGGTCTGAATACATTTCCAAGACACTGGAACTGTAAACATTTTCTTGATGACTTAAAAGATATGCCTTGGGAATTGGTCTACCTTGAAGACAACATAAATCATGTAGTAGAATGTTTCACAACATTTTATAAGGATGGTTGATCGCAATGCCCAAATAATAATAGAAAAACTGTGAAGGTCAGCCCATCGCCATGGATAGACAATGAGCTATGTGTGGTTTTTACACAGTGATATGAGGCAAAGAGTCATGCTATTAACTCACAATTCGAATCTGATATAATGTTGTACAGGAAACCCGCGGAACTATGCTGTGTAACTGAATCATCCGAATGTAATATTATTTTGTACAAAAAAAGCTTTCACTGTCTGCAAAAACAATCCCACATCAGTCTGGAATACTGTGAAAGGCCTCCTGGGCACATCCAGCACATAGTATCAATCCACTGTGGAAGTAAATTAGGAAATAAAAACAAAACCTATTGACATTGCTAATCATTTTGCAGATTATTTTGAAAATAAGGTGAACAGTCTAATGCTGAATACGTATGAGTCATCCTGTCAATGAAAGGGACATTGTTAATTCTATTGACAAAATCATCAAAAGCCTGCAGTTTCACATTACCACAGGCATCAACTGATGAAGTGCTCAAAGCATCAATGTGATTACCTGAGGACAAGTCACCTGGCTTTATCTCATTGACAAACTTCTTTGACTAGCAGCACCATATATTGCAGCTGCAATTAGGCATATTTTTTGAAGGAATTAAAGTTTCCTAATGAATGGAAACATGCAAAATTGTGTCGAATTCCAAAAGGCAAAACAACCTTTTATCAGACCGTAGACTAGCCCACTGTCATCATTTAGTAATATTTTTTAAGCAATTGTCAGTAACTGTATATGGGTGTACAGCCGTGGCCAAAAGTTTTGAGAATGACACAAATATTAATTTTAAGTTTGCTGCTTCAGTGTCTTTAGACATATTTTTGTCAGATGTTTTTATTTTTGTCAGATGTTACTATGGAATATTGAAGTATAATTACAAGCATTTCATAAGTGTCAAAGGCTTTTATTTGCAGTGTTGACCTTTCTTT
This sequence comes from Oncorhynchus clarkii lewisi, assembly GCF_045791955.1. Taxonomy (NCBI): domain Eukaryota; kingdom Metazoa; phylum Chordata; class Actinopteri; order Salmoniformes; family Salmonidae; genus Oncorhynchus; species Oncorhynchus clarkii. The sequence continues at coordinate 18,293,630 of NC_092156.1, forward strand.
TTCAAGACCTCTGCAATCTGCCCTGGCATGCTGTCAATTATCTTCTCGGCCACATCCTGACTGATGGCAGCCCATTCTGGCATAATCAATGCTTGGAGTTTGTCAGAATTTGTGGGGTTTTGTTTGTCCCCCCGCCTTTTGAGGATTGACCACAAGTTCTCAATGGGATTAAGGTCTGGGGAGTTTCCTGGCCATGGACCAAAATATTGATGTTTTGTTCCCCGAGCCACTTAGTTATCACTTTTGCCTTATGGCAAGGTGCTCCATCATGCTGGAAAAGGCATTGTTTGTCAACAAACTGTTCCTGGATGGTTGGGAGAAGTTGCTAAATTGTGTTGCTACCATTCTTTATTCATGGCTGTGTTCTTAGGCAAAATTGTGAGTGAGCCCACTCCCTTGGCTGAGAAGCAAACCCAGACATGAATGGTCTCAGGATGCTTTACTGTTGGCATGACATAGGACTGATGGTAACGCTCACGTTGTCTTCTCCGAACAAGTTTTTTCCAGATACCTCAAACAATCGGAAAGGGGATTCGTCAGAGAAAATGACTTTACCCCAGTCCTCAACAGTCCAATCCCTGTACCTTTTGCAGAATATCAGTCTGTCACTGATATCAGTCTGTATTTACTGGAGAAAAGTGGCTTCTTTGCTGCCCTTCTTGACACCAGGCCATCCTCCAAAAGCATTTTCCTCACTGTGTGTGCAGATGCACTCACACCTATCTGCTGCCATTCCTGAGCAAGCTCTGTACTGGTGGTGCCCCAATCCCGTAGCTGAATCAACTTTAGGAGACGGTCCTGGCGCTTGCTGGACTTTATTGGGCACCCTGAAGCCTTCTTCACAACAATTGAACCACTCTCCTTGAAGTTCTTTATGATCCGATAAATGGTTGATTCAGGTGCAATCTTGCTGGCAGCAATATCCTTGCCTGTGAAGCCCTTTCTGTGCAAAGCAATGATGACGGCACGTGTTTCCTTGCAGGTAACCATGGTTTACAGAGGAAGAAGAATGATTCCAAGCACCACCCTCCTTTTGAAGCTTCCAGTCTGTTATTCAAACTCAATCAGCATGACAGAGTGATCTCCAGCCTTGTCCTCGTCAACACTCACACCTGAGTTAACGAGAGAATCACTGACATGATGTCAGCTGGTCCTTTTGTGGCAGGGCTGAAATGCAGTGGAAATGTTTTTTGGGGGATTCAGTACATTTGCATGGCAAAGACGGACTTTGCAATTAATTTCAATTAATCTGATCACTCTTCATAACATTCTAGAGTATATGCAAATTACCATCATACAAACTGAGGCAGCAGACTTTGTGAAAATGTATATTTGTGTCACTCTCAAAACTTTCGGCCACAACTGTATATAGAACAAAATAAAATTAGCACAGCCTACCAGCATGCATACCTTAACCTGTTGCGTCGACCAAACCCGGATCCGGGATTCTATTTACAGACCTAAGCTCATTACCATAACGCAACGTTAACTATTCATGAAAATCGTAAATGAAATGAAATAAATATGACATCTCGCAAGCTTAGCCTTTTGTAAACAACACTGTCATCTCAGATTTTCAAAATATGCTTCTCAACCATAGGAAAACAATCATTTGTGTAAAAGTGGCTAGCTAGCGTAGCATTTAGCGTTAGCATTAGCGTTAGCATCCAGCACGCAAGATTTCAACAAAAACATAAAAGCCTTCAAATAAAATCATTTACCTTTGAAGAACTTCGGATGTTTTCAATGAGGAGACTCTGTTAGATAGCAGATGCTCAGTTTTTCCAAAAAAGATTCCTTGTGTATTAGAAATAGCTCCGTTTTGTACATCACATTTGGCTACCAAAAAAAACACGAAAATTCAGTCCTCAAAACGCAAACTTTTTTCCAAATTAACTCCATAATATCGACTGAAAACATGGCAAACGTTGTTTAGAATCAATCCTCAAGGTGTTTTTCACATCTCTTCAATGATATATCGTTCGTGGAAGCATGGTTTCTCCCCTCAATCAAATGGAAAAGTACAAGCAGCTGGCGTTTGCGCACCGAATTCCACGCAGGACACCAGGCGGACACTTGGAAAATGTAGTCTCTTATGGTCAATCTTCCAATGATATGCCTACAAATACGTCACAATGCTGCAAACACCTTGGGGAAACGACAGAAAGTGTAGGCTCATTCCTTGCGCAATCACAGCCATATAAGGAGACAATGGAAAACAGAGCTTCAGAGATTCTGCTCATTTCCTGCTTGACGCATCATCTTGGTTTCGCCTGTAGAATGAGTTCTGGGGCACTTACAGACAATATCTTTGCAGATTCTGAAACTTCAGAGTGTTTTCTTTCAAAAACTGTCAAGAATGTGCATAGTCGAGCATCTTTTCGTGACAAAATATCGCGCTTAAAATGGGAACGTTTTTTATCCAAAAATGAAATAGCGCCCCTAGAGATCCAACAGGTTAAGGATCACTTGACTGCAACAGCTCTGGTTGATTTAACAGATCAATGGCTCTGGTCACATGACCAAGGTAAACTTCTGGGTGTGCTGCTTCTTGATTTTAGTGCTGCTTTTTATATTGTTGATTAAATTGTGTCACTATTGATCTGATTACACCTCATTAAGATGCTTACAGTTCTTTGTTGTCAACAGAAAGTTTACATTCACAAATGGTGCCTATTCTGAACCTCATTCTGTATACTGTGGTGTCCCACAAGGCAGCTCCCTAGGACCTCTTATATGCTTCAAATGATCTCCCTCTGGTGCTCTCCAATTCTATGGCATGTTTGCTGACAATACCACTGTCTATGTAACAGGCAATTTTGTAGGGCAGCTAAAAAATGCTCTTGAAGCTGACATGATTAATATTTCAACTTGGATATCCCAAAACAAATTAGTACTAATAAAACCAAGACAATACTAATATGAATGAAGAGAAGGAAGAAACTGCACTCCTCACAGCTGACAGATGGCAGGACACCCACAGATGAGGTTTCAGAGGCTAGGCTGTTAAGTGTGCTGCTAGACAACAGTATCTCTTGGTCATCACACATTTCACAGCTCTGCAACAAAATCATCGGCACCTCCTGCATGCTCAGAAGGACTGTGAAATATATGCCAGAGCAAATACTTAAACAAATCTCACAAGCTCTCATCCATAGTCAAATTAACTACTGCTCTGTCGTCTGGGGTAATGCAAGTATTGGTGACCTAAAGAGAATGCAGAAATAACAAAATAAGGCATTCCAAATGGTTCTGCAATGTGGTTACAAGAGGTCTTCCATATAATTAAATAATGCACTCATATGGCCGACTGTCAAGAAAATTATAGAAAATAATATACAAATTATTTTTCATAATATTCACCACTCTGAAAAACCAGCCGCTATATATGATGAACTGGATACGGTCAAAGACAAATACTGTCGTAACACACAGAGCAGAACCAAGGCCACCTACAGACCACCAAAACCCAACTTAGAGCTGGGCAAAAGAGCTTTTAGAGATTAATTAACAATATTTGTTTTTACATTTCTTAAGGACTTGGAAGACTGGCCCTTGGGCTGAAAGTACATTCAAATCAAACAGAGGCTAGAATAAAAGCTTTCATTTGTTGTTGGGTGGTAATCAATAGAAAGTCATTGTTCCCATTCCTCAGAGCTGCGCTGGCTATTAGTGCTCTACAGGGGACATAGGCCTTTTATGTGTGAAACTCACTATCACCCCTCAGGGTTCTCCACTATTCATCACGTTCATCCCCCATTAATGTTGAGCCATTCCTAGAGCAAGTAAGTTTACTATTGTGTGATGATGAAAAATCACCCACGCTTTGTCTGGCAAGAGTCGGTGTTCAATGCGGCAATACTTATTTCCGTAGTTATCGTGTTATATGTTGCTGGACTATAAAACGTGCATTGTTGCACATATTTGTTCATTCTTACTCATTCTAAGATACTGCATGGGTATTGACTTAGACATTTCTTTTCCAAATTACACCCAGTAGTCAGATCGTACGTCAGGCATTTATTGATTTGTTTTGATTTCCCAAAATGCAATAATTAGCTAAAGTGAATTGCAGTTCACTTTGATAATGATATGGTTGCGTTGTTCATTTTCTCTGCTTGGTACTTATGCCTTCCACATTAGAGCCTCCTCTTCAGTGTCAACAAAAGCCACTCCAGCTAACAGAAGCGTGCTCTTAAAGGGAGACCTGAGCCAGTTCCGGAGTCCTGTGGTGTTATTGCCTATGATTGTTACTTGAAAAGTGTTGAAGTAACAGTGAGACAAAGAAGCGCCTCTGACAGGACTTGGCCCTCCATCCTGTAGCTCTGTACCTGTCAGGGTGGCTGGATAGCACAGAGGGTAGCTGGCAGCTGAGGGGACAGACTGGGCATGGCAGTGGGTAGGAGAGTGGGAGCCCCTGGCAGGCCAGTCTGCATTGATTGATGGCAGCTATTTGCAGACTGGTTGACTCCTGAACTGTATCCATTGCCAGACTGAGGGACAAATGTGGAGGGATGTGGTTTCTTTCTCTTGCATTCTCCCAGTGTGTATCAGATGAGATGATATTGCATCTCAATAAGCCAAACTGAATTCCTTCACTTAAATAATTGGAGCGGTAAAAACAAATCTCCCAGAAGTTTCTGAGCTTTCAGATTTGCACAGAGGGGGAGGGGCCACACAGACTGGAGCCCACTTAAGAGAATTGAGAGTCCATAGTTACACAATCACATACCCAATCACATACCCAGCTCTCCAGTGTGACAGGATTCTGATAATTACCCGTCCATCTCGGTAACTGTTATTGGACCACGCACAGCCGTAATTAAAACAAAGCTGTAGAATCCTGTACAATCCCATTCAAGCCACGTGGTTTACCCGGAATAATCCATGGCTCCTGGAACTGGGAGATAACTTGTTTGTTTTTATCTCCCCCAAGTTCATTAGCGAGTCATTGTGAAGCTTAGAGAGCCAGCTATTATGAAGGAGGAGGCTTCGTCTCCAGCCTGACAGAGCGTAGAGAGGCTGCTGTCTATCTTCTAATGCAAAGTTGACAAGCCACCTGTCATGCGATCTCGCGGCTGTTGCGTGTGTCTGTTTGTTGTAGCAGAAATACAGAGCCAAAAATGTTTCATCGTATCAAAGATAGGTTGTGCGACGACATTTTAACAAATTTTATCTGGACTGTAACTATCAGCATTGACAGCAATGATGGTCTCCACTCTTTGACGTCTTTAGTTGTCCTCACCATAACGAGCATTGCCAGAGAAGCACAGGTGACCAAGGTCACAAACTCTCTGACCTTGTATTTTCTGATAGCTGTGGTAGATGTGAGCTTTGTTTTGATGTGCATTGAATTAATTATAGCTTGACGGAGAGCCTAAGATGTTGCAGGCAATATTGACTTCATATGCTGTTTCAATGGATCCGGAGACACATACTTCAGTCCTAGCCATAATGCACATTAAGAAACCTGTTAGTCTAAGAGGCACATAAGGGATAACGTCGTTAATAAGTTTTATCTGTAAAATGATTCAACCAAGATGGATTGAGCATTGATGATACAATATTGCTAACACACACACACACACACACACACACACACACACACACACACACACACACACACACACACACACACACTAGTCTTCCACATGCTTCTAGTGAAGCTAGTGTGCAGTATGTTTATGGTGAGTTGTTACGCATAACATCCTGGACAACACTCTTACCAGTATGTGAACCCTTACTCCTCATCCTGTGAGACCATGGCTATCTAAAATAACATTTTTTTTTGACTTTGGGTATTTTCTCTCATAGAAGCCATGATGGAGGCAATGGCAAAGGAGAGCTCCCATGTCACATTACAACTCTAACGTGATCTTAGATAGGTGGCTTTGACTGCTGATTCAGTGGAATGCCAACAGCAATGTTCATGCATCAATCTGCATTTTTATGGCTGTGACTTCAGATAACTAAATATTCTCCCATGACCCACATGAGGTGAAAATTGATGTTTAATTGAACCTCCAGGCACCATATTAATGTGGTAGTTAATGTGGTAGTTTTTTATGTAACGATACTCATTCTCATTATTTGTTTAGCCTTTGGTGCAACAGTAATGTAGTAGTATGTGACTCACTGACCGAATTATATGAGTGGCACATTCTATCTCAAACTTTTGTTGTAAAACAGGATTTGGAAATGTTTATTAAAAGAACCTTAACAAGGCCAACTTAATCCCTAACAATGAGTTTCAAGGTAACAATGTTTCGAAACTGTAGACTTTCTAGCAACTCACCATGAAATACAAACTTACATTTAATTTAATTGTAACACACTTTTCAAATTCCGTCTTGGTTATTATTTTAAAAGTGTTTCCAAACTCAAGCATTTTCATTTGCTTTGTAGTTTTTGTTTTAAAAGTTCAGACAATACTCTCTGTCTTTCCACTCCCCCTTTCTTTTTCTTTTCCTCAAAGGCATGCTGTTGTTTTTCTCTTCATCTAAAGTCTTCATATTTATTTTATGTTTCTCTTTTCTCCACCTTACTCTGTTGCATGCACTCCTATCTCTCGACATGGTCCTGGTTTACGTTTGCTGGGGAACAGCTCCCCAATCCCAGGTATAAGAAGGTAAGGCACCGACTCCCACTGTTCCCTGTGGAGTGGAAAATCCATAACCAAACCCTAACCAACCTACACCAACCCAATCAATTACCATTTTCTCCTGTGGTGTGCACAAATGAAAAACAAACCCTAACCAGCCTACACCATCCACAACCAATTACCACTTTCCCCTGTGGAAGGGACAGCCTCTAATCAAACCCATACCAAACCCTAACCAGCAGCCTACACCAACCCAGACCAACTCCCACTTTATCCTGTAGAGTGGACAACCCATAACCAAACCTTAACCAGCCGACACCAACCCCAACCAACTCCTAATATCCCCTTTGGAGTGGACAACCCCTATCCATACCTTAACCAAACCTTAACCAACCTAGACCAACCCCAACCAACTCCCAATGTCCCCTTTGGAGTGGACAACCCCTAACCAAACCCTTACTAAACAGTAACCAGCCTATACCAACCCTAACCAACTCTTTCCCGCTATTGGCATCCCACCAAGTAATACCTGGTGGCACTTCCAGGCAGCCCCTCGAGAGTAACGTGTTACAATGTTTGAAATATTTGTTTTTTATAGTTTTTTGTTGTTGTCGCACTGCATACTTTACCTTGCTTTTTTAAACGATTAAGCATGGCTTTGATAACGATGGATTGTACAAACGTTGTGCAATACTCAACATATTTTCTATGAATTTACAAAAAACTCAAGGCGTATCCGAGACAAATGTCAGTGCTTTGGGATAATGCGCGCAAGAAGCCAGATGAGAGGGACTACAGCTGGTAAGGGCAGACATAGGAAAATACTAAATAATAGAAGGTAACAGACCTAAAATACTTCAAACACACAATCGCTCAAGTGAACTCAAGAGTTGTAAATTAATTATGTGATGTCGCAAATATGTCCAAAAATGCCACAGAGACTCCGAATGTTTGTAATTCAAGGTCATTGATTAACAAAGTGGATGAATTTAAACTGCTTCTTCAATCTGTAAATGCAGACATTGGATGTGTCACTGAAACTTAGGCCCACAAAAATATCCCAGATAAATATATTTTCTAACAAGAAAATCTGTTCAGAAAATGACAGGTCCAGAGGGGATGATTACCTGTTCAAGAGTCTTATGACTTGCGGGTAAAAACGGTTGAGAAGCCTTTTTGTCCTAGACTCGGCACTCCAGTACCACTTGCAATGCGGTAGTAGAGAGAACAGTCCATGACTGGGGTGGCTGGGGTCTTTGACAATTTTTAGGGCCTTCCTCTGACATCGCCTGGTGTAGAGGTCCTGAATGGCAGGCAGCTATGCCCAAGTGATGTACTGGGCCGTACACACTACCCTCTGTAGTGCCTTGCGGTCAGAGGCCGAGCAATTGCCGTACCAGGCAGTGATGATACCAAAAATCAAATCAAATCAAATAAAATTAATTTATTATAGCCCTTCGTACATCAGCTGATATCTCAAAGTGCTGTACAGAAACCCAGCCTAAAACCCCAAACAGCAAGCAATGCAGGTGTAGAAGCACGGTGGCTAGGAAAAACTCCCTAGAAAGGCCAAAACCTAGGAAGAAACCTAGAGAGGAACCAGGCTATGTGGGGTGGCCAGTCCTCTTCTGGCTGTGCCGGGTGAAGATTATAACAGAACATGGCCAAGATGTTCAAATGTTCATAAATGACCAGCATGGTCAAATAATAATAATCACAGGCAGAACAGTTGAAACTGGAGCAGCAGCACGGCCAGGTGGACTGGGGACAGCAAGGAGTCATCATGTCAGGTAGTCCTGAGGCATGGTCCTAGGGCTCAGGTCCTCCGAGAGAGAGAAAGAAAGAGAGAAAGAGAGAATTAGAGAGAGCATACTTAAATTCACACAGGACACCGGATAGGACAGGAGAAGTACTCCAGATATAACAGACTGACCCTAGCCACCCAACACATAAACTACTGCAGCATAAATACTGGAGGCTGAGACAGGAGGGGTCAGGAGACACTGTGGCCCCATCTGATGACACCCCCGGACAGGGACAAACAGGAAGGATATAACCCCACCCACTTTGCCAAAGCACAGCCACCACACCACTAGAGGGATATCTTCAACCACCAACTTACCATCCTGAGACAAGGCCGAGTATAGCCCACAAAGATCTCTGCCACGGCACAACCCAAGGGGGGGAGCCAACCCAGACAGGAATATCACATCAGTGACTCAACCCACTCAAGTGACGCACCCCTCCTAGTGATGGTATGAAAGAGCCCCAGTAAGCCAGTGACTCAGCCCCTGTAATAGGGTTAGAGGCAGAGAATCCCAGTGGAAAGAGGGGAACCGGCCAGGCAGAGACAGCAAGGGCGGTTCGTGGCTCCAGAGCCTTTCGGTTCACCTTCACACTCCTGGGCCAGACTACACTCAATCATATGACCCACTGAAGAGATGAGTCTTCAGTAAAAACGTAAAGGTTGAGACCGAGTCTGCGTCTCTCACATGGGTAGGCAGACCATTCCATAAAAATTGAGCTCTATAGGAGAAAGCCCTGCCTCCTCCAGCTGTTTGCTTAGAAATTCTAGGGACAATTAGGAGGCCTGCGTCTTGTGACCGTAGCGTACATGTAGGTATGTACGGCAGGACCAAATCAGAGAGATAGGTAGGAGCAAGCCCATGTAATGCTTTGTAGGTTAGCAGTAAAACCTTGAAATCAGCCCTTGCCTTGACAGGAAGCCAGTGTAGGGAGGCTAGCACTGGAGTAATATGATCAAATTTTTTGTTTCTAGTCAGGATTCTAGCAGCCGTATTTAGCACTAACTGAAGTTTATTTAGTGCTTTATCCGGGTAGCCGGAAAGTAGAGCAATGCAGTAGTCTAACCTAGAAGTGACAAAAGCATGGATTAATTTTTCAGCATCATTTTTGGACAGAAAGTTTCAGATTTTGCAATGTTACGTAGATGGAAAAAAGCTGTCCTTGAAACAGTCTTGATATGTTCTTCAAAAGAGAGATCAGGGACCAGAGTAACGCCGATATCCTTCAGTTTTATTTGAGACGACTGTACAACCATTAAGGTTAATTGTCAGATTCAACAGAATATCTCTTTGTTTCTTGGGACCTAGAACAAGCATCTCTGTTTTGTCCGAGTTTAAAAGTAGAAAGTTTGCAGCCATCCACTTCCACTTCGTCTGAAACACATGCTTCTAGCGAGGGCAATTTTGGGGCTTCACCATGTTTCATTGAAATGTACAGCTGTGTGTCATCCGCATAGCAGTGAAAGTTAACATTATGTTTTCGAATGACATCCCCAAGAGGTAAAATATATAGTGAAAACAATAGTGGTCCTAAAACGGAATCTTGAGGAACACCGAAATTTACAGTTGATTTGTCAGAGGACAAACCATTCACAGAGACAAACTGATATCTTTCTGACAGATAAGATCTAAACCAGGCCAGAACTTGTCCATGTAGACCAATTTGGGTTTCCAATCTCTCCAAAAGAATGTGGTGATCGATGGTATCAAAAGCAGCAATAAGGTCTAGGAGCACAAGTACAGATGCAGAGCCTCGGTCTGATGCCATTAAAAGGTAATTTACCACCTTCACAGTGCAGTCTCAGTGCTATGATGGGGTCTAAAACCAGACTGAAGCATTTAGTATACATTGTTTGTCTTCAGGAAGGCAGTGAGTTGCTGCGCAACAGCCTTTTCAAAAATATTTGAGAGGAATGGAAGATTCGATATAGGCCGATAGTTTTTTATATTTTCTGGGTCAACGTTTGGCTTTTTCAAGAGAGGCTTTATTACTGCCACTTTTAGTGAGTTTGGTACACATCCGGTGGATATAGAGCCGTTTATTATGTTCAACATAGGAGGACCAAGCACAGGAAGCAGCTCTTTCAGTAGTTTAGTTGGAATAGGGTGCAGCTTGAAGGTTTAGAGGCCATGATTATTTTCATCATTGTGTCAAGAGATATAGCACTAAAACGCTTGAGTGTCTCTCTTGATCCTAGGTCCTGGCAGAGTTTTGCAGACTCAGGACAACTGAGCTTTGAAGGAATACGCAGATTTAAAGAGGAGTCCATAATTTGCTTTCCAATAATCATGATCTTTTCCTCAAAGAAGTTCATGAATTTATTACTGCTGAAGTGAAAGCCATCCTCTCTTGGGGAACGCTGCTTTTTAGTTAGCTTTGCGACAGTATCAAAAAGGAATTTCGGAATGTTCTTATTTTCCTCAATTACATTGGAAAAATAGGATGATCGAGCAGCAGTAAGTGCTCTTCGATACTGCACGGTACTGTCTTTCCAAGTCGGAAGACTTCCAGTTTGGTGTGTCGCCATTTCCGTTCCAATTTTCTGGAAGCTTGCTTCAGAGCTCAGGTATTTTCTTTATACCAGGGAGCTAGTTTCTTATGAGAAATGTTTTTAGTTTTTAGGGGTGCAACTGCATCTAGGGTATTGTGCAAGGTTAAATTGAGTTCCTCAGTTAGGTGGTTTACTGATTTTTGTCCTCTGGTGTCCTTGGGTAGACAGAGGGAGTCTGGAAGGACATCAAGGAATCTTTGTGTTGTCTGTGAATTTATACCACGTCTTTTGATGTTCCTTGGTTGGGGTCTGAGCAGATTATTTGTTGCGATTGACTGTGACAGTGAGTAGGTAGGTAGGTAGGTCAGTGGACAAAACCCACTGAGTCGATGATGGCTCCGAAAGCCTTTTGGAGTCGGTCTGTGGACTTTTCCATGTGAATATTAAAGTCACCAAAGATTAGAATATTATCTGATATGACTACAAGGTCCGATAGGAATTCAGGGAACTCAATGAGGAATGCTGTATATGGCCCAGGAGGCCTGTAAACAGTAGCTATAAAAAGTGATTGAGTAAGCTGCAAAGATTTCATGACTAGAAGCTCAAAAGACTTAAACGTCATTTTTTTTTGTAAATTGAAATTTGCTATCGTAAATGTTAGCCACACCTCCGCCACCTTTGCGGGATGCACGGGGGATATGGTCACTAGTGTGGCCAGGAAGTGAGGCCTCATTTAAACACAGTAAATTCATCAGACTTAAGCCATGTTTCAGTCAGGCCAATCACATCAAGATTATGATCAGTGATTAGTTCATTGACTATAATTGCCTTTGAAGTAAGGGGTCTTACATTAAGTATCCCTATTTCGAGACGTGAGGTATCTTGATCTCTTTCAATAATGACAGGAATGGAGGAGGTCTTTATCCTAGTTAGATTGCTAAGGCGAACACCGCCATGTTTAGTTTTGCCCAACCTAGGTCGAGGCACAGACACGGTCTCAATGGGGATAGCTGAGCTGACTACACGGACTGTGCTAGTGGCAGACTCCACTATGCTGGCAGGCTGGCTAACAGCCTGCTGCCTGGCCTGCACCCTATTTCATTGTGGAGCTAGAGGAGTTAGAGCCCTGTCTATGTTGGTAGATAAGATGAGAGCACCCCTCCAGCTAGGATGGAGTCCGTCACTCCTCAGCAGGTCAGACTTGGTCCTGTTTGTGGGTGAGTCCCAGAAAGAGGGCCAATTATCCACAAATTCTATCTTTTGGGAGGGGCAGAAAACAGTTCTCAACCAGCGATTGAGTTGTGAGACTCTGCTGTAGAGCTCATCACTCCCCCTAACTGGGAGGGGGCCAGAGACAATTACTCGATGCCGACACATCTTTCTAGCTGATTTACACGCTGAAGCTATGTTGCGCTTGGTGATCTCTGACTGTTTCATCCTAACATGGTTGGTGCCAACGTGGATAACAATATCTCTATACTCTCTACACTCGCCAGTTTTAGCTTTAGCCAGCACCATCTTCAGATTAGCCTTAACATCGGTAGCCCTGCCCCCTGGTAAACAGTGTATGATCGCTGGATGATTCTTTTTAAGTCTAATACTGCGGGTAATGGCGTCGCCAATGACTAGAGTTTTCAATTTGTCAGAGCTAATGGTGGAAAGCTTTGGCGTCTCAGACCCCGTAACGGGAGGTGTAGAGACAAGAGAAGGCTCGGCCTCTGATTCTGACTCCTTGCTTAATGGGGAAAACCGGTTGAAAGTTTCTGTCGGCTGAATGAGTGACACCGGTTGAGCATTCCTACAGCATTTCCCTACAGAGACCGTGAGAAAGTTGTCCGGCTGCGGGGACCGTGTGAGCGGATTTATACTAACGTTACTATCTGTACTTACTGGTGGCACAGACGCTGTTTCATCCTTTCCTACACTGAAATTACCCTTGCCTAACGATTGCATCTGAAGCTGGGCTTGTAACACAGCTATCCTCGCCGTAAGGCGATCGTTCTCCTGTATATTATGAGTACAGCGACTGCAATAAGAAGGCATCATGTTAATGTTACTACTTAACTTCGGCTGTTGGAGGTCCTGACGAACCATGTCCAGATAAAGCGTCCGGAGTGAAAAAGTTGAATGAAAAAAAAAAAGTTGAGGGGAAAAACCAAAAATATAAATGGTAATTAAAAAGTAAAAACGTAAAGTTGTCAAGTAGCAAAGTAAGGTTGGCAACAAAACGCACAGCAACACGTACACAAGTCTGCAAGTTGTGACAGGAAATGGCGTCAAAATCACAGGAACATCAGTCGGGAAGTTAAAGCTTGTGGGCTGTGGCCGATACCAGATACACCTCCAATTGACTCAAATGATGTCAATTAGCCTCAGAAGCTTCTAATGTCATGACATAATTTTCGGGAATTTTCTAAGCTGTTTAAAGGCACAGTCAACTTAGTGTATGTAAACTTATGACCCACTGGAATTGTGATACAGTATAAGTGAAATAATCTGTTTGTAAACTATTGTTGGAAAAATTACTTGTGTCATGCACAAAGTAGATGTCCTAACCAACTTGCCAAAACTATAGTTTGTTAACAAGAAATTTGTGGAGTGGTTGAAAAAACGAGTTTTAATGACTCCAACCTAAGTGTATGTAAACTTCCGACTTCAACTGTATACACATACACACTTTTTTTTAGTATATACCTTTATTATTCCCCGCAAACCCTACCACCCCTCCCCCAATTGGAGCAAACCAACAAACAACGACACTTAGGCTTCTACCTTCAGTTTATACATACTATACACATTTTGCAGACACAATCTATTTTACAGTAGTTATATTTTGTTTGTTTTTAGTAATGGCATTCCTCTATTTCTGATGTCCGTCCAGTTTGATTTATATTTGTATCTGCTATTTCACAAAAGTTCTGAACCTATATACATTTTACAGACCCCGTAAGTTTTAAATTTGTTATCTTGTTGTTATTCGTCCAACCCTTCAGCTCCATTCAACCCCTCCCATCTAACTCTTAGAAATCCAAAATGAATGGTGTTATTTGCCATATATTTCTCAACTGTGTTGTGATGCTTCACAGTACTGAACCTTTCTATTCTCATAGTTTCAACAGATTGTAAATTAAAGATAAACATTTTTACAAAAATAATGATTATATTATTGATCGATTGACTGTGACTTTTCAAATCACCCAGTATTGCTATCTGCAGTGTTAGTTCTAGGTAAATATTGCAATTCTTCAGCCATTCCTGGACCTGTGACCAAAAACGAGCTACATATGGACAGTTCCAAAATAAATGATCTAATGACTCTGCCTCCTTGCAGCAAAATCTGCAGAGCTGGGAAAATTGTATCCCCCATATATATAACATTCTATTTGCAAGAATTTTGTGGAATAATTTAAATGGAATAATTCGAAGTTTTGAATCCGTCGTCGTTTTGCGTTTTGGTACATTGAAAATCAGTCTTTCCTCAACTCTTTGCCAAGAGAGACTGGCATTCATTGTATTGATGTTAGCCCTCTGATTATGATGAAGAGCAAAACATGCCGCTCTGTTCCTGGCCAGCTGCAGCTTAACTAGGTCTTTCTTTGCAGCACTTGACCATATGACTGGACAATAATCAAGATAAGATTAAACTAGAGCCTGCAGGACTTGCTTTGTGGTGTCAAAAAAGCAGAACATCTCTTTATCACGGACAGACCTCTACAACCATTAAATCTTCAGTGTATGTTTTGACCATGACAGTTTACAATCTAAGGCAGGGATGGCTAACTTTGATGGGGTTAGGGGCCTTAAAAAAATCTGAACTCATCATGAGGTGCCGCAGTTGCTCGGGGGTCTGCAGGAACCACCAGTTGTCCATCCCTGATCTAAGGGAGGGTGTATGGATGTGAGTAGTTCCTGCAGATTCGAGAGCAACTGTCCTGAATTTGTTCAGCCACACCATTCAGTGCCAGATTCAGGCTGAGGGTACGGTGTATGGTTTTTTTTTTTATCGGTGTAAGTTTGTGCAGTACCTGAAAGTCTATGAATCAACAGGTAAAGTAATGGAGCCTTTCAAATCAAATGATATTTGTCACATGCGCCAAATACTGTGAAATTCATACAAGCCCTTTTCCAACAATGCAGTTTTAAGAAAGAGAGAAAATAGAGCCTTTCTAAATTGGGCGTACATCCTACAGTATACTATACATTTGGACCAGTATCACGATACTTGTTAGTATCGTGGCGTAGGAAAAAAACACAAAGCGGATTTAATTTCTTTATAAATTAAAGGCTCTGCATAGTCAATCCGACATCTGCATCAAGGAAGTGAGTTTGTGTTTATACTGGACCTCCCGCCCCCACCTACCATCAAGAAATCATGTCAATGCGGAGCTGTACGGAGCGATTTGCATTGTTACAAAATTTGGCCTCTGCATTCCTCCGGAGGCTCTGCAATTGCGTCACACTATCCATACTGCACCTACGACCACATTTTCGGATTAAGCATAAATTGTCTCTTAACCCCACCATGACTGTTACTCTGGGATCTCCACCCCAACTCATCTATTCCATTATCACTGCTGTTAGTGATTGATGCCTCTGCAGGTACCCTCTGCAGGTACACAGGCCAGTCAGATATGCTAACAAAGACATATGCCAGAGATAAGGCCAAAATACAGCAACTGGGAAAAGGGTCTCCAGATGTAGCCCAGATGCTAGACAGAATGTATTAAGAACATTTATGTTTTAAGCAAACAGTGGGTTAGTTTTAGTTTTTTTGAAATCTGAGATAGATTAGACGTTGTGTTTTTCAAAAAGCGTTTTTTTGGGGCAGTTGTGTGCATCCCACACAAGCTGCAAGATAAAGGTATGCATACTCTGCATACTCTGCAGCAGCTGCCTGTGGCTTCTTTGATAAATAGGTAAGAAAAACAGTGTGTGTATCCTACACCATTTGAAATTTGCCAAACTCCTGTTTACTTTAATATAATTAAAGCTTAAAGATCCAATGCAGCCATTGTTATCTCAATATCAAATCATTTTGAGGTAACAATTACTTACCTTACTGTGATTTGTTTTCTCTAATTAAAATAGTAAAAAGAAACAAAAATAGCTTCTTAGCATAGAGTAATTTCTCAAGCAAGAATTTTGCTAGGACTGTCTGGAAGTGGTCTAAGTGAGGAGGGGAAGTCTGAAAACTAGCTTTGGAAGTCTTTCTTATTGGTCTATTAACTAATTTACCGGATGATGATGTCACCAGGCAGGCCAAACTCCATCCCACCAAAACAGGCTGATATTTCAGCCACTCTTTTCAAACAGCTCCAACACTAAAAGGCATTATCATAATTTTCACAATTTAACTCTATTATTTCAACCTCATAGTGTGGAAATATTGATACAACTGAGTAAAATATATTTTTTAACGGTACTGGGCCTTTAACAGAATGAAATTCCACACAAGCCATGTAAACTCTAGCTCATAGGCTGGCCATGAAGCTTAGGTTATCTACAATACTTCTTACATCCCTCCAATTCCCTCCAGCATTTCACTGAAACTAATCTCTACATTCACAAACATGTATTCTGCATTGTCCAACCACACACACCTCCTCGCGTAAGGAGATGAAGCAAGGAAGGGTAATATTAAAGATAAAGAGGACTTGATTTGATTCAACAAATTCAGACATTTCCAGGCATGTGGGGAAAGGGGCCGGAGGGAGGCGGAGACACAGGCACAACACACAAAGGCAGCATCAAGGGGAATTAATGACTATGTGTGAGGTGTGTGGATACACTGTTGCATGGTGCCCATCTGCCTTTCATAACCGTCATCTCCCCCCGTTTCCCCATAATTATGATCAACTGGCTATTCACTGGTGGCTTAGGCAATCAGGGCCGCGATCATGCGGATGATCATCTGTTCATCCGACACCAAACCCACATAATGCATCTCTGCCCAGTTTAGAGTTATGGTCAGTGGGGTGGTAACCGCCACGGAGGGAGATAGTATCTAATGTATGTCAGTCCCTTCAATCAACTGCCATTTTTTAGTGCCATAGTTTCAGGTTTTAATGGGAAAATATGTATGATATAGCCTATTCGCTGTCTTTACTTTAAAGAGATGTCAAAAAATTGTTAGATGATGAAAGCATTTCAGCTTTGGTTGTAGTTGGTCATTCGACGATGGCCTCTCATGCTTGACTTCAACCATTTTCTAAATGAGACATTCATGGCTCAATTTGGGCCATCATACCTGGTATTCTGTAGAACACTTAACCAGATGTCCAGGTATTTCAGAACAGTGCCCATGTCTGGTCCTCCTCTAGCCTGGTGGAACTATTCTGATCTCGGTCACTAGCCTGATCTCGCTTGCTTCTGTTTCGGTTGACTGGGCTAGTCTTCAGTAAGGAAGAAAGAAAACTGGGTAGAGGAGGTTGTAGCTGCACAGGGAGCTTTGGTTGAGTGTTACCTCACCATGTATTTAATGCTTCCACCCATACAGCCTAACAGTCAGGGTTTTGGTCAATTCCAATGTAATTTGAAATTCCAATTAAAGTGGAGAATTTAATTCAGATGTCAACATTCTTTAAGTTATTGAATTGGGATTAGACTGTTTGGACTATTTCAATTGAAATTGAATTGTAACTGTACAAATATTTAATCTTGAATTCATGGAAGTAAGGCAATTAGTATAAAAAATGGAGTACAGGATTTGTTTTAAATAATTTCAACTCATATTTCTATATTTCCTGTATAGCTAGCCTGTCTGAACAGTGACATTATCATCCTGAAAGCCTGAAGGAATTTAATTCAAATTGGAATTTGGGGAATGTACCTAACATTGGAATTGAGAGGAATTTAATTATCTCTGAATTCAAAGACTGAACTGGAGTTTGAATTGAGTTAAATGGAATTTACAGGGAGAGGGAATTTAATTTAATTTTTGGAATTAACCCCAACTCTGGTGACAACGCAAGAACACAGTATCATAGTGCGTCAAAGCTACTGATCTATTGCTCTTCAGCGATGTAACAGAGTGAAGGAGCACCCCTAGGCTCATACTGTATGTCAGCCAGCTAGCTGTTTAAACCATGAACAAAACATTTTACCTAGGAAAGCATGCACTCACTAAACACTACATATACTCAATACATCAGCCTTGAGCTGCCTGTCAAATGCAAAGCTGATATTTCATGCTACTTGTAGACAGCTTATTCCAAAGTGTCTGAATCCTATTGGGTTCAGCCCAGAGACTGGTAGTGGTATCTACAGTAGAACATAACATAACATACCTTGGAGTAGTGAGGCCCACAAGTGTGTGTTGGGAACCTTTTTGTTGTCTGGCGCAATTCCACGACAGATCCTATCAATTCACATCTGTGGAGCGTCTCTGAAGCCGCTCGCACAATGGGGAGACACTGGCACCGCTGGACTATCACAGAGAACATCCATCTGTGTCCCACACAAACATCTGACTCAACCTGGGGCTTTGTAGAGGAGATGAGATGCTGCGGATGAAAGGAGGAAAGGCTCAGAGCGTAGAGAGTAGAGGCAGTAATGGACCTCCAACAAATGATTGCTAAGAGGAAGCAACGTAGGAACAGAGAAAAAACACTCATTCCCTCATGCTCCACTGAGTCCTACAATCATATTTCAAGCTTTTTTGTTCTTAAAGTTTTCATAGTTTGGTTTTGATGTGGAATTGGAATGTGACATGAGTTTTTGATTAGGCACACACAAATATGTATAAAAGGTTTTGCAGACGAGTAGCCGCCTCACGAAAATAGAAATATTAACTTTGCACTTGTTCACCCGAAACTCATGGGGATAAAAAAAAACATTCATTACCAAGTGTTGCTCTGTGTTGGGAGAGAAATGCCACACACACAGTGAAGAATGTTCATCCCACACATGGCTGAGCAAATAAGTTTGGGAGATAGGATAGCACTGACGCAGACAGACAGACACGTGCGAGCTCACACACAAAAGGAAAACAGTTAAACTTAACTAAGGGGGAGAGAGAGAAAAAGTACAACTTTGATTCAGCTGACACTCGGCAATTGCAAACAAGTCACAAACAACTAAGAGTTACAACAATCTGTTTATTGTAACTTCAAATATTAATACATGTCCATCTGACAATGGCCTAGTACAAGGTTGGGCAACTCCATTCACTGCCGCAGTAGCTGTTGCTGCACATCAATGGTGTTTGGTTGATATGGGGAAATATACAGTGCCTTGCAAAAGTATTTAGACCCCTTGGATTTCTTTTCACATTTTGTGTTGGTGCTATGGATTAACATGTAGGACAGCGTGTTCCAGTGCCCGCCAGTATCCAGTAACTTCGCACAGCCATTGAAGAGGAGTGGGGCAACATTCCATAGGCCACAATCAACAGCCGGATCAACTCTATGTGAAGGAGATGTGTCACGCTGCATGAGGCAAATGGTGTTCACACCAGATACTGACTGGTTTTCTGATCCACGCCCCTACTTTTCTGTGACCAACAAATACAAATCTGTATTCCCAGTCATGTGAAATCCATAGATTATGGCCTAATGAATTCATTTCAATTGACTGATGTCCTTTTATGAACTGTAACTCAATAAAATCTTTGAAATTGTTCAATTTTGCGTTTATGTTTTTGTTCAGTATAGCTGATTTACTAACACATATGCTGAACCAGTACTTCATATGAACCATTTTAGTTCTCTTGTTAGAGAGCTAACCTTCACAAGAGTTATATTTACTCGTTATTTCAGTTTCTCTCAACACATTCTGAAGTCGACTGAGGCAGTGAGATGGAATTTTTAGTTTGTGGAAAAGTTATTTTGCCAGCTGTGGAACAGGTCTCACGTCTGGAGTTTCTATTTAGGTGACATGGCTTTTGTTCTTCTGACGATGTTGTGCACTTGACAGAAACAAAAGTGTTTGACTTAAATTGGATGTCAGGTGGCCTTGTATGTCTGGCAGGTACTACCTTGTGAAGTCTTACGACACTCTCTTCTCTGTCTGTCTCTCCCACAGGGGCTAAAACCCATGGACCACAACGGGCTCTCAGATCCATATGTCAAACTGCACCTGCTGCCTGGGGCCAGTAAGGTACGTACCTGTCTTATTATACTTACATTAAAATGTACATTATAGTAGTTTAGTTGCTAACTCAAATGATGTGTGTCGTCTGAACAGTTCATAGGCACTATGATAATAGTAATATATTTCTTTCCTCATACAATACAATCTGTCATTTATAGGCTAACAAGGAGATGTCCCCTTTTCTTTCCAATGAGGTCATTTCTGGACAATCATTTTTGCCATTTAGGGGACCCTTTTTGGCTCAAGAGCACCAAGTGTATTACACTCCAAAAACAGAGATGTTTTCAGACCTCAAATGTGTTCTTCTGTTGAGATATGTCCAGCTCCAAGCCCATCTGCTTTGTAGTTCCAGCGATATGCCACTGTCCAAAAATAATAGAAAGATAAGAACCATATAATGTCCAGGTTTATTGTGCTTATCTTTTCCATTCACTTGAGGTGTATAGCTGAGGCCTACACAACTGGTGGTGTGGGACATGGATTCATCTTGATATTAGGATACTATTGAAAACATCTGACAAACTTAGATTTTGGAGTGTAATGTCCTTTCAATACTCTAAATGCAGTGATGCATAATGTTGTCATTGGCCTGTGTGTTGCATATCAGATGGTGTCATGTCTGATTATCGTAAATGAATGGACACTGTCATGCCCTGTTATGAAAGCGGACACTATCATGCCCTGTTATGAATGCTTGGAATATACAGTAGCTTACGTGAAGGTTTATCTGTTGCTGTGACTCTGCTGCTTCTACTCTGTTCTTTATTTTACACATATTATTATCCATCCTGATGGCTAGTCACTTTACCCTGCCTTCATGTACATTGAGCAAAAATATAAACGCAACATGCAAAATGTCAAAGATTTTACTGAATTACAGTTCATATAAGGAAATCAGTCAATTTTAGTAACTGTATTAGGCCCTAATCTATGGATTTCACATGACTGGGAACACAGATATTAATCTGTTGGTCACAAATACCTTAACAAAAGAAAGTAGGGGCGTGGATCAGAAACCAGTCAGAATCTGGTGTGATCACCATCTTCTTCGCATAGAGTTGATCAGGCTGTTGATTTTGGGTTGTGCAATGTTGTCCCACTCCTCTTCAATGGCTTTGCGAAGTTGATGGATAATGGCGGGAACTGTAACACGCTGGCGTACACGTTGATCCAATGCATCCCAATGAGCATGTCTGATGAGTATGCAAGCCATGGAAGAACTGGGACATTTTCAGCTTCCAATAATTGTGCACAGATCCTTGCGACATGGAGCTGCACATTATCATGCTGAAACATGAGGTGATGGCGGCGGATGAATGGCACGACAATGGGCCTCAGGATCTCGTTACGTTATCTCTGTGCATTCAAATTGCTATCCATAAAATGCAATTGTGTTCGTTGTCTGTAGCTTATGCATGCCCATACCATAACCCCACCGCCACCATGGGCACTCTGTACACAACGTTGAAATCAGCAAACTGGTCGCCAACACGACGCCATACATGCTGTGTGCCATCTACCCGGTACGGTTGAAACAGGGATTCCTCTGTGAAGAGCACACTTCTCCGAACTGCAGTCAGGTCAAGACCCTGGTGAGGACGACAAGCACGTAGATGAGCTTCCCTGAGACGGTTTCTGACAGTTTGCAGAGAGATTCTTCAGTTGTGCAAACACACAATTTCATCACTTGTCCGGGTGGCTGGTCTCAGATGATCCCACAGGTGAAGAAGCAGATGTGGAGGACCTTGGTGGCATGGTTACACGTGGTATGCGGTTGTGAGGCCAGTTGCACGTACTGTCAAATTCTTTAAAACGATGTTGGAGGCGGCTTATGGTAGAGAAATTAGAGTGCCCTTTTATTGTCCCCAGCACAAGGTGCACCTGGGTAATGATCATGCTGTTTTAATCAGCTTCTTGATATGCCACACCTGTCAGGTGGATGGATTATCTGGGCAAAATAGAAATGCTCACTTACAGGGATGTAAACAAATTTGTGCACAAAATTTGAGAGAAATAAGCTTTTTTGTGCATATGCAACATTTCTGGGATATCACACGCATTGTATTAGGCGCATTTGATAAATACAATTTAATTTGATCAAACTGGCTTAGGGTAGATCGGGCCCTATGACAAGTAGTTTAGGAAGAGTGTTACAGTGATTAATTAGTGAAGAGAGCATTCCTATTGAGCCATTACTAATTTCAGATTATGTCTACGGTTATCAGACGGTTGGCAATTAATTTTATCCATGCTGATCGTGTCCATACAAAGGGATGACGCATGCTGTCCCATTCTCTCCAACCCCCTCAAGTTTAGCCCATCCTCATCTTCCATTCATTGCCAAGCCAAGACCTTATTTCATTACCAAAGCCCAGGTAGTCTTTCACTGTGACTTATTATGTCAGTTCAAGGGTTTTGAATCCTTTAATCAAATTCTTGTAGTGTAGTACCATCGGATCAAGCCAGTTCTTTTTACATGTTTGTTACCATTTCCCGGCCACAAATGCTGTTGTGTTGCCGTATTGTCATCTTTGTCTCCGTGATCTAGCCTTCTGTCATGCCAACAATCCACTTAGCAGCTGCAAATAAGGGTTTCCTAATCACCCAGGCTGTCCCCAACTGTCTGGACACCTTGACCTCCGTGTGAACTCTCCTTAAGACCATTAATAGGTAATTGATTGGGTGTGAACGTCGAGCATATGGACACTGTTTACTTTGGGGGCCTGAAATTGCACCACAAACATAGCAGCTGTGACAGGCCTCAGATGTTCCTCACTCCTTCTTAATGGCGGCCATCAAGTGGTCCAGACAGAGAGACTTGCCGCCAGAGAATTTACCTCCAATTTTGTTTTGCTTGTTTCTGAGTTTGGTCTAGTGCTAACGCAGCCAACTCCAGACTGCAGACTGCGCATGACCTGTAAAAAAAAGTTTCGAATTTCAATCCCCAAATTGATCTCCTCAACCCGGTCTGCACACCTCTCATCGGTTTCCCCCTTTTTTAATCAATATGTCTGTCCCAATAAAACAATGACATTTGTAAGAGGAGGGTAATTCACTTCCCCTTTTCATAAAAACTCAACACAATTTTCCTTAGCAATGGTGTCAACCTCTGGTCCTGGAGAGTGTTAGACAGACACATTGCTCTGGTTGTTTGTGTGGCGTTTCAGAAATGAATCAGCTACTGTTTGAGAGGAAACCAATAAGCTGGGGCTTTGTTCCCCGGAACATTCATGTGTGATGACTCAGTGGCAAATAATCCCACCAGTTAATGGAAGATGTTCTTCATCCTCACTGTCCATTACTCACCACCACACACAACATCATCTTGCTGTTTTGTTCAACTCAACACTGTTCCCTAGCA
Organism: Oncorhynchus clarkii lewisi; assembly: GCF_045791955.1. Lineage (NCBI taxonomy): Eukaryota > Metazoa > Chordata > Actinopteri > Salmoniformes > Salmonidae > Oncorhynchus > Oncorhynchus clarkii. The sequence goes on from NC_092156.1 coordinate 18,316,979, forward strand.
GAACTTGAGGGCTTGTGAAATCCACCTTGCAAAGCAATGTACTTCTCCAATCACTCAATTGGAGTGAAGTGTCTCATATCAATGGAACTCTGTGGTAGGAGCTGTTCCTTAACTTTCTATAAAGAGCACAATACAGTGTAAAAGCTACATACCATCTTCCTCACAAGTCAACATATAAGCAAGGGTTTGCCAATGACATGCATACGTCTATGTTTTTTTCGTTAAGCACTTATGGATGTTCATGCATTGCATTGAAATGTTTCTTAGGTACTGTTACAGTATGGCATGATGTTTTATGTTGTGCACTTCTTAGACACATTGTTATATAAGCATTTTTAGTATCGATACAATACTACTGCATATACAGTACCAATCAAAAGTTTGGACACACCTACTCATTCAAGGGTTTTTCTTTTTTTTACAATTTTCTACATTGTAGAATAATAGTGAAGACGTCAAAACTATGAAATAACACAAATGGAATCATGTTGTCACCAAAAAAGTGTTAAACAAATCAAAATATATTTTAGATTTTAGATTCTTCAAAGTAGCCACCCTTTACCTTGATGACAGCTTTGCACACTCTTGGCATTCTCTCAACCAGATTCAGCTGGAATGTTTTTCCAACGGTCTTGAAGGAGTACCCACATATGCTGAGAACTTGTTGGCTACTTCTCCTTCACTCTGCGGTCAAACTCATCCCAAACCATCTCAATTGGGTTGAGGTCGAGTGATTGTGGAGGCCAGGTCATCTGATGCAGAACTCCATCATTCCATCACTCTCCTTCTTGGTCAAATATCCCTTACACAGCCTGGAGGTGTCATTGTCCTTTTGAAAAACAAATGATAGTCTTACTAAGCGCAAACCAGTGCTCAGCATATGTGGGAACTCTTCCAAGACTGTTGGAAAATCATTCCAGGTGAAGCTGGTTGAGAGAATGCCAATAGTGTGCAAAGCTGTCATCAAGACAGAGGGTGGCTACTATGAAAAATATCAAATATATTTTCATTTGTGTTATTTCATAGTTTTGATATCAAGAAAAACCCTTTTGACTAGTACTGATTGTGACAGCCCTTTTTTACGTGCATGTCAGATAAAAGGTAGGGATGAAAGGGACATACTGAACTCTCTATTTTAATCAAATATCCAACCTCACTCTTATCACAAAAGATTACTAACCAGAGGCTGCTGCTGCAGATGCAACCGTAAATATAGATACTTCCTCATGTAATGGCTTATGTAAAGCCATTGAATGTGAGATTCATCACTGTGGAATTATATTCTTATTGCATCGACCCCAGTCAACAGCCATACAATGGCACTACTTTGCAGATTCTAGTGATAACCAAAACCATGTATACCTTATATGTACATTATGTATGTGATTTGTGGTTCTCTTACCTACCTTAAGTTAACTGCACTGATTGTAAATCACTGGTGATAACTAGCTAATGCAGTCAGCATGCATTGATTGATTGATATTGGTAGATTTGTTTCATTTGAGAAATATTCAAATCACTGGCAGGCAGCCAGGTTGATATTTCCCTGGCTGTCGTTGGTGACTAAATGCATCTCTCACATCAGATGGTAATCAGTTATAGATCACCACTTGTGAAGCACAAACAACGCACCACAGCCGAGAGATAGATGAACACAACACGGAAGCATCTTGTTAAAACTTTTGTTTATCGAACCCACTGGAATTAATAATTGCCTGCTTATTAAGTTCCCAGCATGCATTGATATGCCTATTCTTTCATTTAATTGCAATCTGGCATTTGCATTCTACGTCTGAGAAACGCGCGGCGTTGTCCTTGTGTGTCGCTACTGTGGCATTCTGGTGTTGACGAAATCACCCGAGAACTGAGAAGGTGTCATATAAACAGGGAAATTGAGATTGATATGGATGAGATGAGATGAGATTTCTAATCTGAATTACAGACGTGGGAATTGAACCCTTGTCTCCGGGTTTAGGGCTGTTGCGGTGACCGTATTACCGCCACGCCGAGAGTCATGAGTCATGACCGTTGTCAAATCCCACATGACCGTTGAGTCATGGTAATATCCTTTTATGCAATCTGGACATGCATTGGTAGTAACCAATTCGCTAATGACCGTCAGGTCACTAATGGTCTGATACTTGATACTAAGTGCTCTATTGTCCCTATAACTACTCTGATACCAATGCAAATACAATCGAAAGTACAACAGTGGTGTGCAGAACAGCATTTCAGAACGCACAACTATTCGACCCTTGTCACGGATGGCCTATTGCAGCGGAAGACCACACCGGGTTCCACTACTAGTTCAGTTTACTTGAGAGTCCCCAGACTTCAACCCAATAGAGAATATTTGGGATGAGATGGACTGTTCTAAAGGCAGGTCTGACCCGGTACCTAATAAACTGCCCGGTGAGTGTATATGAGCCCAAGCCCCCACAAAAAACACATCATTAAAATAATGATTGTGTCATTATACAATACATAGCCTAATAGCCTACCACATATTACTCCCGGCAGAAAAAAACACCAAATAGATTTAAGATATTCTCCAAAATGAAACGAATTCTAGTACCTTTTGAGTGTGAACTGTATACTGGATTAGCATACTGGATGGACGGTTACCTTATGCTACACTCCAAACTTTCTTTCCATGAGTCTGGGAGAGAATAGCCCTAGTAATAGGGATTTTCTTTATATTTTAATAATTAATAGACTGACACATTAACTTTAGCCACAGCATATCTCACCACCATACGTTTCCATCTCCTCTTCTCTCACCTTCATACCTTTCTCAAGCGCGCAGAGAGAGTAGCTGTCAACAGTTTAATGAAATGTGTTTTGTTGTGAAAACATCTTACTATCGATGTTCCCAAGCAGATTTCACTTGGTTTTCCAAATGAAGCACTGGGTAGCTGCAGAAACAGGGTTGGATATCCCATGGCATACAGAGTTTGGGCGGAATATCACCTGTCTCACAGCGAGACGCCGCATGCTCCTCAAACAGTGGTTGATGTGTGGTGTGAAATAAGGGTTCTTATAAATCCAGACATTTCTATATGCAATCCCATGTGAAAGCGTGGGATTGTTCTGATGGTTACCACTAAAAAGAGGAGGATCCCAGCTGCTAATATATTGATTTCTCAGCTGATAATATTAAGCACATGCTCCACTATAAAACCGGAGTAGCCTACCCAGCATGATTGAAAAACAAACCATGGGAAGCGGTCTCCATTCGCTATTCGAGTGCATACAGATTACATTTATTTTTCCCCTGCCCCTGTTGCTGCTCATTTGATAATGGGCCATTCTAAATCTTAAACAAATGTTACATATTAGTAAAGACAAGGTTAATTTGAGAAAAGTCTGATGGGTGAAAATATGATCACTTGATGAGATAACACCTTGTGTGCAGCCTGAGGCAAGGAACTGTCACGTTCTGACCTTTATTTCCTTTGTTTTGTCATTATTTAGTATGGTCAGGGCGTGAGTTGGGTGGGCAGTCTATGTTTGATTTTCTATGATTTGGGGATTTCTATGTTTCGGCCTAGTATGGTTCTCAATCAGAGGCAGGTGTCATTAGTTGTCTCTGATTGAGAATCATACTTAGGTAGCCTGTGTTGCACTGTTTGTTTGTGGGTGATTGTCTATGTTGATTGCTTGTTTCAGCACAGTTCACATTAGCGTCACGGTTGTTATTTTGTTTATTGTTTTGTATAGTGTTTCAGTGTTTTCTTTATTAAAATTCATGATGAGCACATACCACGCCGCATTTTGGTCCTCCAATCCATCTCACCTCTCCTCTTCAGATGAAGAGGAGGACGACCGTGACAGAATCACCCAACACAACAGGACCAAGCGGCGTGGTAACAGGCAGCGGCAGCAGGAGCAGCGCGAGGAGTACTGGACATGGGAGGATGAGTTGGATGGTAAAGGACCCTGGGCACAGCCTGGAGAATATCGCCGCCCCAAAGAAGAGCTGGAGGCGGAGAAGGCGGAGAGGCGCTGGTATGAGGAGGCAGCACGGCGGCGTGGATGGAAGCCCGAGAGTCAGCCCCAAAAATGTCTTGGGGGGGGGGGGGGGGGGGGGGGGGGGGGCACAGGAAGTGTGGCGAAGCCAGGTAGGAGACCTGCACCAACTTCCTGTGCTTACCAGGGGCTGGAGAGACCGGGCAGGCACCGTGTTATGCTGTGAAGCGCACAGTGTCCCCAGTGCGGGTGCATAGCCCGGTGCGCATATCGGCCGGGCTAGAGTGGGCATCGAGCCAAGTGCCATGAAGCCGGCTCTACGCATCTGGTCTCCAGTGCGTCTCCTTGGGCCGGCTTACATGGCACCAGCCTTGCGCATGGTGTCCCCAGTTCGCCTGCATGGCCCAGTGCAGGCTATTCCACCTCGCCGCACTGGCAGGGCGACCGGGAGCATGCAACCAGGTAGGGTTGGGCAGGCTCGGTGCTCAAGAGCTCCAGTGCGCCTGCACGGTCCGGTCTATCCGTCACCACCTCCATGCACCAGCCCTCCGGTGGCAGCCCCCCGCACCGGCTCATCCTTACAGGTGCTCCCGCCTGTCCAGCGCTTCCGGAGCCTTCCTCCTCTCCAGCGCTGTCGGAGTCTCCCGCCTCTCCAGCGCTGCCAGAGCCTTCCTCCTCTCCAGCGCAGCCGGAGTCTCCCGCCTGTTTGGCGCTGCCAGAGCTGTCCTCTCCAGCGTTGCCGGAGCTTCCCGTCTGCCCAGCGCCATCTGAGCTACCCGTCTGCCCAGCGCCATCTGAGCTACCCGTCTGCCCAGCGCCGCCAGTGCCGCCAGTCTGCCCAGAAGCCGCCAGTCTGCCAGGGGCCGCCAGTGCCGCCAGTCTGCCAGGGGCCGCCAGTGCCGCCAGTCTGCCAGGGGCCGCCAGTGCCACCAGTCTGCCAGGGGCCGCCAGTCTGCCAGGGGCCGCCAGGGGCCGCCAGTCTGCCAGGGGCCGCCAGTGCCGCCAGTCTGCCAGGGGCCGCCAGTGCCGCCAGTCTGCCAGGGGCCGCCAGTGCCGCCAGTCTGCCAGGGGCCGCCAGTGCCGCCAGTCTGCCAGGGGCCGCCAGTCAGCCAGGGGCCGCCAGTGCCGCCAGTCAGCCTGGGGCCGCCAGTGCCCCTCAGCCCAATTCTATGATTTGGGGATTTCTATGTTTCGGCCTAGTATGGTTCTCAATCAGAGGCAGGTGTCATTAGTTGTCTCTGATTGAGAATCATACTTAGGTAGCCTGGGTTTCACCGTGTGTTTGTGGGTGATTGTTCCTGTCTCTGTGTTTGCACCAGATAGGGCTGTTTTAGGTTTTCACGTTTCTTGTTTTTGTTAGTCTATTCATGTATAGTTTCTTCATTAAAGAACCATGAATAATCACCACGCTGCGTTTTGGTCCGCCTCTCCTTCACCGCAAGAAAACCGTTACAGGAACAGAGTGCAATAATTTTTTGCAATTTTTTATAATCTTATAGTTTGGTCATGGAGCCCATGACATTCTAAGGTTTTTATCATTCACAACTAAAGTTTCCAAATAACTCTAAATCTAGCATATAGGACCTGGTTCAAATGATCACTTTTTAACATAGCCACTTCATATTAGCACTCGCTCTGGAATTGGAAAAATATTGTTTCTATTTTATTCAGCTAAGTTCAATTATATTCTTCTTACTACTGAACAAAAATATGAAAGCAACATGTAAAGTGTTGTTCCCATGTTTCATGAGCTGAAAAAGATGCCAAAAAGTTTTGATACACACATTTGTGTAAAAATGTGATTACATCCTTGTTAGTGAGCATTTCTCCTTTGCCAAGCTAATCCATCCACCTGACAGGTGTTGCATATCAAGAAGCTGATTAAACTGCATGATCATTACACGGGTGCACCTTGTGCTGGGGACAATAAAAGGCCACTATAAAATGTGCAGTTTTTTTCACACAACACAAAGCCACAGATGTCTCAAGATTTGAGGGAGTGTGCAATTGGCATGCTGACTGCAGGAATGTCCAAAGCTGTTGCCAGAGAATTGAATTTGAATTTCTCTACCATAAGCCACCTCCATTGTTTTAGAGAATTTGGCAGTAGGTCCAACCGGCCTCACACTGTAACCACGCCAGCCGAGGACCTCCACATCCGGCTTCTATTTATGCATAGTCACTTTACCACTACCTACATGTACATATTACCTCAGTTATCTTGACTAACCTGTACCCCCGCACATTGACTCGGTACCGGCACCCCCTGTATATAGCCTCATTATTGTTATTTTATTGTTACTCTTTTATTTATTTTTTACATTCGTTTATTTAGTACATCTTTTCTTAACTCTTCTTTTTCTTAACTGCATTTTTGTTTAAGGGCTTGTAAGTAAGTATTTCACAATAAGGTCTACACTTGTTGTATTCGGCGCATGCGACAAATAACATTTGATTTGATTTGAAAAACTGAGTTTGCACAACCAAAGAATTTCTGCACAAACTGTCAGAATCCTTCTCAGGGAAGCTCATCTGCGTGCTCGTCGTCCTCACCAAGGTCTTGACCTGACTACAGTTCAGCATGGAAACCGAGTTCAGTGGGAAAATGCTCAGCTTCGATGCCTGCTGGCCGGCTAGAGAAGTGTGCTCTTTACGGATGAATCCCGGTTTCAACTGTACGGTATGGGCAGGCAGTTCAACGGTATGGGCAGGCATAAGCTATGGACAACGAACACAATTGCATTTTATCAATGGCAATTTGAATGCACAGTGATAGCGTGATGAGATCCTGAGGCACATTGTGTTGCCATTCATCCGCCGTCATCACCTCATGTTTCAGCATGATAATGCACAGTCGCATGTCGCAAGGATCTGTACACAATTCCTGGAAGCTGAAAATGTCCCAGTTCTTCCATGGCCTACATACTGAAACATGTCACCCATTGAGCAAGTTTGGGATGCTCTGGATCAACGTGTACGACAGCATGCTCCAGTTCCCGCCAATATTCAGCAACTTCGTACAGCCATTGAAAAGGAGTGGAACAACATTCCGCAGGCCACAATCAACAGCCTCAAATCAAATCAAATTGTATTGATCACATAGACATGGTTAGCAGATGTTATTGTGAGTGTTGCGAAATGCTTGTGCATCTAGTTCTGACAGTGCAGCAATATCAAACAAATAATATCAAACAATTCGAGAACAAATACCTAATCTAAGTTAGGAATGGAATAAGAGTATATAAATATATGGATGAGCAATGTCAGAGCGGCATAGGCTAAGATGCAATAGATAGTACAGAATGCAGTATATACATGAGATGAGTAACACAAGATATGTAAACATTATTAAAGTGGCATTATTAAAGTGACTAGTGAAAAGGAGTGATCAACTCTATGCGAAAGAGATATGTGGCGCTGCATGAGGCAAATGGTGGTCACCAAATACTGACTGGTTTTATGATCCACCCCTCTACGTTTTTTAAGGTATCTGTGACCAACAGATGCATATCTGTATTCCCAGTCATGTGAAATTCATAGATTAGGGCCTATTTAATTTATTTAAATGGATTGATTTACTTTTATATACTGTAACTCAGTCAAATCTTTGAAATTGTTGCATGTTGTGTTTTATATTTTTGTTCAGTGTATAAAATCATATAATATAAAATAATGGCACATGAGTTATAAGCTTATCTTGTCTGCTAAATGAACTGGCCTACAGCCTATGGCATGGAGCCTAGCCAGATAACATGTACAGTCGTGGCCAAAAGTTTTAAGAATGACACAAATTTAAATTTTCACAAAGTCTGCTGCCTCAGTTTGTATGATGGCAATTTGCATATACTCCAGAATGTTATGAAGAGTGATCAAATTAATTGCAATTAATTGCAAAGTCCCTCTTTGCCATGCAAATGAACTGAATCCCCAAAAACATTTCCACTGCATTTCAGCCCTGCCACAAGGACCAGCTGACATCATGTCAGTGATTATCTCGTTAACACAGGTGTGAGTGTTGACGAGGACAAGGCTGGAGATCACTCTGTCATGCTGATTGAGTTCGAATAACAGACTGGAAGCTCCAAAAGGAGGGTGGTGCTTGGAATCATTGTTCTTCCTCTGTCAATCATGGTTACCTGCAAGGAAACACGTGCCGTCATCATTGCTTTGCACAGAAAGGGCTTCACAGGCAAGGATATTGCTGCCTGTAAGATTGTGCTTAAATCAACTATTTATCGGATCATCAAGCACTTCAAGGGGAGCGGTTCAATTGTTGTGAAGAAGGCTTCAGGGCGCCCAAGAAAGTCCAGCAAGCGCCAGGACCGTGTCCTAAAGTTGATTCAGCTGGGGGATCGGGGCACCACCAGTAAAGAGCTTGCTTAGGAATGGCAGCAGGCAGGTGTGTGTGCATCTGCACGCACAGTGAGGCAAAGTCTTTTGGAGGATGGCCTGGTGTCAAGAAGGGCAGCAACGAAGCCACTTTTCTCCAGGAAAAATATCAGGGACAGACTGATATTCTGCAAAAGGTACAGGGATTGGACTGCTGAGGACTGGGGTAAAGTCCTTTTCTCTGATGAATCCCCTTTCCGATTGTTTGGGGCATCTGGAAAAAAGCTTGTCTGGAGAAGACAAGGTGAGCGCTACTATCAGTCCCGTGTCAGGCCAACAGTAAAGCATCCTGAGACCATTCATGTGTTGGGTTGCTTCTCAGCTAAGGGAGTGGGCTCACTCACAATTTTGCCTAAGAACACAGCCATGAATAAATGCCTACCAACACATCCTCCGAGAGCAACTTCTCCCAGCCATCCAGGAACAGTTTGACGAACAATGCCTTTTCCAGCATGATGGAGCACCTTGCCATTAGGCAAAAGTGATAACTAAGTGGCTTGGGGAACAAAACATCGATATTTTGGGTCCATGGAGAGGAACCTCCCCAGACCTTAATCCCATTGAGAACTTGTGGTCAACCCTCAAGAGGCGGGGAGACAAACAAAAAAAATGAATTCTGACAAACTCCAAGCATTGATTATGCAAGAATGGGCTGCCATCAGTGGCCCAGAAGTTAATTGACAGCATGCCAGGGCGGATTGCAGAGGTCTTGAAAAAGAAGGGTCAACACTGCAAATATTGACTCTTTGCATCAACTTCATGTAATTGTCAATAAAAGCCTTTGACACTTATGAAATGCTTGTAATTATACTTCAGTATTCCATAGTAACATCTGACAAAAATATCCAAAGACACTGAAGCAGCAAACTTTGTGAATATTGATTTGTGTCATTCTCAAAACTTGGCCACGACTATAGTAAGCAGACTTATTTCTTTAGACCTGCCTAAAGTAAATAATGGATTTATTGTGATGGTGTACATTAAATGGAGTTATTATACTTTTTAAAATTGTAGATGTTCCAAACGTGTTTATGTTAATTCACAGTCAATTACTGTGAGGCCGGTATGCATTTGCATGACAATAACCATCTGACAAAATTTCATGACCACCACAGCCCTATCTGGGGTCGTATATTATGTGTTAGAGCCAGGAGTGTTACCATTCCACCACAGGCTCTGCATGGAAAACCAAACTTCTGTGACCTAATATTGACTTCTATTGCGCCCTATGTGTCATTGTCAGCCTATGATGGAGTGGAGGTCGAAGGTCAATACCTAAATATAATTTCTTTCTCCCTCTCTATTGCTTTCTCTCTCTTTATTGCTTGCTCATGCTCTCTCTCACACACTCTCTCTCTCTCTCTCTCTCTCTCTCTCACTCTCTCACTCACTCTCTCACTCTCTCTCTCACTCTCTCTCTCACTCACTCACTCACTCACTCACTCACTCACTCACTCACTCACTCACTGTCAGGCCAATAAGCTTCGCACCAAGACCCTGCGCAACACCCTCAACCCCATCTGGAGCGAGACCCTGACCTACTATGGCATCACCGATGAGGATATGGTCCGCAAAACACTCAGGTAATCTTCTTATGTCTCCATATTCTAACCCCTAGTCTGCTTACATTTAAATTCAATTAAAACGTTGAGGTCACGTTAATCAATGTGATCAAGACAAAGGAGATGATTGTGGACTACAGGAAAAAGAGGACCGAGCATGCCCCATTCTCAGGGGCTGCAGTGGAGCAGGTTGAGGGCTTAAAGTTCTTTGGTGTCCATATCACCAACAAACTAACATGGTCCAAGCAAACCAAGACAGTGAAGAGGGCACAACAAAGCCTATTCCCCCTCAGGAGACTGAAAAGATTTGGCATGGGTCACCATCGCATTGCATAACTGCCTGGTATGGTTAACTGCTCGGCCTGTGACCGCAAGACACTACAGAGGGTTGTGCGAACGGCCCAGGGCCAAGCTTCCTGCCATCCAGGACCTCTATACCAGGCGGTGTCAGAGGAGGGCCCTAGAAATGTTCAGACTCCAGCCATCCTAGTCATAGACTGTTCTCTCTGCTACCGCACGGCAAGCGGTACCAGAGCGCCAAGCCTAGGTCCAAGAGGCTTCTAAACAGCATCTATCCCCAAGCCATAAGACTCCTGAACATCTAATCAAATGGCTACCAAGACTATTTGCATTTCCCTCCCCTTACACCGCTGCTACTCTCTGTTGTTATCTATGCATAGTCACTTGAATAACTCTACCTACATGTACAGTTGAAGTCAGAAGTTTACACCTTAGCCAAATACATTTAAACTCAGTTTTTCAAAATTCCTGACATTTAATCCTAGTAACAATTCCCTGTCATAGGTCAGTTAGGATCACCACTTTATTTTAAGAATGTGAACTGTCAGAATAATAGTAGAGTGATTTATTTCAGCTTTTATTTATTTCATCACATTCCCAGTGGGTCAGAAGTTTAATTACACTCAATTAGTATTTGGTAGCATTGCCTTTAAATTGTTTAACTTGGGTAAAACATTTTGGGTAGCCTTCCACAAGCTTCCCACAATAAGTTTGATGCATTTTGGCCCATTCCTCCTGACAGAGCTGGTGTAACTGAGTCAGGTTTGTAGGCCTCCTCGCACACGCTTTTTCAGTTCTGCCCACAAATTTTCTATGGGAAGGAGGTCAGGGCTTTGTGATGGCCACTCCAATACCTTGACTTTGTTGTCTTTATGTAACGGCCGTTGTTGGCGGAAGAAAAGGAGGACCAATGCGCAGCGTGGTATGTATCCATAATGTGATTTAATGGAAAATGAATACAAAATACAAAAGAACAAGAGAATCAAAAGGATAAACAATCACCCACAACTCAAGGGTGAAAACAGGCTACCTAAGTATGGTTCTCAATCAGGGACAACAATCAACAGTTGCCTCTGATTGAGAACCATACCAGGCCAAACACAGAAATCCCAAATCATAGAAAAAAAGAACATAGACTGCCCATCCCAACTCACGCCCTGACCATACTAAAACAAAGACAAGACAAAGGAACGTGACACCTTAAGCCATTTTTCCATAACTTTGGAAGTATGCTTGGGGTCATCGTCCATTTGGAAGGCCCATTTAAGATGTTTCTTCAATATATGCACATAATGTTCCTACCTCATGATGCCATCTATTTTGTGAAGTGCACCAGTCTCTCCTGCAGCATAGCACCCCCACAACATGATGCTGCCACCCCCGTGCGTCCCGGTTAGGATGGTGTTCTTCGGCTTGCAAGCCTCCCCCTTTTTCCTCCAAACATAACAATGGTCATTATGGGCAAACAGTTCTAATTTTGTTTCATCAGACCGGAGGACATTTCTCCAAAAAGTACGATCTTTTTCCCCATGTGCAGTTGCAAACCGTCATGTGACTAATAACATTTGATTGGGTCCAATTTTGATTGCTAACACGGCCACAATTGTGAAGAGGTCACCACGTGTCTCTAAGCCTAGGCACAAAAGGAATCAAGTCCAATTTTGTAGGCTTAAATCTGTTTCATCCATTCATGCAGTCTCCTTTAAATCAACTTCTAATGGTGTCAAGGGCGGGATTGCACGCATAATTCTGTCAAGAGTCAATGATGTGAAAAAGAGACACTTGTTCCTCAACATAATGCACATCATCCTTCATCCTCCGCTTCTTTGTCAGTGTTTATCCTGTTAGTGGGGCTTTAATCGCGTTGCTGAGCGCTCTGCAATATTGTAGAGTTTGGGATTTGTTACCCGTGACTTGCCAAGCATTGACTCTTAAAACTGTTTGTGTAATGCCATGGTGTTTTCCATTCAAGGATCCAGATTTTTTTTGCGGGTTGACTTCTATTCGCTGCAAGTTTTCTAAACCACACCCTCGTTTGTGTCAGCCGATTTAATGAGTTAGCAGCTGAAGTGTTGGGAGGAAACCAACTGCATAAGGTGACCATGAGCATGGCACACCCCTGGGACAGGTGTTTGCCACTTGACAGCTTGAAGTAGGGAGGTGGCAAAAGAGGTCTCCTAAATCCCAACACATAGTCTGTGGGATTATAATTAACTGTCAATCACCCAGAGTTTTTGTTGTTGTTGCTAGTGTCACAGGTCGGCTCATAGCCTGTTGCAAAAATGAGGGGACACGAACAGGTATAGGCCAATAAAAAAGGTTATTTATTGTAAACCAAAACTATTAACTTTAAACAAAGAAAAGGGAATGAGGTGTGAAAGTATCATAATGTAGGGTGTATGTAAAGTGCAGGGATGCGTGAATCTGTGTGTGTGAATAAGACTGAGTGAAAACTATGTAAACCTACAAAGGAACAAACAAAACAGGATCATACCTGGAGGAGCAGAGAGAGAGACAAGAGTGGTTAGTGAAGCAGTTTAAATACCCTGAGCCCAGGTGGCTCCAATCACTAACGACCCTCCTCTGCCTGCAGGAGGAACCGCCCCTGCAATGCAGAGGAGGGGCCATGACACTAGTATGACATAGTAGAATTTTCGCCATTCACCCAGTGATATCACTCCTGCCATAAAGGAGCATCAGCACTGTGACTCACACACCCCCCCTCCATCCCCAAGTCATCAATTGATTAAACTCCCCTGAACCCCTATAAAGTGATAATGATGAATGCAGAGCAGTAGCTTCTGTTTAGCCTGTTATGTGTGTATTTAATAGGAACAACAGAAGCAAATGGAACAAAACGTGAAGGGACCTACCTGAATTTGTCCAACATAAACTCTTGTTCTCATAGCAAAACACTTTCCATTGCAAAAAATTTTGCTAAGGTGTGCGCTAATGAATACACCCTTTGTCCCATATATGTTTGAGCTATCATGTCAACTCCTTGTAATGCCAGATATGATAGCAGAAACAGATCTGGGACCAAGCTAGCTCCAATTAGGTTAAACAAGTCAATGAGTGATGGTGCATGATTATGCCGCAAATCACAAAGGTCATTTGGCCCATCAGTAGCTGTATATCACACTACTGACTAAAAATCTTTACTAACAGCTAATTGGCATTATTGGTTTAGTGATGACCATCAATAATGACAATTTTAAAAAAAAATAAGTGTAGGTGTCTTCCATCCTTTTTGTTTGAGCAGTGTATACTATACAGTACATAAGCAAAAAAATGTGTCAGGGGCAAACGTGTCATGGAAATATGTACTCTACCCTCATCCCAGGTCTCTATGAGCTTTAACGAACTCCTCTCCTTTCACTATCATTGTTAATATGGCATAACAACATCTATAGTCAGAAGGAGCTGGCTGAGGCACATGTACTGTACAGATCTGGGACCAGGCTAGGTCAATGTACTCTACATCAGAGTTCCTATGTTCATCCAGGACTTTGTTTCAACCTGTATGAGTTTATCCATATGTTGATACAGTTGAAGTCAGAAGTTTACATACACCTTAGCCAAATACATTTAAACACAGTTTTTCACAATTCCTGACATTTAATCCTAGTAAAAGTTCCCTGTCTTAGTTCAGTTAGGATCACCACTTTATTTTAAGAATGTGAAATGTCAGAATAATAGTAGAGAGAATGATTTATGTCAGCTTTTATTTATTTCATCACATTCCCAGTGGGTCAGAAGTTTACATACACTCTATTAGTATTTGGTAGCGTTGCTTTTAAATTGTTTAACTTGGGTCAAACATTTCGGGTAGCCTTCCACAAGCTTCCCACAATAAGTTAGGTGAATTTTGGCGCATTCCTCCTGACAGAGCTGATGTAACTGAGTCAGGTTTGTAGGCCTCCTTGCTTGCACACGCTTTTTCAGTTCTACCCACACATTTTCTATGGGATTGAGGTCATGGCTTTGTGATGGCCACTCCAATACCTTGACTTTGTTGTCCTTAAGCCATTTTGCCACAACTTTGGAAGTATGCTTGGGGTCATTGTCCATTTGGGAGACCCATTTGCATCCAAGCTTTAACTTAACTGATGTCTTGAGATGTTTCTTCAATATATCCATATAATTGTCCTACCTCATGATGCCATCTATTTTGTGAAGTGCACCAGTCCCTCCTGCAGCAAAGCACCCACACAACATGATGCTGCCAACCCCGTGCTTCACAGTGGGGTTTGTGTTCTTCGGCTTGCAAGCCTCCCCCTTTTCCCTCCAAACATAACGATGGTCATTATAGCCAAACAGTTCTATTTTTGTTTAATCAGACCGGAGGACATTTCTCCAAAAAGTACAATCTTTGTCCCCATGTGCAGTTGCAAACCGTAGTCTGGCTTTTTTATGGTGGTTTTGGAGCAGTGGCTTCTTCCTTGCTGAGCGGCCTTTCAGGTTATGTCAATATAGGACTCGTTTTACTGTGGATATAGATACTTTTGTACCCGTTTCCTCCAGCATCTTCACAAGGTCCTTTGCTGTTGTTCTGGGACTGATTTGCACTTTTCGCACCAAAGTACGTTAATCTCTAGGAGACAGAACACGTCTCCTTCCTGAGCGGTATGACTGCTGCGTGGTCCCATGGTGTTTATACTTGCGTACTATTGTTTGTACAGATGAACGTGGTACCTTCAGGCGTTCAGGCGTGGTGGTCTACAATTTTTTTTTCTGAGGTCTTGGCTGATTTCTTTTGATTTTCCCATGATGTCAAGTAAAGAGGCACTGAGTTTGAAGGTAGGCCTTGAAATACATCCACAGGTACACCTCCAATTGATTCAAATTATGTCAATTAGCCTATCAGAAGCTTCTAAATGCCATGACATTATTTTTAGGAATTTTCCAAGCTGTTTAAAGGCACAGTCAACTTAGCGTATGTAAATTTCTGACCCACGGGAATTGTGATACAATTAATTTTAAGTGAAATAATCTGTCTGTAAACAATTGTTGGAAAAATGGCTTGTGGCATGCACTTTGTGACTTGCCAAACCTATAGTTTGTTAACAAGAAATGTGTGGAGTGGTTGAAAAACTAGCTTTAATGACTCCAACCTAAGTGTATGTAAACTTCCGACTGTATGTGTCATCCTTTTATTAGGTATAGATGATTCAGCCCATCTCATTGATTAGATTCCAAGTTGTATCCCCTGTCAATTATTTTCTAATCTACTTTGAGGCCGTAATGTAACTTTGTCAGGTTGAAACCAATGGAAATTGAGAGTCGACGTCGATAGCGCTCCTCCTTTATTGCATGACGATTTACCAATTTGGCGTAATGCCGTTATCAGCAGTATCGATTCAAACATGGATCACTCCTGTAGTGCATAACCCGGGCACTCAATGGAATGTGATGTAGGCGATATTGTTATTTGGAGACCTAGCCTCCTTCGCCTTTTTCATCCTGGCAGTGTCAGACAATCAGATCCTTTGTTGTTGAATATGATGTGGCTACTGCTAGCTAGCATAAGGACTAAAAGGGCCCTTTTCCAGGAAAACAAGCAGTATTTCAATTATTTTGGGACAGTATCTGCTGGCAACATGGAAGATAACCCTGTATTTGCATCAATGCTCATAGACAGTGGTGATTGGCATTTAGAGGCTTGGCTATTTGTTTAATTAATAGAATTGCCACAGAGTATGTCCCCTCCCAGACAATTGCTTCAGAAGACAAGCTATTCACAAAGCATCACTTCTCTCGTCTACTCGCATCTACATACAGTGGGGCAAAAAAATAAATACTTATTTTCCACCATAATTTGCAAATAAATTCATTAAAAATCCTACAATGTGATTTTCAGGATTTATTTTCCTCATTTTGTCTGTCATAGTTGAAGTGTACCTATGATGAAAATTACAGGCCTCTCTCATCTTTTTAATTGGGAGAACTTGCACAATTGGTGGCTGACTAAATACTTTTTTGCCCCACTGTACATGCAAGTCAACATGGTAATTAGCTGTAGCATTTGATATAGCTGCCACTCGTCAGTGGGACATTCAGACAGCAGTCCAGTGGCAATGGCCTTCAGTGGGAGGGTGGCATTGGACCCCTCTTTCTGCAAATTTTACACTCAGCAGCTGCACACCTCACAAGGGGAGAGGTCAGTTGTCACTAGATCTCACTGGGGCTAAGGCAAGTAACAGAGGCAGCTCTCCAGTGTAAAATGGTCAGTAAATCTTTTCATAAAATTGAAGTTACACACTGATAAACATTACCAGTGGGGAACATTACCTGTAAGTTGTTATGAACTGTTATGAACTCTGTTAAGCTTCAGGTGTGGTGGTAGAGGTTATGAAGCTATGTGATATCAGGACTGAGTTAAGATACACCTGGCTGAGATAAGGCAGAAAGTGGATGCTATTCAACTGGCCTGGGGAAAGCCTTGTCAGTCCGGATTGTTTTTTTACATGTTTGTTGATAAAAACCTATTTTAGACTCTCTTATGTGATGTGGGAATGTTGGATGTGTATTCATGTTGTTGTTTGAGGGAGTCCTTCAGACAAAACACACACAAGTGCAGACATTTGTCAGTCTGGTCACTCTGATGTTTATATTTTTGTGTTTGTCCATGTAATAGTGTGAGAATGTGTGGCTCTACATATGTGTGCATGTGTTTGTGCGTGACATGAGTGTATGCGTGTGAGAGACAGGTAGAGACGGAGGGAGACAACGAGACATAGAGAAAAAGGGCTAGATAGACCATTTCTGTGTGAATGTGGTGTGTTGATTAGGGAGGGCCCCCCTGATGATTCACAAGGCGTTCACACTACGGCCTTTCTTTAGACTGTCTCTGCCTGTTGCCATGGAAACTACCATCTCCTTTATACCGGCCTCGCCTTCGGGGGTCACCCTTGTCCTTCATGTAAATAAATACTAACCAATAAAAGATAACTGGACAGAGAAGTCTAACCATGTGATAACTTCCAGTCCTCAAGTATGGTGATAAATCATTTGCTGATTCAGAATGCCTTGGCTCTCCCTGGCCTATTGATTTCCATGAAACCAAATCTCTCTGAGCTCGCCGTTGATATCAGAGTGATAGAACTGGATTATTATGCCTGGCTGTCACACCTTCCAACCCAATAGCCTGTTCTCGCCAGTGTGCATCGATCAGAGTAGATTTGAAATTAAAAAGGACATTGCCATGGTGAGGCAGAGGAGGGGATGAAGGGCAGGTGGCACTTACCCTCCTCGGGGACAGTTTTTTTATTTTTTAAAATGTATTAAAAGGAAATGGAATGTTTTTGGCCCTAGGGTTTCACCTCTTTAGAGTCTGCCACCCCTGTTACTCCTTGGTGCACCCAAATTAAAGTTTCAGAGGAGAGTTCACCAGGAGACATCTTAGGAATCGATCGGCTTCGCATTTCGTATAGTTGATCCCCCCCCCCAAAAAAACGATGCATATTGTGTATTGGGCTCAGCAGTTGTTGAGTAGTAGTTTTCTCTAAATTAAGCAGTGACCACAAGACGTGCCAAAAGAGAATGGATCAACTTTAGTTAACTTCCAGGTGCCTTATTGTGTAACTCCCCAAGAAGCAATGGTATGGTTATGTTGATCCCTGGGAAGAATTGTACACTATGTAGGGAATTTTCCTGGCTTCCCAGACTCCTTGTACGGCCAAACGCTATGCCACGCCCACGGATGTTAGTTTCTTCACCACAATGAGTCTGGATCTGGGTACCCCCTTGACGATTTCTAGAACACAAACACATTCTAACCTTTCTGATTGGTTACAGAAACCGATGGAGATGGGCCAGAGCCAGAACACTTGGGTAAAGCGGCATTTTGAAAATCTGTCTTTAGCTTTGATACTCTGATTGGTTAGAGATGATCTAATCACAGATGACTTTGTTTTGTACAACACCCCTCATTTTGACATCACCACAAACAACTTCAACAATGGTAGTCTCAGACTAAAGTATGTAGCGAACATAAAGCAGTGGAAGAAATCAGTTTGAGTCGTCAGGCAAGTAGGGAATAGGGTTGCTGGTATTCCAGACACAGCCCTAGTCTTAGTCTGTTAGCTTGTCTGTATTCATAAGTGTGTCACTACCACCTCCAGTGATTTGCAACCTTTCTGTTGTGCTTTGAGAATTGACCTGTTAGAGGTCGGTCCGTCAGCAGGCAGAGATGGCCTGTATCCAACTCTCTCCAGTAACCCTCAGGAGTTAGTCGGAAACCTAAAAATAAAGCCCAAACCAAATCACCACTGCCTGCTAAAGTTCCCCAGAAAAAAAGCTTAAAATAACACAATAAAACATGTTCATCAGTTAAAATGATATGGTGACTGAACTAATATCACACTGTTCTTGATTCCCATGACCACTACAATTACAGTATACTACGCTCTACCTCCCGTGTCTTTTAAGTGGATTGATCCAACATGATTCTCATTATCAGACTCATCCTCTGCCAATACACTGCTTGTTTCCTCCATTTCGTTCATGCACCAACCCCTTTGGCCACGGCCGTGCAGTTGAGTAGATTTACTGTGCCACGGGGCAGCCGCGCAATGGGATAATGTCATCTTGTTTACAGATTTATCTGAATTGTCAACAGAGATGGCTTGCATGGCCCGGCGCTTATTGATTCCCACTGAGTTATATCAGAGAGGACCAAGTGCTCTCAGATTTGGGGTTTCATATTTGTGGTCGACTGGTCGTCCATCAGTCTGTGTTAGACTAAGCAATCCACAGGGCCGAACAACACATTAGAACAGAACGACAAAGGATGATTTAATGAAATCCCTCATGAAATCTAATCAAACCACCTTAAAATTATTTCAGACACTCCAACAACCATAATGAGAAGAAAAAGGCTAAATGAACCATACCCCCCAACCAGCGTGTTTCACTCAAAGCTGGGTAAGTGGAGGTAATCGATCGGAGTTCAGTTAGATGTATGAAGCAGCAGTCTGAGAGCATAGGAACATACTGTACTGTACTCAGTCCATTGGTTACTGTGTGGTATTTTCCTGAGTGAGTTCTTAAGACTTAGTGTTTTGCTCCCCCCCCCCCCCCCCCTTTCCCAAGTGTACTGTGATCCTGTGGCTACCGTTTCTCAGTAAAGTATTATGTTTATCCTTAACCACTGATTCCTTGTCTGGTCTCTTCTCTGCACCTGGGTCCAACCTTAACATGTCACAGAGAGAAAGACGGCAGACCGCCAGATCCTCCTCTAAACACCTATGACAGCTATCTTTATGGCACAGTTGTCTGCCTGACTGCTCCTCATTCAAAGTTCTTGATTTGATAAATAGCCCTTTTATAGTACAGTATGGAAGAACGATGTGCAGAGTCTGCATTGATTAAGTATAATGAGACACGTGTTAAGTTGCAGCTCATCTGTGAAGAGTTGTGTTTGTGTTTCCCCCTTTCCCCTGTGGGAGTTAATCAAATATGTATATGGTTCTTAAACACTACTGGGTGTGTAGTTCACTATATAGGGAATGTGGTGCCATTAGAGACTCAGACCCTGTAATGATCTGCTGTTCACTAGTCCCAGTGTACTGACCCTCAGTCCCACCAACGATTCACTAATTATGTTTGCCCGGGGCCATTCACAAATAAATTGTGTCACAACGATAAGCTTGCTTTAGCCTAGTTTTCAGCATGGATGGACAGATATGTACGCTATGTGTGTGAAACTTAGGAGTGGTGAATGATGTCTTGGTTTCAAGGCTCTGTTGAGCAGGGCTTCAACTTCAACGAACCCAACATTACCCATTCTGGTCCATGGTTTGCTCCGTTTCAGATAGACATTCAAATGGTTCTCGTTTGGTGGAGGGGACTGTTGCTTGAGTCAGATGTGGGACATCCTCAACTAGTGAAGGTGAACAATAGGTCCATTGAATGTTACACCTTCTTAGTAGTAGGAGATCAGATCAGACCGTCAGATTTGTCATTCAAACCTCCTGCGAGCTTGTTGCACATCTGTCTCTGACCTCTAGTCCAGGCCATCTGCCATCTGTTGTAGGGGATAGTTGTATGTTCTACTTAGCCAATTTTGACCCGACTGATCCTGATTGCTCTGTGAAACATAAGCTTTCACCAATCATATCAAACAATGTTTTCTCACTTACTGACCTCTGGGTAAAAAAAAAGGTTAATGTGGGGTATTTGATAGACTCACATCTTCCTGGCCTCCCAAGTGGTACACTGTTCTAAGGAAGTGAACAGGCTGAGGCACGACTCCTATTTAAATGAATGTCCTTTCTCTTTTTGGTAATTTATTCTTGGCACAGAAAATAGAGGCCCACAACTGATGACAGCACCAAACAGAGATCACTGAATTCAGTTAATTTCAAAGCACTGCAGAGAGCAACCCCACACACATACACTTGTCAGCCTCCAGCGACAATCCCAGTCACATTAAACCATACAATCCCAGTCACATTAAACCATACAATCCCAGTCACATTAAAGCCTGGAGTTTGATAAACGGCATTTGCACTTGGATTTAAACTGGTGACATGGAAATAGAACTCTTAGGCAATGCACACCACTGGTGGTTTTGGCATCTAAAGAAGGATGCAGAAAATAACTTCACACCTGTTGAAAAATATGGTGGTGTATCTTTGATGTTATGGGGCTGTTTTGCTTCCACTGGTCCTGGGGCCCTTGTTAAGGTCAATGGCACTTGGCCGTAAATTGATCTTCCAGCAAGACAATAACCCCAAGCACTAATCAAAATCCATAAAGAAATGGTTAATTGACCACAAAACCCACATTTTGCAATGGCCATCTCAGTCTCTGGTCTTGAACCCCATTAAAAACCTGTGGTTTGAATTGAAGACGGCAGTCTTTAAGAGCAGACAAATGATATCAGGGATCTGGAAAGATTCTGTTTGGAGGAATGTTCTAAGAACCCTCCCAACGTGTTCTCCAATCTCATAAAACATTGTAGAAAAAGGTTCAATGTCGTTATCCTCGCAATGGGAATGTATGGAAAACAGGGGTGCCAATAATTTTGGCATTTAAAAAAAAATGTATTACTTGATAAACAAAATCTCTTACTCTGAGCAATTATATTAGTGTAAAATAATATAATTTTCCTTATTTTTTTTGCATACAATATTGCTCAGTATTTTATACAGTATGTTTTGCTCATCTTTATCAATAATTATGGACCTGGCTATATATATGTAATATTCAGAGAAGGCTGAATTGTAAGAGAATCACAGCTGTGGCATGGATCATGGATGGGGGCTGCCCTCTCGTTCCCTCCGGGGCTGTCCATGGCTCGTTCACGTCAGGACGTAATGGAGATGGATGAGCGGGGTGTCCGGAGTTGGGTAGGCTAGGAAATGGGAGCGAGGGTGCGAATGGAATGAGGAAGAAAGACCCTGCTTATCCTGTCACAGAGGAGCAGAGGAGAGCTGAGGTGTGACAGCTGGAATAGGCCTACAGGGGAGACGGCTGTGTGTGTCACTGTCTCTCTCCCATCAATCTCTCGCTCACTCCCTCCCTCCAACCCTCCATCCCTCCATCCCCCCCACCACAATCCCGTATCTCACACACTGTGAGCAAGCTGGCTAGAGCTGGTCAGGCTTGTCACTGGCTGGGGGCAAGAGTATTAAAACTATCCAAAAGAGTCCAGGTGTGATTTGACGTCTAATGTAGCAATATTTGGTGCCGTTTGTGATCTTTTGACATGTTTTTGTTTTTATTGTTGTTGTTGTGACAACAACACATTTTACATTGGATATTTGGTGACATCAATGTCATTACACACTGTCATTGCCAATGTTGCGGAGATGAGTCGGTAATGGTTGCTCATGGTCACGTGCTGCTGTTCCAGTTTCAACTGTCGGTCATGGTTGCTCATGGTCACGTGATGATGGTCATGCTGCTGCTCCAGTTTCAACTGTTCTGCCTGAGGCTATGGAATCCTGACCTGTTCACCGGACGTGCAACCTGTCCCAGACATGCTGTTTTCTCTCTCTATCGCACCTGCTGTCTCTAACTCTGAATGATAGCTATGAAAAGCCAACTAACATTTACTCCTGAGGTCCTGACCTGTTGCACTCTCTACAACCACTGTGATTATTATTATTTGACCCTGCTGGTCATCTATGAACATTTGAACATCTTGGCCATGTACTGTTATAATCTCTACCCGGCACAGCCAGAAGAGGACTGGTCACCCCTCAGAGCCTGGTTCCTCTCTATATTTCTTCCTAGGTTCCTGCCTTTCTAGGGAGTTTTTCCTAGTCACCGTGCTTCTACATCTGCATTGCTTGATGTTTGGGTTTTAGGCTGGGTTTCTGTATAGCACTTTGTGACATCAGCTGATGTAAAAAGGGCTTTATAAATACATTTGATTGGTTGATTGATGAGGTAGCACTGCCTGCGACTTCAAAATAGAGAATTTCCTCTTGGTCTAACAGTCAAGACGTTGGTTTCTCTTGTGGGAGATCTGTGTTCAGATCCCACCGTGACACCAATCTCTCAGAAATGTGATGACAGAAACAAAAGTGCAACATTGTTACTGATTTGTTTTGCAATTTTAAGTTGAATAGCGGAGGTGCATAAAGATGACAGATCCCATGCACTTACCACAATTTCCTAAGTTTGGTGTATTGTGCATTGCTCTCCATTACTCTTTTTTTTGTATCGTCCTTAGCAGAGTATACATCCCAATTTTAGCTCCAAGATGTCAGCAATAAAAAACAAACGAAAAAGTAGATTTATTGCCGTAGTTTAAAAACTCTATGAATAATGCTTAAATAATGTCCTCATATCTGAATTCTGCCGTCTTTATGCACGTTCGCCATTGAGGATTCACAAATATAACCAAGTTTGAGTTGTAATTTACCTCCAGCTCATCAGATAGAAGTGGGGGGGGGCACAATGACTCATTGTTAGTCATCATTAATTATTGGAACAAAACATCTAGTCATAGCTGTGATTACCTGATAGAGGTGGTTTGCTCCTAAACACAAAATCTGTTTTCCTCTGTCTGGGATATTTGTCCGTGTACTGTAGGGTATTATTAATAACATGTTTTTTTTTTTGCACCCACAACCCTATTATTCTCAACTTTGATTCAACCAAAACATTGTTTGATTCATTTTCCCATGGATAAATCTCACTCAAAAAAGACACATAAACATTTGTATGGTTAAACTCTTAATAATGTATCTAAAAAAATAAATGTACTATTTATTAAAAGCTTACCTTAATTATATTTCCTATTTCATTCCAGAGCCATATAATGCATCTAAGTGTATTGTTCTTTGGTTTCAAATCCAACTCCTATACAAGAATTATCCACCATTTCCCATGTTGAATGGCATTGACCTTGTGCCACTGCAGTCAAAGGTAGTTTGAGGTAATGAATCTGCTCCAGGGTGAAGCTTCCCCACATACAGATCTAGGATCAATTTCCCCTTCCTCAATCCTAACCTTAACCATCTGTGGGGAAATGCAAAACTGACCCAAGATCAGCGTCTTAGGGCCAATTTACACCAATTCTCTGTAGATCTCTTAGCTAATGAAGTGCAATGAGTAGTTGATGATCATGTCAATTGGTCAATACTTGGTTAAGGATAAATGGGAGGGCCACTAGCAGGTTGACTTGTACAGTAAAAGGATAGGAGTGTCGAGTGTGATACAGTGACCAAAGCTTGATACACAGATCTAAGCCCAGTTCCGTTTCTTCCCTTTAAGTGGGCCACCTAAAAATGGTGCACTCGTTCAGTCCCCCTCAAGGGTTTAAAACAATTGGGATGGTGTATGAATTTGCTAAAGGGAGTTTCCACTATATCTCAATCCAGTCATTTTACGTCCACAAATGTGAGTTTACGAGTGCACACTGGGAGAAGGCGGGAAAACACATTTGGGTTCTAGTCCTGGATCTCTCATCGTGTTTGAGAACTAAAGGTTCTAAACCCCATGTTATTTACAAGGTTTGTTGTTTATTCATCTAAACACAGAACTATAGACCTTTTCAGCTTCAATTGCGATTTTAAGCATGCTGGGCTCCCAAACAGACCTGCACTTCATCGCTAACATTCTGAGAAGATAATGACTGGTGTTTTCTCATTTCGATCCACCCAAAGCTGTAAACAAGGTCATAGAAAGGCACTCATTATTGAAAGCAAAACACATCCTATGTGGCATTTTTGCTAATAGAATCAGCTTCCACTTTGATAGCTCATCGTAAGTGGCCACACACGGTCCGCACTCCTGTTTTAGATGTTACCTAATCGGCGTGTCATCAACCTTGCTCAATAGCATTGTTTTCCATAAAGTGTCAGAGTAATTAATGTAATTGAAAATGTGTGATAATAGAACTGTGAAAATCACTGAGCCACTCATGATGAAATGGAACCCATTTGTGTCCGCACCGTCCCATAAAAGTAACTTTGTTTTAGGAAACCATCTCATTTACATTTAAGTAATTTTAGCAGGCCCTCGTCTTATCCAGAGCAACTTACATCAAGTACTAATTTACCACCAAATCACAAAAACTGAATGGATGTCAAACATATTAATTGTTTTTTGATATACATTTTTGCCCGTCAGACTAAATGAACAGATTTTCTAGTTTCTCTTACACAAGATATTTACACCAAGGTGGCACCACAGGTATCAGAGTGGTGTGGCTGAAACCTAACCAGGTAAAACTCCGAACCTTATACAGTATGATGGGACCAGAGTTTTCTAATCAGGTCACATGTTTGTTTTTTAAAATCCTTGAAAAACTCCTGGCCTTGGGAAGGATGAAAACCCTGTCAAACTGCAATAACCTTGTAGGACTAGGGGGATTCCTATGCACAGAGAGATAAAGCAACATGATTGGACAATAAAACTCACAGGGCTGAGTTTGTTTTATGCAGGTTTGCATCGTGTAGTCATGCCTTATGCAATTTTAGGCCTAATTAAAATTATTATCTCACAGTCTATGTCAGGTATTGTGTTTAATGATTAATTCCAGTTAAAAATTGTGGATTTAAAAAGTCTAGGTAGTCTAGCCAAATTTGATCCCATTCACATTTTCTCACAAACAAATGGACTGTATACGTTACCACTTTGTTTACCTTGGCCAGAAAGACAGGGCGCATAGTAGGCTAGAGACTATGCAGCTGCTGTTGTTAGTAGCCTACAGTTGATCAGACTGAAAAATGTGCCCATTTCCAATGAAATACAGCATTTCAGATTGCTAATGCATTCGGAATGCATTCAGACCCCTTGACTGTTTCCACATTTTGTTACGTTACAGCCTTATTTTAAAATTCATTACATTTTCCCCCCTCATCAATCTACACACAATACCCCATAATGACAAAGCAAAAACAGGTTTTTAGAAATTGTTTAAAAAAGTAACTATTCAGACCCTTCACTCAGTACTTTGTTGAAGCACCTATGGCAGCGATTACAGCCTATAGTTTTCTTGGGTATGACACTACAAGCTTGGCACACCTGTATTTGGGGAGTTTCTCACATTCTTCACTGCAGATCCTCTCAAGCTCTGTCAAGTTGGATGGGGAGTGTCACTGCACAGCTATTTTCATCCAGAGATGTTAGATCGGGTTCAAGTCCGGGGTCTGGCTGGGCCACTCAAGGACATTGAGACTTGTCCCGAAGCCACTTCTGTGTTGTCTTGGCTGTGTACTTAGGGTCTTTGTCCTGTTGGAAGGTGAACCTTCGCCCCAGACTGAAGTCCTGAGCTCTCTGGAGCAGGTTTTCATCAAGGATCTCTCTGTACTTTTCTCAGTTCATCTTTCCCTCGATCCTGACTAGTCTCCCAGTCCCTGCCACTGAAAAACATCCCCGTAGCATGATGCTGCCACCACCTTGCTTCACCTTATTGATGGTGCCAGGTTTCCTCCAGACGTGTCGCTTGACATTCAGGTCAAAGACATCAATCTTGGTTTCATCAGACCAGATACTTTTGTTTCTCATGGTCTGAATGTTCTTTAAGTGCCTTTTGGCAAACTCCAAGCGGACTGTCATGTGCCTTTTACTGAGGAGAGCTTCTCTACCATGAAGGTCTGATTGGTGGAGCGCTGCATTGGTAGATCGCTGCAGAGATGGTTGTCCTTCTGGAAGATTCTCCCAGGAACTCTGGAGCTCTGTCAGAGTGAGCATCGGGTTCTTGGTCACCTCCCTGACCAAGGCCCTTCTCCCCCGATTGCTCAGTTTGGTCAGCTCTAGGAAGAGTCTTTGTGGTTTCAAACTTCTTCCATTTAAGAATGATGGAGGCCACTTTGTTCTTTGGGACCTTCAATGCTGCAGAAATGTTTAGGTACCCTTCCCCAAATCTGTGCCATGACACAATCCTATCTCAGAGCCCTTCGACCTAATGGCTTGGTTTTTACTCTGACATGCACTGTCAACTGTGGGACCTTATATAGACAGGTGTGTGCCTTTCCAAATCATGTCCAATCAATTTAATTTACCACAGGATGATCAATGGAAACAGGATGCACCTGAGCTCAATTTCGAAGTCTCATAGCAAAGGGTCTGAGTACTTATGTAAATAAGGTATTTCTGATTTTTTATTAAATGTTTTACTTGCAAAAATGTCTAAAAACCTGTCTTCGCTTTGTCATTATTGGGTATTGTGTGTAGATTGATGGGAAAAAATATTCAATCAATTTTAGAATAAGGCTGTAATGTAACTCAATGTGGAAAAAGTCAAGTGAATCGTTTCCGAATGCACTGTATGGAAGAGTTTTTGCTTGCGTCTGTCGGGTGTGATATGTTGTCACGCTTGCTAAAGCCCCCTTAAGGTCTAAGGGCTCTGGGCTGGGTTTCTACTCAGCTAACATATGGAATTATTTTAAGAAGGTCGTATCAAGGATCATTTAGCTATTAGATTTTTACATTTGAGGGCCCCTGTAAGTATAGAACTAAATATTTGCCAATTATTTGATTAGACATTGAATTTGGCCTTACCGCTATTAGCCCACAGAAACACATTGAATAACATATTTATATTTTGCAAAACAGAAGCTTGTGGTGATCGTAGAGCATAACTGAGTTTTGTAGGCCAAACTGTTCAGACGCTACATACATTTCCATGAGAAGACCGACTTTTCTCCTGGTCCACCGCGGATGCAGTGGACTGAGACGCAGCCCATGCAAAAAACAGATATTTCTAGCTTAAACAGACAGATCTGGATGGGGATTTTTTATCATGCTAATTCGATTTCCATGGGGATGCGGAGATCAATAAATACCAGAAAAAAGTGGAGAGCACACCTTGAGTTTTGTGCCCGACCTGCTTTTTTTGTGAATCTGATAGGTCAAGACACGCAAACAGGCTGCAGCAGCACTCCAATGTGAAGGACTGAGAAATTGTGCATGAGTTGACAAATCATGAGGCAAATCGGTAAAAAAACAGCACTTTGCATTGACATATTTTAGTAAAATAAATTGAAAAGTGCTGTGGCAAATGCCTCCTCAAGTTTTCTGGCGTCTGTATTGAGAACATTCTCTCTGAGTTAAATTAGATTTTTTTTTTGCTGGGGAGACTAGATTGAAAAGGAAAGAATATGTCCTCATTCCTCTGGAAAAGCCACAAAACTAATGTCTATGCACCCTCGTCCAATTCAGATGTTCTATTCATTTCATAACCGTGCCTTTGCCACCCGTTTAATTCAACAGTAACAACAGAAGATGAGAAAGAGCCCCAAGTGCATTACACTGACAGCAGATACATGTCCTCTCTAAATATATATACTGTAGGTTTTAATCTGTACCACCACCTGTCCATAGGATAAATTGGTGACTGCTCAGTGAGGTTTCCAATATTGCTGCTGCGATTAAGATATGCCCCTCATGAGTGAAATGTAATTATAATTTGTTGTACAAAGGCCCATGTTTTCCCCCCACATCTCAGTCAATTACACACACAGACAAGGAAACTCATTTCACACTGCACAAGCTCAATGTAAATAGATGTACTGTACAGCGCACAAGAGATGAGAACATTGGATGAGTGTGCTCGCATAAGCACTGTTCTTATACACACAATGTTGAGAACATGCTGGAACAGGAACCTTTTGAGAGCTCCTGCGGTCATACTGGGGATTGTATTGATTTTAATTTGCAACTGAATGAAGTGCTCAAAAAGAGGACAGAATCGTTCCAGATAATTAGCGAGCCCTCGAGGTGTTATGGGAGGTAGAGAGGGGCTCGCTGAGAAGAGGATGAAAGAACAATCTCTAACACTTTCCATGTGCAAGCTGTATAGTCCCTGTTTTTATGCGCAGTGTATTGGATAACTTGCAATCACCATTCATAACACATCATCATGGTCTCCTACAACTGCCTGTATATGTGTATAATTGTTTTAAAGGCAAGAAGGCAGGCGGTTCATGAAGTGTTATTGGCACATCACAATTTTATTTTATTTCAGCAGAAATAAATAAATTACTTAGAAAACTATTTTATTCAAATGGACTTACAGTACAGCGAGTGCATACATTTTTTGTATGTTAAACCCACAACCATGCGTCACGTTCTGACCTTACTTCCTTTGTTTTTGTCTTTGTTTTAGTATGGTCAGGGCGTGAGTTGGGGTGGGCAGTCTATGTTTGTTTTTCTATGTTGGCTTTTGAGTTCGGCCTAGTATGGTTCTCAATCAGAGGCAGCTGTCAATTGTTGTCCCTGATTGAGAATCATGCTTAGGTAGCCTGGGTTTCACTTTGATTTGTGGGTGTTTGTTTCCGTGTGAGTGTTCGGGCCACACGGTACTGTTTCGTTTTGTTCACATCGTTTATTGTTTTTTTCCAGTGTTCAGTTTGTTTATTAAAAAGACATGAACACTTACCACGCTGCACCTTGGTTCTCCTCTAATTCCCCAAACGACAAGCGTTACAGAAACACCCACCAAAAAAGGACCAAGCAGCGTGGTATCGGGCAGCAGCGATCTCAGGACTCCTGGACATGGGAGGACGTCTTGGACGGCAAGGGTTGTTACACATGGGAGGAGATACTGGCTGGAATGGATCGCCTCCCATGGGAACAGGTGGAGGCAGGCAGCAGGTAATGGGAGCCAGCGCTTTGAAGGAACACGGCTGGCAAGGAAGCCCGAGAGGCAGCCCCAAAGATTTCTTGCGGGGGCACACGGGGAGTGTGGCAAAGTCAGGTAGGAGACCTTCGCCAACTCTGCGTGCTTACCGTGGAGAGAGAGGGAGTCGTATTGGTCAGGCACCGTGTTATGCGGTGGAGTGCACGGTGTCCCCAGTACGCGTGCTTAGCCCGGTGCGCTACATCCCAGCTCCCCGTATCGGCCGGGCTAGAGTGGGCATCGAGCCAGGTACCATGAAGCCGGCTCTGCGCATCTGGTCTCCAGTGCGTCTCCTCGGGCCGGCGTACATGGCACCAGCCTTACGCATGGTATCCCTGGTTCGCCAGCACAGCCCAGTGCGGGCTATTCCACCTCGCCGCTCTGGCCTGGCTACGGGGAGCATTCAACCAGGTAAGGTTGGGCAGGCTCGGTGCTCAAGAGCTCCAGTGCGCCTGCACGGTCCGGTCTATCCAGTGCCACCTCCACGCACCAGCCCTCCGGTGCAGCCCCCCGCACCAGGCTGTCTCTCCGTCTCCTCCCTACAGAGTCTCCCGTCTGTCCTGAGCCGCCAGAGTCTCCAGTCTGTCCTGAGCCGCCAGAGTCTCCCCTCTGTCCTTAGCCGCCAGAGTCTCCCGTCTGTCCTGAGCCGCCAGAGTCTCCCGTCTGGCCTGAGCCGCCAGAGCCGCCAGCCAGCCAGGAGCCGCCAGAGCCGCCAGCCAGCCAGCCAGGAGCCGCCAGAACCGCCAGCCAGCCAGGAGCCGCCAGAGCCACCAGCCAGCCAGGAGCCGCCAGCCAGCCAGGAGCCGCCAGAATCGGCCTTCACTCCGGAGCTGCTGGAGTCTCCCGCCAGTCCGGCGTTGCCGGAGTCTCCCGTCCAATCGGGACCCGTGGCGTGGGTCCCCAGTCCAAGGTCGGCGGCGAAGGTCGCCGCTCTAAAGAGGCCACGGAGGCGGGCTAAGAGGCGCAAAAAAACTATGGTGAAGTGGGGTCCACGTCCCGCACCAGATGCGCCACCGCGGACAGACGCCCACCCAGACCCTCCCCTATAGTTTCAGGTTTTGCGGTCGGAGTCCGCACCTTTGGGGGGGGGGGGGGGGGGGGGGGGTACTGTCATGTTCTGACCTTAGTTCCTTTGTTTTTGTCTTTGTTATAGTATGGTCAGGGCGTGACTTGGGGTGGGCAGTCTATGTTTGTTTTTCTATGTTGGCTTTTGAGTTCGGCCTAGTATGGTTCTCAATCAGAGGCAGCTGTCAATTGTTGTCCCTGATTGAGAATCATACTTAGGTAGCCTTGGTTTCACTTTTGGTTTGTGGGTGTTTGTTTCCGTGTGAGTGTTTGGGCCACACGGTACTGTTTTGTTTTGTTCACATTGTTTACTGTTTTGTTCCAGTGTTCAGTTTGTTTATTAAAAAGACATGAACACTTACCACACTGCACCTTGGTTCTCCTCTCCTTCCCCAGACGACAAGCGTTACACCATGGCATTGCTAGCACTACACATTTACCAACTGGGCCACACAGAACTACTTGGTCTGTGAGGTTTCAAATGCTACAGGTAACTGCCAAAATAAAGGATACACTTGAGTAAATGAGGGTTATGTTTCACTAAATTGGATCATTCCAATATATTGGTATCACTCCGCGGCGGAGGGATACATCCAAGGTGAGGATTTACAGATTTACTCCCGTGTACACCTGTGTAATGGCTGGTCCGCCCCTATATATAGACCCCATGGCCGCGACACACGTTCTCTTTAATTTTCTCGGCAGACGTCCATATGGTTTGAGGTACAAACTTTCTAAAGATCGCTTGGTAAGTCACTGGTAAGTGTAATATCTTGCGTGGAAGTATACTCACTGGCTGTTTGCAGCTGGCCACTTGGCCAGCCCCTCTTGAGTGCTCCACTCGCTGCACGCGGTTGATCTGTATCTTCCGCCTGTGGTTTGTCGTACTTGTGTTTCGTTACCGTTACACTATGACTCCGTGTGCATCCATTAGTAGGGTGACGCTTGCTGCCACAAACTGTAATTTACCTTACACAACTTGCCAACTGGCTTGTTCTATGTGTCTGTTGTGAGTTACTTAAACATGCTGCTCCCCGCGTCCTAGGCTGCTAATTACCCTGCACATTTTTTTCCTTTTTTTTCTTTTTTTCTCCTCTACAGAGTGTAAGAGTATCATGGTGGGCTTTCCAATACGTTGAGGCATCAACTTTGGAGTTCCTTAACGGAGTTACTCCATCATATGGTGCTGTTTTTACTGCTTGGATATTAAACCGGCTAGGTAATATTGTAGTTGGTGTAAAACAAAAAACAAATAAATCAAATCCATTACCTGGTTGCTGTTTTTTTGTCTGCCTGTTTTTCCCACACGGGTCTTCCCTGTTTTTTGCAGAGCTACTGGGTAATTTATCCCTCACCGGGTTCCTATTCCTCCAAGTAGGTCACGACATACGCTCTCCCAGGGCGTCGGACCCCTGCTCCGTGGCCTTGCTGGCTTGGCTGAGCTTATGGCTTCCCTTTGTGACTGGTGTGATGGTGGCATTCCCCCTGGAGATCCGCATACCTCCTATATGCATTGCCTGTGTTTGAGCCATGCGGAGAGGGCGGCGGAGCGCCCTACTGGATGCCTGTTTTGTGTGGTGTTCTCAGAACGCCTGCGCCTGGCGCGATTGGAGGCCATGCACGAGTGGGTCGACCAGGCTCGGGCTCAGGCTGGGGACGAGCTCCCTCCCTCAGGAGTGGTGCGCCAGTGAGCTGTTAGTCCCTCTACTGGGCCAAGTAGCCTTCCCAGGAAGCGTAGCCAGAGCCACCGCAGGCAGAGCCCATCTGCTGCCAGTCCTGGACGGAGGCAGGAGTCGGACCGCTGGGACCACCTTGAATGGAGGGCGCATGCCCTGCGTCAGGAGTTTGAGAGCTTCGATGGCGACAACAGCTATTCTCTGTTGGCCAGTGATAGGCTGTTCCTGGGGGACTATACTAGCAATGTTCACCACCGTGAGTGGGGCTACCAGGCTGACAGGCCATCAGAAGCCGGCAGCGGGGCTTCATCGCCCCCAGGGGCTCGAGAGGCTATGAGGAGCCTACTCACTCGGGTTATCACTATACTGGACATCAAACTGGTGGACAGTGATGACTCTCCATCTGTCCGCATCTCGTCCGCGAGGCCTTGCAGGAGAGCTGGGCCTCTGCCAGGGGGCGCTTCCGACTCTCTCCTGCCCTAGTCGCCAATCAGTCGCCAATCAGTCGCCACTGAAGACACCTGCTCCTTTTCCCTAACCCAATCACATCCCCTTTCCCTTGGTTTAAAAACCCAGTCAGTTGTTTTCCCAAACTCTCGTCTCTCTCTTCTCTCTCTCTCCCCCTCTCTTTGTAAGGAGATATCTCAGTAAATTTAAGTTGTCTGTAGTTATTGGTTTCGGTGGTGGAGTTTAAACACTTGATCGATGTATATATCATAGAAGAGTGTAATTGTTTTTAGGTCAGCTGTTTTTAGTCAAGACGTTTGTGTTTTTAATGTACAAAGTTTTTGTTGTACTGTATGTGTGTTTATAGTTTTGTTTAATGTTGTGTTAGTGTATGTAAATTGTTTTGTCTGAAACGTTGTTCCCTCTGATGTTATTGGACCAGGTCTCTCTTGGAAAAAACCTGTATAAATAAAGGTAAAAGAAAAAAGGAAAAAATAATTCTCACTGTTCCTTTTCACTATTATGATTTGTATGAGATATGTTACGGGTCTCGTTTCCATCCCCCCTAGACTGCAGGGCCAAAGGGATTCGTAACAAGTGGACCATGCAGTTATGTTGCGGGCGCAGAGTCACTCAGCCTCCAGGAGTACCCGACCATGATAGTTGCCATGGTCCTCCCGGACCGGGAGATTATAGGGTGGAACCCGAGACTGAAGCCGGGAGCCCCAGAATCTTTGATGCGGACTTGAAAGCCACATATGGGTCCCTCTGCTCTCTTGCCAATGCGGCCATGCTGCTGCAGGCCTACCTGCTGACTCTTTTGCCCCGGCTGCTGGAGGGCACAGAGGAGGTCCTCCGGAAAGCAATGGAGGTGTCTCGCCTGCTTTCCCTGATCCAGAGGGATGTGGCCCGCGCCAACGGACGGGCCATGGCGCAGGTGGTTACCTCCTGGCGTCATCTCTGACTGGCCCAATCCCATCTGCCAGCTGCTCTCCAGAGCACATTTGCCACTCTCCCCCATCAACCCAGGGCTGACGTTTGACCCAGGGGTTGATGACATTCTGGACCAGACCGATAAGGTTCGGAGGGACTGAGAGACCCTGAGATGGTTCATGCCGCCTCCTCAGGCCCCGGGTCCAAGGCAGACAGACCCACCTCCAAGGCAGTCGCCACCCACCTGCACCCAAGCGACAGTGAGGTCCCTCTCCTGCTCCATCGCCTCATGCTGAGAGAGATACAGCATGCGTTGGAGCAATTAACTGTCAACCGTCACCACCATAGAGACGTGCCTGGGGAACCAGGCGCTCGGGGCGCCAGAGGAGAGGCGGGCCCCGGCAGGACTACTGACACACCCTTCCCCGGCCTCGGCTAAGGGCAATGTGGGCAATGTGGGAGGAGGATGTGGAGTTCCCCTGGGTGTTGTCCACAATGCTCGAGGGGTACCGACTTCAATGCCGGTGCTGGCCCCCGTCCTTCAGGGGCCTTTTTGTCACCACGGTGGCCGACCCCCTGAAGAAAACCCTGCGGCTGGAGATCTCCTCACTCCTGGACAAGGGTGCCATCCACAGGATTGAGACATCAGAATGGCTAGGTGGGTTCTACTCCACTTATTGTGTGGTCCCCAAAAGAGACGGAGGGTTTCGACCAATTCTGGACCGCTTCAACCTCAATGGGTACTTGAAGGTACTGAGGTTACACATGCTGTCCCCAACCCACGTGTTGTAGGCTGTGTCCAGGGAACAGTGGTTTGTGAAGCTGAGGGATGCTTACTTCCAGTACCTCCGATTCGCTTTCGAAGGGGCAGCTTACGAATTCATGGTTCTTCCCTTCGGCCTCTCCTTGGCAGCCTGCACTTTCACAAAGTGCATGGACGCTGTCCTGGCACCTCTCATATCCCGAGGATTGTTGACCTTCAATTACCTGGACGATTAGCTGATTTGTGCCCCAATCAGGACCCAGGTCCTGTCAGACAGAGACATGCTCTTGACCCATATCGGCGGGCTCGGGCATTACTGTAAACGACAAGAAGAGTCGCCTGACGTCCACCAAGAGGGTGGCCTTCATTGGCATGGAATTGGACTCAGTCCTCATGAGAGCACGCCTGCCCACCAGAAGGGTTCAGGTGATCTTATCTTTTCCAAGATGACAATGACCCCATCCGTCTGTCACCAGATCTCAACCCAACCCAACGCCCTATTTAGCCACTTTTTGTTGGTGTTTCCTTTATTTTGGCGGTTACCTGTACATGAGAAAACAAGGATCAACTTAACACTGAAATATCTCCAGTAGTCTCAGAGAGGAGGAATAGGTATACAAATAGAATTAATAGCAAGGGGGTTTCCATTCAAGTCAATGATGGCATAATGGGTGGACTGCAGCCATTTTGAGTGTACCCTTTCCTAGGTCAAAATTATACAGGTTAAGACAACGTTGTCACAAATATTGGTCCCAATGTTGCAAAGAGTTATGGGATATTAGAATCCCGTTGTCCTACCCTTCCCATCTTCAACCTAGACCCATACCAGGAAGTAGAAGTTGGAAGTGTACCCTTCTATCTGTACTGCGATTGGTTGAGTCAACTCAACTGACATTACACAAAACACATTCCATTGCATGAGCCACATCAGTTAGCGTCATTTGAATGAACATTCTACATTACCATGGCAATCCAGCATAAGTTGATAGAACATTCCCATATACCATGGACAATTTGCATCACAGGTTTACCAGTCAAATTTCCATGGATAGAGCTTCCAAGCCTGTTATATTCATTCTATTTCTATGAGAATATGGTTCTATTCAAATCAAATCAAATCAAATTGTATTTGTCACATACACATGGTTAGCAGATGTTAATGCGAGTGTAGCGAAATGCTTGTGCTTCTAGTTCCGACAATGCAGTAATAACAAGTAATCTAACTAACAATTCCAAAACTACTGTCTTGTACACAGTGTAAGGGGATAAAGAATATGTACATAAGGATATATGAATGAGTGATGGTACAGAGCAGCATAGGCAAGATACAGTAGATGGTATCGAGTACAGTATGTACAAATGAGATGAGTATGTAAACAAAGTGGCATAGTTTAAAGTGGCTAGTGATACATGTATTACATAAGGATACAGTCGATGATATAGAGTACAGTATATACGTATGCATATGAGATGAATAATGTAGGGTAAGTAACATTATATAAGGTAGCATTGTTTAAAGTGGCTAGTGATATATTTACATCATTTCCCATCAATTCCCATTATTAAAGTGGCTGGAGTTGAGTCAGTGTCAGTGTGTTGGCAGCAGCCACTCAGTGTTAGTGGTGGCTGTTTAACAGTCTGATGGCCTTGAGATAGAAGCTGTTTTTCAGTCTCTCGGTCCCAGCTTTGATGCACCTGTACTGACCTCGCCTTCTGGATGATAGCGGGGTGAACAGGCAGTGGCTCGGGTGGTTGATGTCCTTGATGATCTTTATGGCCTTCCTGTGACATCGGGTGGTGTAGGTGTCCTGGAGGGCAGGTAGTTTGCCCCCGGTGATGCGTTGTGCAGACCTCACTACCCTCTGGAGAGCCTTACGGTTGAGGGCGGTGCAGTTGCCATACCAGGCGGTGATACAGCCCGCCAGGATGCTCTCGATTGTGCATCTGTAGAAGTTTGTGAGTGCTTTTGGTGACAAGCCAAATTTCTTCAGCCTCCTGAGGTTGAAGAGGCGCTGCTGCGCCTTCTTCACGATGCTGTCTGTGTGAGTGGACCAATTCAGTTTGTCTGTGATGTGTATGCCGAGGAACTTAAAACTTGCTACCCTCTCCACTACTGTTCCATCGATGTGGATAGGGGGGTGTTCCCTCTGCTGTTTTCTGAAGTCCACAATCATCTCCTTAGTTTTGTTGACGTTGAGTGTGAGGTTATTTTCCTGACACCACACTCCGAGGGCCCTCACCTCCTCCCTGTAGGCCGTCTCGTCGTTGTTGGTAATCAAGCCTACCACTGTTGTGTCGTCCGCAAACTTGATGATTGAGTTGGAGGCGTGCGTGGCCACGCAGTCGTGGGTGAACAGGGAGTACAGGAGAGGGCTCAGAACGCACCCTTGTGGGGCCCCAGTGTTGAGGATCAGCGGGGAGGAGATGTTGTTGCCTACCCTCACCACCTGGGGGCGGCCCGTCAGGAAGTCCAGTACCCAGTTGCACAGGGCGGGGTCGAGACCCAGGGTCTCGAGCTTGATGACGAGCTTGGAGGGTACTATGGTGTTGAATGCCGAGCTGTAGTCGATGAACAGCATTCTCACATAGGTATTCCTCTTGTCCAGATGGGTTAGGGCAGTGTGCAGTGTGGTTGAGATTGCATCGTCTGTGGACCTATTTGGGCGGTAAGCAAATTGGAGTGGGTCTAGGGTGTCAGGTAGGGTGGAGGTGATATGGTCCTTGACTAGTCTCTCAAAGCACTTCATGATGACGGATGTGAGTGCTACGGGGCGGTAGTCGTTTAGCTCAGTTACCTTAGCTTTCTTGGGAACAGGAACAATGGTGGCCCTCTTGAAGCATGTGGGAACAGCAGACTGGTATAGGGATTGATTGAATATGTCCGTAAACACACCGGCCAGCTGGTCTGCGCATGCTCTGAGGGCGCGGCTGGGGATGCCGTCTGGACCTGCAGCCTTGCGAGGGTTAACACGTTTAAATGTCTTACTCACCTCGGCTGCAGTGAAGGAGAGACCGCATGTTTTCGTTGCAGGCCGTGTCAGTGGCACTGTATTGTCCTCAAAGCGGGCAAAAAAGTTATTTAGTCTGCCTGGGAGCAAGACATCCTGGTCCGTGACTGGGATGGATTTCTTCCTGTAGTCCGTGATTGACTGTAGACCCTGCCACATGCCTCTTGTGTCTGAGCCGTTGAATTGAGATTCTACTTTGTCTCTGTACTGGCGCTTAGCTTGTTTGATAGCCTTGCGGAGGGAATAGCTGCACTGTTTGTATTCGGTCATGTTACCAGACACCTTGCCCTGATTAAAAGCAGTGGTTCGCGCTTTCAGTTTCACACGAATGCTGCCATGAATCCACGGTTTCTGGTTATGGAATGTTTTAATCGTTGCTATGGGAACGACATCTTCAACGCACGTTCTAATGAACTCGCACACCGAATCAGCGTATTCGTCAATGTTGTTATATGACGCAATACGAAACATCTCCCAGTCCACGTGATGGAAGCAATCTTGGAGTGTGGAGTCAGCTTGGTCGGACCAGCGTTGGACAGACCTCAGCATGGGAGCCTCTTGTTTTAGTTTCTGTCTGTAGGCAGGGATCAACAAAATGGAGTCGTGGTCAGCTTTTCCGAAAGGGGGGCGGGGCAGGGCCTTATATGCGTCGCGGAAGTTAGAGTAACAATGATCCAAGGTCTTTCCACCCCTGGTTGCGCAATCGATATGCTGATAAAATTTGGGGAGTCTTGTTTTCAGATTAGCCTTGTTAAAATCCCCAGCTACAATGAATGCAGCCTCCGGATAAATCGTTTCCAGTTTGCAGAGAGTTAAATAAAGTTCGTTCAGAGCCATCGATGTGTCTGCTTGGGGGGGGATATATACGGCTGTGATTATAATCGAAGAGAATTCTCTTGGTAGATAATGCGGTCTACATTTGATTGTGAGGAATTCTAAATCAGGTGAACAGAAGGATTGGAGTTCCTGTATGTTTCTTTCATCACACCATGTCACGTTGGCCATGAGGCATACGCCCCCGCCCCTCTTCTTACCAGAAAGATGTTTGTTTCTGTCAGCGCGATGCGTGGAGAAACCCGTTGGCTGCACCGCTTCGGATAGAGTCTCTCCAGTGAGCCATGTTTCAGTGAAGCAAAGGACGTTACAGTCTCTGATGTCCCTCTGGAATGCTACCCTTGCTCGGATTTCATCAACCTTGTTGTCAAGAGACTGGACATTGGCAAGAAGAATGCTAGGGAGTGGTGCACGGTGTGCCCGTCTCCGGAGTCTGACCAGAAGACCGCCTCGTTTCCCTCTCTTTCGGAGTCGTTTTTTTGGGTCGCTGCATAGGATCCACTCCGTTGTCCTGTTTGTAAGGCAGAACACAGGGTCCGCGTCGCGAAAAACATATTCTTGGTCGTACTGATGGTGAGTTGACGCTGATCTTATATTCAGTAGTTCTTCTCGACTGTATGTAATGAAACCTAAGATGACCTGGGGTACTAATGTAAGAAATAACACGTAAAAAAACTAAAAACTGCATAGTTTCCTAGGAACGCGAAGCGAGGCGGCCATCTCTGTCGGCGCCGGAAGTTGTCCCCTTCTCTCTCTATTCAGTCATATGAAGTGTGCTGGCTGTCACTGGCAACGCGGTAAACACATCATTGTCGTCTGTTCATTTACAAAGTTCTCTGCAGAAACAACCATACGTCACTCCTGACACACAGAAGTATGAAATATCTCACTCACTCCCAGGGATGGCTAATTCTTAAAATTCCTTTTATCGCTACTGATCTAGGCAAAACGGCCGGGAAACCTGGATACTGGGTTTGATTAAATAGCAGCCCACAGTCACTTCAACCCTACTGCTGCTGACTCTTTTTCAATGTCTCCCCATTTTTCCTCCTCCTATCTCTCTTCTGCCCTCTTCGGATTTTTCTCTCTCTTATAACTGCTTTGTATCTTTTGATTGATCTGAATATGGTTGAATGCTTATTATCCTCCTATCCTCCCATGCCAAAATCTGACCCTTAATATACTCATCTCTCTCTCTCTCTCGTTTACTCTTTCCTCTCTCTCTTGTTCTGTACTTTCAGGATTTCAGTGTGTGATGAGGACAAGTTCCGCCACAATGAGTTCATCGGAGAGACACGCATTCCCCTCAAGAAACTCAAGCCCAACCAGACCAAGAACTTCTACAACTGCTTGGAGAAACAGCTGCCTGTAAGTTATCTCCAATTTGCCTTTTTCATCCTCCCCTTTGAATCCAAAAGTAAGCATTTCCTAAGCTAAATTGGTTATTTGGTCTCCACTGCTAAATTACAAACCTCGACATGTAAATGTTATGTTCTGTATGTGCATTTAATTTGCCTAAATAGAAATCTTACCTACGGTTGAAAGACATCAATACTGTATGTCTTCTGTTATTAGTAAACAATGAGCCTTGAAACATCTCACATACAGCCCAAATCCTTAACTTCATGAAACAACCACAGTAATTTCAATGAAACACCACTTACTGAGGGGTCTGTTCAACACTGCCTTTCTCCTCTAATTAATTAAGCAGGTTAACAGCATTAAAGACCAGAGAGAATGACGGTTTCTCAAAATCCATAGAACAAGCAATTATATTTACCAAGGACTGAGCATGGATGCAGGAGGCATATGATTGACTCACAAGTGCTACTTACTTAGTGCACTGGAGGCTGTTATTGTCATCAAACTAGCTATTGTGTGGTTATTTTACGTTACTGTTGCTAGTCAAATATGGACCAGCTTCTTTCACATACAATAGCTCCACCTTAAATTTCAATTGAACTTGAGATCTACTAAATCGATCTTTTGTTTAGCTGCAAAATGTGATTCTCTAAACTTTCTGAAAATGTGGGTTGCTGTTTCCAAGAACCTTAGTTTGGGAGCATTACTTTTTACGAATGAGCTGATTGATAGGGTAGATATTGATAGCTTTTCAGAGCCCTTTCTAAATATTCACTCTTTTATCCAAGCGTGTCGGTAAGATCTCCTAATTTCATCTGGTTTAGCGGCGCTCACAGAAATACTTTTCTCTTACCATCAACGACACAATCTGCTCTGAATACTCAGAGAAGGCTTAGCCCAGCCTTCGACTGAACAGCACTGTGCACTGTTTTTCGCTGGCTTTCCAATGGACAGCCTGTGGATTACTGAGCTATGTGCTGCTGACGCACATACACACACACACACACACACTCTCACTCATTCACTCACTCTTCTCATTCCTCAATTAGACTCTTCCCTTTATTGTTTAATTAAAAATAACCTATGTCTAGAGCTTTCTTCTGGCTATCACCTCTGCTACCACAGCTTCTACTATGTATGTGTGCACGTGTGCGCATATGAGTGCACGTGTGCGCGTATGCATGCACGTGTGCGCATATGTGTGCGTGCTTGTGTGTGTACGTCACTGTTTTTGTTTGTCAGTGTGTGTGTGCAGACCAGCTGGGCTCTTGTAGCCAGCCTCCCACCTGTATTCAGCTGCTTTGTAGCAAAGCACCCCAGCAGGGGATAGTTTAGAGAGGGTCTCAGTCAGGGTTGCACAATTAATCGAATTCACATTGAAATCGCAAAATTGACATGCAATATCCAGGCATCATGCAATATTTTGAAATGCCACTCAGTCACGCGTTGCGTCCTTTTTATAAATGCTGAACAAAATTATGAAGGCAAAATGTAAAGTATTGGTCCCATGTTTCATGAGCTGAAATGAAAGATCCCAGAAATGTTCCATATGCACAAAAACATTATTTCTCAAATTGTGTGCACAAATGTGATTACATCCCTTTTAGTGAGGATTTCTCCTTTGCCAAGATAATTCATCCACCTGACAGGTATGGCATATCAAGAAGCTGATTAAACAGCATGATCATTACACAGTTGCACCTTGTGCTGGGGACAATAAAAGGCCTCTCTAAAATGTGCAGTTTTGTCACACAACACAATGCCACAGAAGTCTCAAGTTTTGAGGGAGCGTGCAATTGGCATGCAGGAATGCCCACCAGTGCTGTTGCTAGAGAATTGAATGTTCATTTCTCTACCACGTCTGAGACCAGCCACCTGGACAGCTGATGAAACTGTGGGTTTGCACAACCAAAGAATTTCTGCACAAACTGTCAGAACTGACTTCAGTGGGCAATGCTGGAGAAGTGTGTTCTTCACGGTGAGATGTCAGACAGCACGTGTGGCGTTGTGTGGGCGAGTGGTTTGGTGATGTCAACGTTGTGAACAGAGTGCCCCATGGTGGTGGTGTGGTTATGGTATGGGGAGGCATAAGCTACAGACAACAAACACAATTACATTTTATCAATGGAAATTTGAATGTACAGAGATACCGTGACGAGATCCTGATGCCCACTGTCCTGCCATTCATCCACCACCATCACCTCATGTTTTAGCATGATAATGCGCAGCTCCATGTCACAAGGATATGTACACAATTCTTGGAAGTTGAAAATGTCCCAGTTCTTCCATGGCCTTCATACTCACTAGACATGTCACCCATTGAGCATGTGTGGGATGCTCTGGATCGACATGTATGACAACGTGTTCCAGTTCACACAAATATCCAGCAACTCCGTACAGCCATTGAAGAGGAGTGGGACAACATTCCACAGGCCATAATCAACAGCCTGATCCAATCTATGCAAAGGAGATGTGTCGCTCTGCATGAGGCAAATGATGGTCACTAGGGTTGAATATTTTCCCGGTATTTTACAAATGTTCCATCCCGAGAATAAATAAATGTTCTTCCTGCTAACCCGGTATTTCCCTCCAAAACCAGAAGTGTCATTCAAAAGCATTATAAAGCATATAAATATGCTTATGTCTGGATTTGATTAAAGCTTTGATTGAAATTCGAGCCTGATGCTCCCCGAGCCTGATGAGCCATACATTTTATGAGCCCTACATTAAAGACATTTAATGAGCCTAAGCTCAAAAAAGCCCAAATGATTGTGCCGTTATCCAATAAATACTGTATATGACATAGGCACATTACTCACAACAGAAAAACACAAAAGCCCATAGATGTAGCTAGCTATATGCTCTCTTGGGTAAACGAATTAAACTAGCTCCTGTAGGCTAATCTTTTTCAGTGTGAACTGAATTACCGTACTGTATTTTATTATACTGTATCATATCGACTGGAATTATGCACACTGTTCAAACCATGATGAAGCAGGGAGAGAACATGTGACCTACACACATTAGATTTGAATTTTGAAATATATAATAGGTCCTATTTGTATAATTAGTAGGCTGACGCATATATACACTACCGGTCTAAAGTTTTAGAACTCCTACTCATTCAAGGGTTTTTCTTTATATTTTTATATTTTTAATTCTTCAAATAGCCAACCTTTGCCTTGATGACAGCTTTGCACACTCTTGGCATTATCTCAACCAGCTTCATGAGGTAGTCACCTGGAATGCATTTCAATTAACAGGTGTGCCTTCATAAAAGTTCATTTGTGGAATTTCTTTCCTTCTTAATGTGTTTGAGCCAAACAGTTGTGTTGTGACAAGGTAGGGTGGGTATACAGAAGATAGCCCTATTTGGTAAAAGACCAAGTCCAAATTATGTCAAGAACAGCTCAAATAAGCAAAGATAAATGACAGTCCATCATTACTTTAAGACATGAAGGTCAGTCAATAGGGAAAATGTCAAGAACTTTGAAACTTTGACATTTCGTCAAGTGCAGTCGCAAAAACCATCAAGCGCTATGATGAAACTGTCTCTCATGAGGACCGCCACAGGAAAGGAAGACCCAGAGTTACCTCTGCGGCAGAGGATAAGTTCATTAGAGTTACCAGCCTCAGAAATTGCAGCCCAAATAAATGCTTCACAGAGTTCAAGTAACAGACACATCTCAACATCAACTGTTCAGAGGAGACTAGGTTAATCAGGCCTTCATGGTCGAATTGCTGCAAAGAAACCACTACTGAAGGACACCAATTAGAAGAAGAGACATGTGTATTTCCCACCATGAAGCAAGGAGGAGGAGGTTTTATGGTGTGGGGTGCTTTGCTGGTGACACTGTCTGTGACTTATTTAGAATTCAAGGCACACTTAACCAGCATGGCTACCTCAGAATTCTGCAGTGATACGCCATCCCATCTGGTTTGGGCGTAGTGGGACTATCATTTGTTTTTCAACAGGACAATGACCCAACACACCTCCAGGCTGTGTATGGCCTATTTGACCAATAAGGAGCGTGATGGAGTGCTGCATCAGATGACCTGGCCTCCACAATCCCCCTACAACCAAATTGAAATAGTTTAGGATGAGTCGGACCACAGAATGAAGGAAAAGCAGCCAACAAGTGCTCACATGTGAGAACTCCTTCAAGACTGTTGGAAAAGCATTCCAGGTGAAGCTGGTTGAGAGAATGCCAAGTGTTTGCTAAGCTGTCATCAAGGCTATTTGAAGAATCTCAAATATAAACTATATTTGG
Source organism: Oncorhynchus clarkii lewisi (assembly GCF_045791955.1). Classification (NCBI taxonomy): domain Eukaryota; kingdom Metazoa; phylum Chordata; class Actinopteri; order Salmoniformes; family Salmonidae; genus Oncorhynchus; species Oncorhynchus clarkii. Next base: position 18,360,642 of record NC_092156.1, read on the forward strand.
ATTTGTTTAACACTTTTTTGGTTACTACAAGATTCCATGTGTTATTTCACAGTTTTACTGTCTTTACTATTATTCTACAATGTAGAAAATAGTAAAAATTAAGAAAAACCCTTGAATGAGTAGGTGTTCTAAAACTTTTGACCTTTCATAATATTTATCCTAATGTTATTAGCGTATCTGCTCTTTTGTTGTCCTTATCTTCATCATTCTAATGACTCCATGAATAATAAAGGAATATAATTAGATGCAGAAGGCTTTCACATGCATAGCTAAATACACAACGAATAATGCATTGAATTAATTTCCTGAAAGAGGTGGGCTAGGACATCTACTGTATATATAGAGCTATATATAAATCTAGAACAGAATGATCTATTTTGGATGCAATTTGAATGGACTTAATGGAGAGAGAGAAAGACTGCGAGAGTGGCATGCACTGATTTAAAGCAACAATATTTGAGTGATAGACTGTTTTAAAACTTTAAAAATACAAAAATCTTTACAATAAAAAAAACAAGGTGAACCCCAAAAGCCAGATGGAGATGGGTAAATTAGACGCGCATTCGGTCTTTATATTACTGTAGCATAGACTTTGCTGCAGCAAATGTAGGCCTTCCTGTCACAAGAAAAAAAGTTATGATGATGAGATGGTAGGTCTACATGCATTGTGAACACACTGAGATGGGCTGTCTGTCCCCACCCTGAGCGTTGATGATTCATCATGTGGAGGACGTAGAGAAGCCAGATTTAGATATCGCATATATTTTAAGAGTTCCATTTCACGCCATGCTGTCATATACATAATGTATTATAATTGACCTGTTTCTTGCAGTTATTTATCCCAGGGAAAAGGGAGTGGTTTTGGGCTGTAAATCCAGGTAAATCTCGGTATCTGGTCACACCAGATACTGACTAGCCCCTGCTTTAAAAAAAAGTATCTCTGACCAACAGATTTATTTCTGTATTCCCAGTTATGTGAAATCCATAGACAGGCAGATACTTTCATAGCAGGAATCAACATAATGCATAGGCTATTACTGTTGACCAAGTAATGGTTTTAGAACAATCTACAGGAACGTTGTGTAGCAAAATCACAGACAATTACAGACGTAGTCCTCCTCAGTCACTCTGTGTGCTGAGTACCAACTTGAAGGTAGTTTAGAGAGGGTTTCAGTCCTCCTCAGTCACTCTGTGTGCTGAGTACCAACTTGAAGGTAGTTTAGAGAGAGTTTCAGTCCTTCTCAGTCACTCTGTGTGCTGAGTACCAACTTGAAGGTAGTTTAGAGAGGGTTTCAGTCCTTCTCAGTCACTCTGTGTGCTGAGTACCAACTTGAAGGTAGTTTAGAGAGAGTTTCAGTCCTTCTCAGTCACTCTGTGTGCTGAGTACCAACTTGAAGGTAGTTTAGAGAGGGTTTCAGTCCTCCTCAGTCACTCTGTATGCTGAGTTCCAAATGAGGGTAGTTTAGAGAGGGTCTCATTTCTCCTCAGTCGCTCGATATGTTGAGTACCAACTGCAGGTAGTTTAGAGATGGTCTCAGTCCTCCTCAGTCACTCGATATGCTGAGTACCAACTGAGGGTAGTTTAGAGAGAGTCTCAGTCCTGCTCAGTAACTCAGTTTGCTGAGTACCAACTGAGGGTAGGCTAGAGCAGGTCTCAGTCCTCTGTCACTCGGTATCCTGACTACCAACTGAGGATAGTTTAGAGAGGGTCTCAGTCCTCCTTAGTCACTCGGTATGCTGAGTACCAACTGAGGGTAGTTTGAGAGGGTCTCAGTCCTCCTCAGTCACTCTGTATGCAGAGTACCAACTGAGGGTAGTTTAGAGAGGGTCTCATTTCTCCTCAGTCGCTCGATATGTTGAGTACCAATTGCAGGTAGTTTAGAGATGGTCTCAGTCCTTCCTCCTCAGTCACTCTGTGTGCTGAGTACCAACTGATGGTAGTTTAGAGAGGGTCTCAGTCCTCCTCAGTCACTCTGTATGCTGAGTACCAACTGAGGGTAGTTTAGAGAGGGTCTCAGTCCTCCTCAGTCACTCGATATGCTGAGTACCAACTGAGGGTAGTTTAGAGAGAGTCTCAGTCCTGCTCAGTAACTCAGTTTGCTGAGTACCAACTGAGGGTAGGCTAGAGCAGGTCTCAGTCCTCTGTCACTCGGTATCCTGACTACCAACTGAGGATAGTTTAGAGAGGGTCTCAGTCCTCCTCAGTCACTCGGTATGCTGAGTACCAACTGAGGGTAGTTTAGAGAGGTTTCAGCCCTTCTCAGTCACTCTGTATGCTGAGTACCAACTGAAGGTAGTTTAGAGAGGGTCTCAGTCCTCCTCAGTCACTCGGTATGCTGAGTACCAACTGAGGGTAGTTTAGAGAGGGTCTCAGTCCTCCTCAGTCACTCTGTATGCTGAGTACCAACTGCTAAGCCCTCCCCTTCCCTTTAGTGTGTGCTTGTATCCGTTTTCTGGCTCTCGTTAACAGCACACACTTCTGGTGTGAAGATGGCCTCATAGCATTCAGTTCCTTGGTTTGCCCTTGTTTGTTGATGGTTGTCGTTGCTCTGTCGTTGCTCTGACAATCTAGTTTTGACTCAAGGGTACTCTCTCGTGGACAGACTCCATTAACATAAATGGTATCGTAATGTCTGTCAAAAGACTGTGGGTTATGACGACTAATGAGAGACGGTTGTTCCTGTATGTAGGTTTTTTAACATTTGTTATTTGAACAAATCACGATTTAGCGGGTGTGTGCGTCTTTAGAAATTCAGAAGGGGAAGGGACATTTGGCCTATAGCCCGAAACCTTCAAAAGACAGGGCTGTGGAGCTACTGCCCTGCCTCTGCTCCTCACACTAAGTGTATTTTCTTAACATCTCCCCCGAAAACCTGATCTAGTTTCTAACGCAGTTATACAAGATTTTAGTTCTGGGTTCACAAATTTAACAAAAGTGATATATTTGATTCATTATCAAGGTTAGGGTTGCAGGTTTTTCAGAAATCCCGGTTGGATATTCCCAAAAGCAGGAGGGAATAAGCAAGTATTCCAGAATCCTCCAACCAGGATTTCTGGGAAACCTAGGAATTTTGGGTAAGTTACCAGAATGTTGATTCAGCTTAGCTCTAAAAGATGTGGTTTAACAATGACCAAGGTGTCGGCTACATGACAAACAGATCCCCCAAGGCTACATAGTTCTTACCTTGACCATACACTGGAAATGAGAATAAATCGCCTTCAATATTTGGGCTGAATTATTCATAGCCGTTCAAGACAACACCGACAAAAATTGGAGCTGAGACTGTCCATGATTAATTCAACTGAGGTTGGCAGACACTTTCCCCATCAAGCAGGGAAGAGAGTCCATTACATATTTGCTGCTCCAGTGTTTTTAGGGGCAAAATGTAGTATACTGCAGGGATCAGCACAAATCACAACAGAGGGATATCAGGGGAGAAAGCTGTTGACCAAAGCAAGTCAATACACTCCATCATTGCGCGGCCGTGCTGATCCGCTTGATGCCGTCAAAGGATGTTGATGTAGATGCGTAACCAGGGACAACAGGACAGGGTTGATCAGAGAGTGGTCAGGTTGAATCAGGGGTAGTAGGGGAGGTGGCGCCTTGAACTCTGCTACAGCTGATCTGGGATCGTTCTACGGGGCTGGACTTTGAATGGTGACAATCTGCTCAGAAGAAATTTGTTGATTCTCATGCCGTCTCTTGTTAGTCACAATATTGATGCGGGATGCTTTCTTCTACCTCAGCAATACAACACTTTGGGTATTTCCAGTATGTTTGTGAAACATTGTGCTATTAGGAACACTTACACACTTTTGCTTTAGATTCACAATATTGTGTGTTCCACGATGAATAATGCAACATATGTCAGGGAATTTCCACAGTAGAAGATATAAGAACCTCAGACAATATGACAATGCAGTGTACATTCCATTTTATCTGTCCCCCTTACCAATGTCCAATTCTCTACTTCTTCCTTTTTTGTTTTTGTGCACTCTCCCTCTCTCTCTCTCTCTCCATTCATTGCCCTTACTCTTTGGTCTGCATTTTGACTTGCTGTTATAATTTTTTTCTCCCCCAACGATGATTCAGTTGGCCTTGAAAGTCTCTCAGTTTCAGCAGTTAATTTATTCTATTCAAATTCTCCACTGCACGGTTGTTTTCCCCATCGCTCATCTACTGTGCTCTCTCACCGTTTGAACCGGGAGGCTGTTTGAAACCCAGTGCAAACGTAAACGAGTAGTCACACAGCAGGGCGGGAATTATCAGACTCCTTCTGCACAGCAAATTAGCTAGCGTCATTAGCCCAGAGTTCTGGGCAAAGTGCATTTCCGATAAGGTGGACAGTGAATCGGTAAATTTGCACATCTTTTTTTTAATTTTATTTTTTACAAATTTTTACCCCTTTTTCTCCCTAATTTCGTGGTATCCAATTGTTGTAGTAGCTTGTCTCATCGCTACAACTCCCGTACGGGCTCGGGAGAGACGAAGGTTGAATGTCATGCGTCCTCCGATACACAACCCAACCAGCCGCACTGCTTCTTAACACAGCGCGCATCCAGCCCGGAAGCCAGCCGCACCAATGTGTCGGAGGCTACACCGTGCACCTGGCAACCTTGGTTAGCGCGCACTGTGCCCGGCCCGCCACAGGAGTCGCTGGTGCGCGATGAGACAAGGACATCCCTACCGACCAAGCCCTCCCTAACCCGGACGACGCTAGGCCAATTGTGCGTGGCGGCCGGTTACGACAGAGCCTGGGCGCGAACCCAGGGACTCTGATGGCACAGCTGGCGCTGCAGTACAGCGCCCTTAACCACTGCGCCACCCGGGAGGCAAATTTGCACATCTTAGGTTTGGAATGTAATCAAGATTTATGGGCACATGGTATTAAAGTAACTGCGAAGAGTTGCGCTGTGGCTGTGCAGTCACTTGTGCCAAGTATGGACTTTGAGTGTCTTGCATGGAGATTGATTATAGGTGTAGTCTAAGAAGCACACAGCAATACTCACTTTGCAAAATCAAACTCCAAATCAGGTCACAACATTCGATTAGATTCCGAAACTGATCCATGACATTTGCATTTGGAGAAAAAGCCAATCTAAAAATCCCTTACTCAAAACTTGGCCATCAATCCTAACTGTTGGAGTTACTATGTACATCCCACTTAGTCTCTTCCTCCAGTCTCCTCATGTAATGGGTTGTGGAAGTGAATAATAACCATTGTAACTTCTAAACTGTTGATCCAACTGTTGGACTTCAAGAAGATCCACTTTGCATCAAAATGTTCTTAATAATGATGGTGGTATAGGATAGAGTATATAATGTGACGTGTGTAAGACTATGTAGCTATCGAGCATGACACCTCCACTATCTACTCACTATGCTCATTACCTTTGACCCCTGACCCCTGTGTGTCCCCAATCCTTACCCCGCAGATCGACAAGACAGATGACAAGTCCCTGGAGGAGCGAGGGCGTATCATGATCTCCCTCAAGTACAGTTCCCAGAAGTCTGGCCTGGTGGTGGGCATCGTCCGCTGTGCCCACCTCGCCGCCATGGACGCCAACGGCTTCTCAGATCCCTACGTCAAAACGTGAGTTTGTCACACATTCTCGAGATAGCACACGTCCCCAAACACACGCACTTCAGACCTCTAGTGGTACTGGATTGATGTTTGCTCATCATCTCTTAGGTCTGTCTGTATGGAATCAAGCTCTGGTTTATTACTTTTTCTCTGTTTTTATTAGGGTAACAAAAGTTCCCTCCATTTGGAAATGTTGTCTGATACAGTACTAGACTAATACATTTGATCCTAGTGTTGAAAAACATGATGCATCTCTACATCGCCTATCAGCCAATACCTCTTTTGAATATATGCGAAAACTCAGATTACCCTGATAACATCATTTACTTTGACATTTAGCCAAAGGATCTCGCTAAGCCTAGGGCTGGCAATCATTGCTAGCAGACTAAAGCAAGATCCAAATTCACCACGGTGTATAAAGTCCCTGGAACAAAACAGCTACCAGCAGTGCTAACATTTCAACGGTGAATCTCCTGTGATTACACCCCAACATGAAAGAGATGTACTGCGCAAGAGGCCATCCTGAGGGCTGCAATTATGAAGGGGTGTTATTTTAATCACACCTGAACATTACTGTACTTCTTTCATCTCGCTGAATGGTGGAAGTGCAATACATTACACTGACAAGAACTCCACAAAAACAATACACTGGGCACAGACCTCAATTCAACGTCTATTCCACATTGGTTCAAAGTAATTTCATTGAAATGACATGGAAAAAAAATGTATTCACACCAGTGTGTGCCAAGTGGGAAAGGAGGAAGACTCATTGAGAGAGAGGACAGCAATTCCAACCAGCGATGGAGAACCACTCCCCAAATCCTGAAAGACTTGCAACCCAGATAATAGATTTACAGACTCCCTTTTATGAGGGCTTGAAGGAGGGTTGCATCCCAAATGTCTCCCTATTACACAACATAGGGAATAGGGTGCTATTTTAGATGCAGCGAAGGAGTATGCTCTGTTGAATAGAGAAGAGCTGCAATGATTTTCCTGTCCTCCGACACCCAATGTCTATGTCATGGCTGTCTGGCTTCAGAAGGCTGCCGGACACTGAGTCGCTCCAACCCACTGTGTTGATGATAAGCTTGGCTTTTGTACTGGGCCTGTAGCTCTTTTGCACACACAGACACACACACACACACACACACCAGTTGACAGGGCAGTGGTCCCTCTGAGTGTTACACGTGGTCAAAGGAAACGTTTGATTGACAGGCTGGGTGAATGTATGACAAGCGCACGCAGAATTTAACATTGCACAGTGGTGAGAATAGAGACTCATAAATGCTTTAATATAGTCTGTGTTAAAGGGGTTTGGGCACTTTATTGGTTCTCTCAAAGGCCTTCTACATTTTCAGTGTCAACTTAGATTATAGAAACCCCTGTATCCCCTCTGACTCATTCTTTTGTCTTCGTTGGCATGCCAAGGCTGTGCTGCCGGCTTTATTGACTATGTATGGCCCAAACAGTGTTGAGTGACTGGCTTCTCTGCAGGATTTTTTGTTTTCAAATGAATGAGCTCGACATCTACACACAATTAAAGCTTCAAACTAGCCATACTCCCCTTTGAGTCTAGATTACAAGGAAGTGAAAAGTTGTGCAACGGTGAAATATTTTTAATGGCTGCTCTAAATACCCTGATAATGATCAATTAGACACCCAGGAGCAATGAGATATGGAGATTATTGCACAATGTAAAATATTGGTATTTCATTTTGGGGAAACTAATCCTGTTCATGGTTTCATCACTTTGATAGCCCCAAAGCAAACTCTTATAATTATCCCTGATTATTCAACTTTATAATAGAATTATATAGTTTTGCTCTAAAATGGTAAATTGTGTGGCCTGGCTGGTCTAGCGGTGATACCGCATGCTCCAGCACACATCTACAGTGTTAGTGTGGGTTTGAATCACACATGCTGCTTACGCCAAATCCTGACTCTGCCATCAGCATGACGCAACAGGAACTGGGATTCGTTGGGCCAGCCACTTTTTCCACTCCTCAATTGTCCACTGTTTTCGATCACGTGCCAACTGGAGCTGCTTCTTCTTGTTTTTAGCTGATAGGAGTGGAACCCGGTGTGGTCGTCTGCTGCAATAGACCATCCGTGACAAGGTTCGACAAGTTGTGTGTTCCAAGATGCCGTTTTGTGGCCCGCCTGTTAGCTTGCAAGATTCTTGCCATTCTCTTTCAACCTCTCTCATCAACTAACTGTTTTCACCCACAGGACTGCTGCTGACTGGATGAGTTTTGTTTGTCGTACCATTCTTGGTAAACCCTAGACACTGCCATTCGTGAAAAGCCCAGGTGGGCTGCCGTTTCTGAGACAATGGATCAGGCGCGTCTGGCACCAATGATTATACCACACTCAAAGTCGCTTAGGTCACTCGTTTTGTCCATTCTAATGTTCATCCGAACAGTAACTGAATGCCTTAATGCCTGTCTGCCTGCTTTATATAGCAAGCCATGGCCACATGACTCATTGTCTGTAGGAGCGATCCATTTTCATGAACGGTGTGGTGTACCAAACTGACAACTGAGTGTATATCTACATAAAATCACAGTGCAATGCTCTGCGGTAATCATTTCTTTGCTATACTATTACCATGGAACAAGATTATTCAAGATTAAAATAAAATACATACAGAGCAGCCTCCATAGGTATCCAGGAGCTTGGTCATTCATTTGTCAACTGAACATGAGCACATCCACGTACAGCACTTATGGGAATCTTAGATCGGCTAATTAATTGACTGGATTGTGGAGACCTGTGTTTTCTTCACATGGGGCCTTGTAAATGGGATTCCCTCTGAACTTGAATGAGGTTTCTAGCAGCTAATGGAATTCCTCAGTCTGAAGAGCTAGAGGCTGCTATAGTCTGTAATAAGGTTCAGAGAAAATCTCTCTTTCCTGCCACAAGTGAGATCTGTATATTACTTTTGAAAGGGAGTAGAGACATTTTATTTTACCCCATGTTCTTCCTCAGGCACTGTTGAGACTAGTACATTTTTGACACTGTAGCCATTCTATAGGGTACAAGTAGAGTTTGTAGGCCAGGATGAGCTGTGTATGGGGCAAATATTGTCCTATGTTATTTAATTAAAGTGTGAGATGTCGGCCAATATGGACTATGCAGTCAAGTTGGTTTGAGAAGAAAGCAGTTGGCTTTATAGCGAGAGCCTTACTACAGACAGAGTCAAGTACTGCAGTTCTACTGGACTCAGTGGGGAGCTCGATCAAACTTACTTGAGCTCCAACTTCAGTCAAACCCCACTACTCCACCCAGGGTTTAAATCACACATTGACTCTTGGGGGTGCCCAAAATCTATTTGGATTTCCTGACTTCGAAATATTATGCATTTTTTTACTTAAACATTTATGGAGGTGTTGATTGTTATGGGGTGCCCAGCACTCCTGTAATTCTAAACATGACTGTTGCTCTCCAGACTCTAACCATGACTGTTGCTCTCCAGACTCTAACCATGACTGTTGCTCTCCAGACTCTAACCATGACTGTTGCTCTCCAGACTCTAACCATGACTGTTGCTCTCCAGACTCTGTCATTGTGCATTGTCAGTATGCACAGCACAAAAAGAACCACTGCTGTAGGAAGTCATTGTAATGACTTCCATTATTTACTTCTATTCGGGAGCATTGCGAACATTTTAAATGTATTTCTGGAGATCAGAGCTTTCAGTGGGACCTAGGTTGTGTCTCAAATGGCACCCTATTCCCCATATAGTGCTTTTATGAAGTAGTGCACTATATGTAATGTGGGTTGCCATTTGGGATGCAATCCTAGTCTAGAGCCACCAACTCCATGCTATTGTATGTTAATACAATATGGTAATCAACCTTTCAACCCATAGACTGTCAGTCACTGTAGCAACAGCTTACTTAGAGCTGGCCTCAGTATGCTGCCCACCATCAGGTTATTAAATATAATGCCACAGCATCCTCTGGTGGTAGAATTGGTATAACATTCAGTTTGATCAGGCTCAATTAATTAGACATATTTTCTGTCTCATTCATTTTCATAAATACCTTTTCTCATTCCTTTTAATATTGGAAATGTTATGTCCAATATGATATCGCTATATTTAAGTCAGTCATTCCTGCTGGACTACTTAGAGTTCAGAGAAGCAAGACGTTTCAACATTCTGTGTCCCTGGATGGAATCTCCTGACTGCCTGTCTATTATAGTGTACAGCACACCCAAGAATCCACAGAAAACAACCGTAGACTGTAGAGAGACCTTTGCTGTCAATGAAGGTTACTGCTTTATGTCTTGTCTGCAGGTACCTGAAGCCTGATGAAAACAAAAAGTCAAAGCACAAGACTGCTGTGAAGAAGAAGACCCTCAACCCAGAGTTTAACGAGGTAAGGAAGGACTCACTCTCTCTTCCTCTCTTTTCGGTCTCTCTTTCAGGGCTGTCTTGTCTCTCTCAGATATCACAAATCCCTCCAATAATCCTTCCCATTTAAGACTTGAGACTGAAGAGGAACCAGACATTTTCAGATAAAGCTTTATCAACTTACTTATGACACTCATTTTTCAAATTTGTCTAATTATACCTAACTTTTTTCCAGAATGATAGAACTATATGAAAATCACAACTTTAATACTGACTCATTCTACATGTACTAATCTTACCATCACATCTCTTCTTACCATCACATCTGGCACCTCAATCTCTCTGGGTATCACACACTAGTGTTCATTTTTTACTAGAATGCGTTGAATAAAGAAGATTGTAATTATTTTATTGGATTTTACCATTTATCACAGCCATTAGCATGGCAAAGTAGCAAGTAGCAACAAATCTTAGGTTAGAAAAGCCAGTTATCCGTTGAAGATGTTTCAGGGCACAGAGGTGAGTTTCCATCCCCTCCAGCCGACTCGGCTATGATGCTCCGGGCCTCCTTCAGATCAGCCCTCTGTTAATTGTCATTGAGAGGCCAACTTGACTGTAGTAAAAGCTTGTTTCCCCCACATCTCCTGAGCCTGCCTCTTCTTCTCTAAATGCCACACAACCACTCTACCATAGAGTCTGTTATGCTGTTCAGAGCAGTGGGCTCCAGAGAGGCCCCGCTTTCATGCTCAGACCGCTGCCAAAGAGCTAGCTTACTGTAGCACTCGACTGCAGCATCAAGTGGCTCACATCGGAGTGTTCAGCCATATCAGAGTGAATGGCGTCCTCCCAGACCACGCAAAGCCTGTGCCTTGACATTTCCAATGACATTTCCTTTAGAACCCATTTCCATCCTGTTGCTTGTTGGCCTTTCGGCTCAAGATAAGGCAACCTGGGCTTCCTGTGCATTAGGAAGGCATTTTGATTCAATAAGACGAACAGATACATTTGAGTATTGTGGGATTGATAACTAAATGGATTCCCCTCTATCAGCATGATTATGTATGGTTATAGGCAGCAGTAATTAATTGTCATTGATAACATTATTTAATACTTTTATACACATTTATACTTGTTAAAATATCTAACTGTTTGACCTCCTAAAACACCACTTTCATAGGGTTTCTTCAACATTCTAAAGCTCCCATTATTGAAAACTCCCATGACTTTCAACATTCTATTCATTGTAAACAATGTGACTTTGGATGCAAATCAGCTACTTTGAACACTTTCCCCCAAAAAGTACACAAAAATGTATAGTGTATGAAATCTTAGTCTACTTCTCTGCTATTCATATTGGAACAGAAATATCGTCTACCAATCAAATTATAGCAATTGGGGAGCACATGAGAATGATGACACACAGCTCACCACAACCCACTAAAAAACGAACCCGCTATAACAACCCCCACACTCACTAACCAAACTACAATATTCATGGGTTGCATGTTTTGTCACAATATTGTTTTGAACATTCTCTTGAGGACTGATGCCCAAGTGAATGTTCTACTCAATGCTTTGTTAATTAGCACTGGTGAAGATTTCATCAAAACTTTGCTAGCTAATGGCAACATTGCCCTTTCTCTAAAGTAAATTTGACAACATCATAATGATGGCAAAGTTTTTCCTACTTATTATTTCCCTACTTTAACACTGTCATCGTATTTCCAAGCCCCGTTCAGAGTGACTGGGTTTCAGTCATCAGCCAGGCACCAATATGTGCAGCTGCAGCGTCCGTAGGACATTCATCACAGTGGCAACGACGCGACTGAGTGACGGAGGTGTAACCCGTGAATAGTTAACCCTATAGCCTACCTATCTAAAACATTCACTATAAATATTACTACTGCAATGTCCTGGTACTAGTACCTCTGGGCTACTTACTACTACTTCCTAGTCTCCCACTGATGGCTACTATAAACTATTTATTTTTAAAAGTCCCTCCCTCTACTAAACCAATTTTTCAACACTAACAAACTTCTTCCACTAGATGCACCATCATATTTCTCTCCCTAAATAATAGCCTAAAACTTTTCTAATTCCTTATGAGTTAAAGTGTAGTAGTGTGATGAAATATGGGCTCTAACTGCCCCACACTGCAAAGTAATAAGGTTAATATAATAGTCCATAAAAGTAATCAGACCAGATATTTTTATATATTCTTGACGATATTTCACTGCTTCACTTAAGTTTAAAAAAAAATAATAATCTTCAACTAAAAAAAAATAGCTGAAGCAAGTCACACAATTTTACTTTATGTAAAATTATATTTCTAGTATTTAAATAAGATTCCTTTGATTATGTTTCTGGTGGAATCTTTTTGGGGGGATAACCTTGCTTTCTGTAAGAAGCTGTTTGGCATGTCAAGTTTTTACATTATTTAAATGTTTTACTGACTTTTGTAGGAGTTCTTCTATGAAATCAAATATGCAGATCTCAGCAAGAAGACACTGGAGGTGACCGTGTGGGATTACGACATTGGCAAGTCCAACGATTTTATAGGTAAGCACTAAGCAGGCGTTACCAAGCGTAGTGACCAAAGCGTTGTGCGCAACTGCACACTGCCCTGCCATCCACACCAGTGACACTCCTGACCAGCCTGGGCTCCCCTGCCTCTCTGCACCTGGCACCTCTGTTTACAACTCCTGTTCACCCACCAGAGGCCTCCATGTGTCCTGATACCTGCCCAGGGACACAAACTTGGATCTAAATGACAACAACAAACAACTGAGCTCTAAAGGAGCAAGCACGAAACAGTGACCCCTGGTGCGTGCCAGCCAGGCTATCAGCCTTTCAGATTGTCGTGCCAACATGTGGTTGGTGGGCGAGACATTGAACTTGAAGTGCACTTGAACTTGTCTGAGTGAGGGAAGTTCTGTAAATTACAAGGACTCAATGTATTTTGAAATATTAGACGTTGAGGATTATAATACAATGCCTTCAGAAAGTATTCATACCCCTTGACTTATTTCACATTTTGTTGCATTACTGTCTGAACTTAAAATATATATTTTTTTTAATAATCTAATCCATCTATCTATACACAATATCCCAAAATGACAGTGAAAACGTGTTTTTAGATTTAAAAAAAATGTATTTATTGAAAATTAAATACAGAAATATCTAATGTATACAAGTATTCACACCCCTTTGCTATGACCCTCCAAATTGAGCTCAGGTGTATCCATTTTCTGTTGTGTTCTTACCCTTTTCTGCTGTTCTCCCGTCCCCGCTCTCAGGTGGCGTATCCCTGGGCATCAGCGCCAATGGGGAGAGGCTCAAACACTGGTTCGACTGTCTCAAAAACAAGGACAAGAAAATTGAGCGCTGGCACACTCTGACCAACGAACTTCCTGGTACAACATTCAACGACTAATGGCCCATCTACACTACCTACACATTTGCAAGTAAGGCCCCTCCCATACTTGCTGTGGACAGGAGTTCAGCCTTGATCGACCAATTTACCAAATCACACTCCAGCTTTCCCATTTCCGGAGACATTTACCAAATCACAGCTCTTGTTTTCTGTATTTCTCTCCCAAGGTTTTGAGCTCACCCATTATCTTCTATCCCCTTCTGATAATGTGCTGTCTTTAGGGCTTATTTGATGATTCTGCACCTGCAGCTGTCCACGAAACAACGGTTTGGCAGTGTTGAGAAAGAGTCTGATGTATGTCCCAACAAAACCATAAGTGTGCAACACATGGGAAACACAAGGTTTGCTGCACAAAACTAGAGAATAGATTATATTTAAATTGTTTGCTGTCCATAGATGCATATTCACTAGGTTTACTGGCAAATGTACTGGCAGATATGGGGAATGTGCACTTTGTTGAAATGACAGGAGAAAAGTGTGGATTATTTACTTCAGACACTGCTCTAAAAAGCATGTAATGTTTACAAGTCTAGGACGCAGCTCCACACACCTATGCTGTTCCTCTCAAGTTCGTCTTTGCAGGAGAAAGGGGGAAAAAGACACACGTAATGTGTTTTATATAGATGGTTTACTTTCAGGCCATTGCAAATGTCTAATCCTGTGATGAAGGGTTTGGGCTAGGAGAGGGAAATGAGGAAGGGGTGAGGCATTTTTAATAAAGTAGCGCTAAGTATCTTGTTGCTTGTGTTTCAGTTGTTTTTAAAGTAGAGTAAAATGTACACTACCCCAATCAGTGTATCAGATGAATGTAGACTATAACCCTTCTATCCCACAGTACAGTAACTCCTCTGAGAATGTGCACCCAAGTGCTGTGTGTTATTGAACCAGTTCATACATAAAATTCAAGGTCTGATAAACATCAGAGAGTTGCATTGGATGGCATGGGAGGAAGAGAATTTAACTTCTGCAGCCCCATTGGCAAACTGTCAATGATGTTGCTTGAGGCGGAACATTGTCCATAGATCTATATTTTTAATGACATGAGGGCTGTCATGGAACTACCGATTCATAGTTAATGTAGTGGAATGTACGAGTTGGCGCTGCTTAGTCTCAGAACTCTATTTAGTCGAGGAGAAGGCAATATGACTCAGAACACACTTCACACTTATTTGATATCAAAGCACGGTTTGATCATTGTGCAAAATTAAGCATTTTATATTCACCTTTTTATTGTTGCCTGTTGTCTAAGAAATCACAGGGCTAAAATGTATGTTTATGTGTGTGTGCACATGTTTGTACTGTATGTATGTTGGTGAACGCAACCAACAAATTGTCCTTTTAATTGTGAAATATTCAACTGGCCAATTCTTAGCCAACAGGTAATCATTATATATGTATTGCTAGTGTTTTCCATTGTACATGTTGTTGGCATTCAAACTTGAACTGTACTTTTAGTTTAAGTATAGCAGCATACAACCAGTATATACCCGACAGGACATGATTATAAATTGTTTAATTTTGTGTTATCATTTATTTTACCCATTGTGATATTTTTGACAGCTTTTGTCTTCCTTTAATAATCTCAAATTGTGTTCCATTTCATTCTTAAACATGCAGTGAGCTTAATCTCGAGGGTATTTTTCATTTTCATTGACCTACCCATGTGGGCTTAACGTTCCTACTTCATCTTCACAGTTTACTCAAGAGAGGGTCAAATATACCACCTGTCTATCTGAGCGTTAGTCTCTCTGGCCTGGTGTGGAGAGTGAAACACTAACTCTCATTGGCTATGCAGCAGTCAAATATCTTCCCCCTCTACTAATGAGAAGTTGTTTTGGACACAAAGGTTCAACACTATCTCTTCATCAGTCCTACAGGGGTCAGGCAGGCATGAAGGTGGTCTCTTTCTCAAATGCATATACAGTCGCAACAGCAGCCCAACCTGTGGAATTTTGTAATCTGTTTGCCTTTGTACTCAAAACTGGATATTATGACAAAAATGCATGCAGATGTTATTGGTTTGTCATGAAATGACTTTGCTTAATGTTTGATACTGCTGTTTTTTCTGTGAAAAAAATAACACAACTGTGGATGCTACAAGAATGTCAATATTTCTTCTGGACAACGTTTTGTACCTTTGAACACTATCGCATTGACTGTCTGGGAATGTGACTGCACGTGAAGAAAATCTCTGCCTCTGTTTTGTTCCTTTTTTTAACACTCAGGCAATTGTTTGCATAGTTCTGGTGGTTCTCTGGTTTTCAAAAAATTATTAAGAAAAACAATTAGATTTTCTCCTATTTCATTAGTCTTGGCACGGAATGGCCGTATGATTGTGCCTTTTCTTTTGTAACAGTGTATTTTTGCACCACTCAAGATTAGATCATAGCTTTTCATATGGAAATAATACATGGCACATTTATATTTCTGTATATGCGTTAGTATCGGAACACTGTTTTCCTCTTTGAATATTTCCCACCCAAATGACACGAGGCCAGTGTCATTCCACTATGTGATGGTGTTGACAGTGAGGGCAGGGGGGTGCAAGGTTGAGGTGGAAGCATGGATTTATACGTCTGTGGATGGAAGAGGTCACAATGAAGGGCAACAGGGTCTGTATTAACAAAGTGTCTCAGAGAAAGAGTGCTGATCTAGGATCAGTTTTGCCTTTTAAATTATAATGAATTATATTATATGGACAGGGGTGACCTGATCCTAATCAGCATCCCTGGTCTTAGACGCTTTGTGAATGCGGGCCCAGATCCCGATTTCTGAACGTAGTACACAAACCACAGATAAGCCAGTATGCCAAGTTACATCTTCTACTTATATGGAGGATGTTTTAGTGTATTTTTTTACAGTAAACCGAATGTGGCAGACTGGTGATGAAAAGGCTGTGAATTTAATTAGTCTGAGCTTATTATCTTGGTCAGGTGTTTTTTGTACTGACAATTACATCTGTGGCAAGTTGCCAAGCATGCCACAGAACATTGTGTTTTGTAAGCTGTTTTCGGCTCACTGAAGGTATTCATCTTCAAGTAACAACGATAAGGTTACCAATATTGCCCATATTCATTGAGCGTACACCATATTCATTACATTATCCAGTCATGTACATTTTTGACCCAGCAAAAAAAACTCTACCAGAAACCAGAATATTTATTATTTTATCCATTTTTTTTTATTTTAAGTATTACATTATTCCTTACATTTGTTTTTTACTCTGGCGAATGGTGTGCTATTTGTATGTTTAAATTTGAAATCTTGTTCAATAAAGTAGAGAACCTAAATAATATTGCCTCATGTTGTAATGTTATGATTCTTTTGATTCTCAACCCCCAGTTCTGGAGAGCTACTGGGTGTGAAGGCCTTTGCTTAGAGCAAGAAGAGCCCTGTGGCTTCAGACTATTGGGTGTGGGAGAGTGGGAAATCTGGGGACCCGTTGTCCAAGTAGGCTACACGTAGCGACTGTATGTGTGTGGAAAACATTTAATCACAGGTAAGGCATTTAACTTGTTTAGTATAGTCCGTTTGTAACTCCACTCAATACTTGTAGCTGTATAGTCCGTTTGTTTGTGTTGTTGGTCTTGGCTAGCTTAATGTTCCGTTCGGTAGCTAGCTAGCACTCACTCACTCACTCACGTGGCTCCTAGCACCTTCATGAAAAGAGTCATGAGGGAAGCTTTAAAATATTGCCTTTTTCTAAGTAGTGAGAACACTTGTGAGCAGGCAATGATGTAAATGTATGTTTAGACATTGTACTTTTGAGTTTTGTAATTGACTTAAACAAGCAGAGAAGAAAATAGTTTTTTGCTGTGAATCAATGGGGTAACCACAGGTTATTTTCCCCACAGGCAGGCGGGACTGTGACATTCTATCTAATACTGACTGGGACTCCGAAATCCTCCAACCAGGATTTCTGGGAAACCAGGGAATTTATTGAAATGTCACAGAATTTTGCAACCCTACCGTTATGTCAACTTCTCTGCAAGGGAATGGACCATGGACGGATTAAACTGAAGCCTGCCCTCTAGCGGTGTGTATTTGTAATTCCACAAGTGCAACATTTGATACTGTGACAGCTGGTCTAATGCTGCGTTGACATGCTGTTTTTGTTGTCTTTTTTTTTTGCCTTCAAGTTTATTTTAAACAAAAAACAACAATAACAACCATCACAAAACTATGATAACTGAAGTGAAAGGCTTGTATATTTTATTCCCATTGTCTATAAAAGTAAAACAGCTTTTGCAAATTAAGTAGTCTTTTCTGTTATTCCTGTCTTTACAAGTACTCTCATTTCTCCTCCACTTCTGCAGTGGGAGGATTTGCTTTGTATTTGCCCCCCTCGACGTCATAGTGGATCACGTTGTCCCAGATGTCCTCCTTGGACGACATAAATGTTTCCCTCTTCTTCTGCCATCTCAGGCCTACATAGAGCACCACGATCACCAGGAGTATGACCATGCACAGTAAAATGGCCATCACTGCCCCGGTGCTGAGACCCACTGGTAGGAAGACTGCTTCTGCTGTGCAGGACAGGAGGGACCCGTCGGTCTCACAGATACACATGCGGACAGTGAGGGTGCCAGTGCTGCTCTGGGCTGGGTAGCCACTGTCCTCCACCACCACCACATGCACCACATAGTACTCTTGGACTCGCCTCTGAAACACCACACGCTTGGTCACTATCCCCACTGTGTTGTTTCCAAAGTCTTGCACTGTGAAATTCATGTTTCTGATTTCCCTGGGGGACTTGAAGAACTTCTGTCCAACAGCAGGAAGACCCTTGTTCGTAGCATTGATGGTCTGAATTACCTGGTATACTTTTTCATTTTCACAGACAAACGTGTCAAAGGGAATGGTGAGCTCCGGAGGGAACTCGTTGACATCCAGCCCATTGACTGTGACTGTGACCTTGTTGGATAGGATAGGGTTGTCCACCACCCAAAGACCATCCAGCTTTGACATGCTAGTTGGAACTAGCAAAACTGACATTTCTGACTTGCTAACTGGTTGTAGTTATACTTGTGCTGCGTTCAACCAGTTAGCAAGTCAAACGTTTATGAGATTCATAGTTCCGACTAGAACGTGAATGCACAAAAAATATTTACGCTAAGAGTTATGCTGCTTTTTACTGTAAACAAAAGTCAACGGACATGTTCATTAAAATACTGATGAGAGTCATAACATTCACAACTATTATCAACCATAAAAATACAATTAACGTGGGCAAACAGCAAAATATAATTCTCAACATTTATCAATTTTGACTTGAAGCATTTCAGTAGGAGACAAATGAGTTGCAAAATGAAAAAGAGTGAACAAAACTCGATAATTAGGTACTAGATAAGGATAATGGGGCTAATTGTGTCCATGTTATGGGACCAGGGAGAGTTCTACCAGGCCTCTGGCCATCTGCTCCTCCACATTGATCTTGGTTTTCTCGGCCACGAGGTCGGAGGCTTCCTTCTGGGCCTCATTGCTCAGCATCTCCACCAGGGTTTGCAGACCCAGACGCCGAGCATCATCCACCGGCTGGTTGTTGAAGAGGTCGCGCTGCTGCAGTGACAATACAGACACAAATCACTCAAGACTGTCCTTTTAGGGGTAGCCAAGGGTGTGATTATCACAACGTATAGGATAGATTAAGGCTACTGGTCCATTTGGATAAGTTATAGAAGTAAGAAATTAGAAATGGTATAACAGATCACCTGTGGATTGCCCATTTATCTGAATAAATGTAATTTCTTGGACCAAATACAGTGCATTCGGAAAGTATTCAGACCCCATTCGCTTTTTCCACATTACAGCCTTATTCTAAAGTGGATTAAATAAAACATTTTCCTAATCAATCTACACACAATACCACAATGACAAAGCAAAAACAGGGTAATCCATTTAAGAATAAGGCTGTAATGTAACAAAATGTGGAAAAAGTTAAGGAGTCTGAATACTTTCCAATGCACTGTACTATATTAAACCTGGTTGGTTGTGGAGAATTCAATACCTCAAGACTGGAGCCGTTCCTGATGCAGAACCTGACCATGTCTGGCTGGTTAGTGCAGACAGCCTAGAATAAACCAAAGTTACATTCTTTTTTGTATACATTGCAGTTCTATCTATCAACACGTTTCATTCTGTATATTGGTGTACTTCAATATCAAAGAATTAGGTCATGCCAGACCACAATGTTATTCTGACAATATCGAAATCATAGTACTGCTAAGCACAAAATCATGTTACAGGGAAGATTTATGGGAAAGTAGAAACCCACCACATGCAGAGGAGTTCTGCCATCGGCATCAGCAAAGTTGAAGCTAACCCCTGCCTGCTTCCACACCTCCATCTGCTTGAAGTCTCCCAAGAACGCAAGGCTGCAGACAAGAGAGGCCTTTAATTACATCTCAAATATGGTGTCATTCCCAATTATTATGGATTCAAAGGTCAGTTCTATGTATGACAGTAAGGAAATCAAACATTTTCATAAAAATGTGATGAATTCAATACATTAAATGTGTAGCCCTTCTACACATTGCGAAATTAAGCAGTGATCATTTTCATACAATTATAAGTGCACAAATAGTTCTGAGACGTGACATTCAATATATGACAGTGGTCACCAACCCTGGTCACTGCAGGACTAGTTTTGCAAGACTTATGTCCCAGCCTAGTACTAACATACAGTGGGGCAAAAAAGTATTTAGTCAGCCACCAATTGTGCAAGTTCTCCCACTTAAAAAGATGAGAGGCCTGTAATTTTCATCATAGGTACACTTCAACTATGACAGACAAAATGAGAAAGAAAAATCCAGAAAATCACATTGTGGGAATTTTAATGAATTTATTTGCAAATGATGGTGGAAAATAAGTATTTGGTCAATAACAAAAGTTTATCTCAATACTTTGTTATATACCCTTTGTTGGCAATGACAGAGGTCAAACGTTTTCTGTAAGTCTTCACAAGGTTTTCACACACTGTTGCTGGTATTTTGGCCCATTCCTCTATGCAGATCTCCTCTAGAGCAGTGATGTTTTGGGGCTGTTGCTGGGCAACACGGACTTTCAACTCCCTCCAAAGATTTTCTATGGGATTGAGATCTGGAGACTGGCTAGGCCACTCCAGGACCTTGAAATGCTTCTTACGAAGCCACTCCTTCGTTGCCCGGGCGGTGTGTTTGGGATCATTGTCATGCTGAAAGACCCAGCCACGTGTCATCTTCAATGCCCTTGCTGATGGAAGGAGGTTTTCACTCAAAATCTCACGATACATGGCCCCATGATGTTTCCACCCCCATGCTTCACAGTAGGTATGGCGTTCTTTGGATTCTTTGCCCTCCAAACACGACGAGTTGAGTTTTTACCAAAAAGTTATATTTTGGTTTCATCTGACCATATGACATTCTCCCAATCTTCTTCTGGATCATCCAAATGCTCTCTAGCAAACTTCAGACGGGCCTGGACATGTATTGGCTTAAGCAGGGGGACACGTCTGGCACTGCAGGATTTGAGTCCCTGGCGGCGTAGTGTGTTACTGATGGTAGGCTTTGTTACTTTGGTCCCAGCACTCTGCAGGTCATTCACTAGGTCCCCCCGTGTGGTTTTGGGATTTTTGCTCACCATTCTTGTGATCATTTTGACCCCACGGGGTGAGATCTTGCGTGGAGCCCCAGATCGAGGGAGATATCCGTGGTCTTGTATGTCTTCCATTTCCTGGTAATTGCTCCCACAGTTGATTTCTTCAAACCAAGCTGCTTACCTATTGCAGATTCAGTCTTTCCAGCCTGGTGCAGGTCCACAATTTTGTTTCTGGTGTCCTTTGACAGCTCTTTGGTCTTGGCCATAGTGGAGTTTGGAGTGTGACTGTTTGAGGTTGTGGACAGGTGTCTTTTGTACTGATAACAAGTTCAAGCAGGTGCCATTAATACAGGTAACGAGTGGAGGACAGAGGAGCCCCTTAAAGAAGAAGTTACAGGTCTGTGAGAGCCAAAAATCTTGCTTGTTTGTAGGTGACCAAATACATATTTTCCACTATAATTTGCAAATAAATTAATTAAAAATCCTACAATGTGATTTTCTGCATTTTTTCTTCTCATTTTGTCTGTCATAGTTACAGGCCTCTCTCATCTTTTTAAGTGGGAGAAACTGCAAATGCCATTGCTCTCTAGGACCAGTGTTGGTGACCACAGCTAGGTTATATGCTGTTTAAGTTAACCATAAGATTCAATACATTCTGGCTACTTCATTTAGCTCACCCACCAACACATCTCAACCCCCAGTTCCAGAGAGGATGTCTCCAGGTGAGCCCCCTCACTCATCAGTTGGGACACAACCTCTATGCTCCTGTACGGACACAATGAAGAGTCATGTTGTTGAGGGACTCCTGGTAAAAGACCTATAGTCTAGCCATTCATCTCAGATGAGGTCTCCCATTTGGAGCTTTATATACTGATGCATAATAAAAACACGAGGAAAAATCTTTCCTGGAAATCTTTCAAATAATGTGTAAATATATACATTTGCAGTTATTGTATAATTGCCATGTCATTAGTGATGGGGGGGACATGTATACAGTTATATATCGTAAGACAATATTGCAATATTATTTTTGCGCTAGTTGGCTGTACCTGCACCAAAACTCCAGTATTTTTCCTTCATAGCTTGTTCACTAGGAAGCCAATTTGTTTTCAGCACTTTTATTTCCACGTCAAACTATGTTTACATCCAATTGGTGAAAAATGTTCATGCATATATTCTAAAATCCACACAAAAACAATATGCATGTCACGACTTCCGCCGAAGTCGGTCCCTCTCCTTGTTTGGGCGGTGTTCGGCGGTCGACGTCACCGACCTTCTAGCCATCACTGATCCATTTTTCATTTTCCATTGGTTTTGTCTTGTCTTCCTTCACACCTGGTTCCAATCCCATCAATTACATGTTGTGTATTTAACCCTCTGTTTCTCCTCATGTCCTTGTCGGAGATTGTTATATTGTATGTTATGTGCAAGTCATGTGTCGGTGTGCGAGGGGTTTTGTACCCACTTATATTATTTTTGTATATATATTATTTTTTTAGTTTTATGAGCACTTATTAAACAACTCCATTTATACCAAGTTCATTTTCCTGCGCCTGACTTCCCTGCCACCGACACACACCCATTACAATGCACAAGTTGTTAACTTTCATTCAAATTACTTTTGCGGTTAACCCCCCCCCCCCCCCCCGCCCCCTCCCCCCCAAAAAACACAAGTTAAATGGGTTTCTATCGAATTTTGAACTCCACTGATCATTTTGTCATATAATGTTATATAGCGAATGTGACCACTCTGGTATTGGTACGTGTACTCTAACGAACAGCTTGCAGATACAGTGCATGTATTGCCTACATCAGTGGTTTCCAAACTGTGGGGCGCACCCCGAGGGATCGGCAGCAGGGGAACGGGGATCTCCCTGCCACAATTATTTTTAAATATACTGTACAGTACCAGTCAAAAATTTGGAAACACCTACTCATTCAAGGGTTTTTCTTTAATTTTACTATTTTCTATTCCTGTAGGAATGCCTTTCCAACAGTCTTGAAGGAGTTCCCACATATGCTGAGCACTTGTTGGCTGCTTTTCCTTAACTCTGCAGTCCAACTCATCACAAACCATCTCAATTGGGTTGAGGTCGGGTGATTGTGGTGGCCAGGTCATCTGATGCAGCACTCCATCACTCTCCTTCTTGGTCAAATAGCCCTTACACAGCCTGGAGGTGTGTTGGGTCATTGTCCTGTTGAAAAACAAATGATAGTCCCACTAAAAGCAAACCAGAGGTGATGACGAATCACTGCAGAATGCGGTAGTAGCCATGCTGGTTAAGTGTGCCTTGAATTCTAAATAAATCAGTGTCACCAGCAAAGCACCCACACACCACCTCCTCCATGCTTCAGGGTGGGAACCACACATGCAGAGATCATCTGTTCACCTACTCTGTGTCTCACAAAGACACAGCGGTTGGAACCAAAAGTCGCAAATTTGGACTCATCAGACCAAAGGACAGATTTCTACCGGTCTAATGTCCATTGCTCGTGTTTCTTGTTCCAATCAAGTCACTTCTTCTTATTGGTGTCCTTCAGTAGTGGTTTCTTTGCAGCAATTCAACCATAAAGGCCTGATTCACGCAGTCTCCTCTGAACAGTTGATGTTGAAGTGTGTCTGTTACTTGAACTCTGAGAAACATGTATTTGCGCCGCAATATCTGAGGCTGGTAACTCTAATGAACTTATCCTCTGCAGCAGAGGTAACTCTGGGTCTTCCTTTCCTGTAGCTGTCCTCATGAGGGCCAGTTTCATCATAGCGCTTAATGTTTTTTGTGACTGCACTTGAAGACTGTGACTGCACTTGACGACTGTGACTGCACTTGACATTTTCCCAGATTGACTGACCTTCATGTCTTAAAGTAATGATGGACTGTTGTTTCTCTTTGCTTATTTGGGCTGTTCTTGCCATAATATGGACTTGGTATTTCACCAACCAGGGCTTCTGTATACCACCTCCTACCCTGTCACAACTGAACTGATTGGAATTTCTTTCCTTCTTCATGCGTTTGAGCCACAAACTCACTTTTAACATGGCACACCTGTTAATTGAAATGCATTCCAGGTGACTACCTCATGAAGCTGGTTGAGAGAATGCCAAGAGTGTGCAAAGCTGCCATCAAGGCAAAGGGTGGCTACTTTGAAGAATCTCAAAAAAACACTTTTTTGGTTACCACATGATACCATATGTGTTATTTCTTAGTTTTGATGTCTTCACTGTTATTCTACAATGTAGAAAATAGTCAAATAAAGTGTCACGTCCTGACAATAGAAAGCCTGTATTTTCTATGGTAGAGTAGGTCAGGGCGTGACTAGGTTTATTTTTCTATGGTCAGGGTTCTAGGTTTATTTTTCTATGTTGGTGTTTGTGTATGATTCCCAATTAGAGGAGCTGGTAATCGTCGTCTCTAATTGGGGATCATACTTAAATTGCATTTTTTCCACCTGTGGGTTATGGGATATTGTTTATGTTTAGTTGCCTGTTCGCACTACATTATCATCACGGTTAATTTATTCTTTATTTTGTTTTGTATTAGCTTCAGTTTCACTTCCTTTATTAAACATGTGGAACTCTATGCAAGCTTGGTCTGATCATCATTATTACGAACAACATGACATAAAGAAAAAGACAGGGAATTGTTACTAGGATTAAACGTCAGGAATTGTGAAAAACTGAGTTTAAATGCATTTGGCTAAGGTGTATGTAAACTTCCAACTTCGACTAATATATATATATATATAAAACTGTTTTGTAGATTTGTGAACATATCAAAATACTTAATCTTACATGCAGAATACCTGCTGTTAACTTTTAAATGATTGGAATGAATTATCCAAAGAGAGTATAAAGATTTTCAGTGAAAGACAAAAAAAAAAAAAACCTTCACATGACCCTACAAAGGGCCTTGGTACCGGTCGTAGAAAAAATAACTTCACTGGATTTTGAAATACTAAAATTGATCCTCAAGAATTTCCCTGTATTTAGTGCCATCCATCATTCCTTCAAAAATTGATCCTCAAGAATTTCCCTGTATTTAGTGCCATCCATCATTCCTTCAATATTGATTTATATTTTTTATTTCACCTTTATTTAACCAGGTATGCTAGTTGAGAACAAGTTCTCATTTGCAACTGTGACCTGGCCAAGACAAAGCAAAGCAGTTTGACACATACAACAACACACATGGAATAAACAAACAGTCAATAATACAGTAGAAAAGTCTATATATAGTATGTGCAAATGAGGTAGGATAAGGGAGGTAAGGCAATAAATAGACCATGGTGGCGAAGTAATTACAATATAGCAATTAAACACCGGAATGGTAGATGTGCAGAAGATGAATGTGCAAGTAGAGATACTGGGGTGCAAAGGAGCATGATAAATACATAAATACAGTATGGGGATGAGGTAGTTGGATGGGATATTTACAGATGGGCTATGTACAGGTGCAGTGATCTGTGAGCTGCTCTGACAGCTGGTGCTTAAAGCTAGTGAGGGAGATGTGAGTCTCCAGCTTCAGTGATTTTTGCAATTTATTCCAGTCATTGGCAGCAGAGAACTGGAAGGAAAGGTGGCCAAAGAAAAAATTGGCTTTGGGGGTGACCAGTATACCTGCTGGAGAGCGTGCTACGGGTGGGTGCTGCTATGGTGACCAGTGAGCTGAGATAAGGTGGGGCTTTACCTAGCAGAGACTTGTAGATGACCTGGAGCCAGTGGGTTTGGAAATGAGTATGAAGCGAGGGCCAGTCAACGAAAGCGTACAGGTCGCAGTGGTGGGTAGTAGATGGGGCTTTGGTGACAAAACGGATGGCACTGTGATAGACTGCATCCAATTTGTTGAGTAGAGTGTTGGAGGCTATTTTGTAAATGACATCGCTGAAGTCGAGGATCGGTAGGATGGTCAGTTTTACGAGGGTATGTTTGGCAGCATGAGTGAAGGATGCTTTGTTGCGAAATAGGAAGCAGATTCTAGATTTAATTTTGGATTGGAGATGCTTAATGTGAGTCTGGAAGAAGAGTTTACGGTCTAACCAGACACCTAGGTATTTGTAGTTGTCCACATATTCTACGGCAAAACCGTCCAGAGTAGTGATGCTGGACGGGAGGGCATGGCAGGCAGCGATCGGTTGAAGAGCATGCATTTAGTTATACTTGCATTTAAGAGCAGTTGGAGGCCACGGAAGGAGAGTTGTATGGCATTGAAGCTCGTCTGGAGGTTAGTTAACACAGTGTCCAAAGAAGGACCAGAGGTATACAGAATTGTGATTTCAAAATTGGGTAGTGCATCTTCAGTTTTCCTGTTGTAAGATAGCTAATATTTTTTAGATTTAGTTGTAATGTTCGAGTCACTTAAATATCACATGAATAGACATGGCAAAATGCATAGAATTGCAAGAAAATGTGCTTTAAAACTGCAAAATGTTCTCTGCACCCCATGACAAAATGTGTAGAATTGCAAGAAATAAGCCTTTAAACTGTTACATTTTCTCTCTGCCAAAAAGAGGGGTGTGAACAGTTTGTGTCATTAAAAGTGCTTGTGCCAATAGAAATAGACGTGGGGCACAGCTCAAAACTGTTGTTCTGATTAAAGAAGCAATAAAACTGGCCTTCTTTAGACTAGTTGAGTATCTGGAGCATCAGCATTTGTGGGTTTGATTACAGGCTCAAAATGGCCAGAAACAAAGACCTTTATTCTGAAAGTCGTCAGCCTATTCTTGTTCTGAGAGATGAAGGCTATTCAATGTGAGAAATTGCCAAGAAACGGAAGATCTCGTACAACACTGTGTACTACTCCCTTCACAGAACAGCTCTAACCAGAATAGAAAGAGGAGTGGGAGGCGCTGGTGCACAACTGAGCAAAAGGACAAATACATCAGAGTGTCTAGTTTGAGAAACAGACGCCTCACAAGTCCTCACCTGGCAGCTTCATTAAATACTACCTGCAAAACCATATCAGGGCCACCATTGTTCCTGTTCCCAAGAAAGCTAAGGTAACTGAGCTAAACGACTACCGCCCCGTAGCACTCACTTCCGTCATCATGAAGTGCTTTGAGAGACTACTCAAGGACCATATCACCTGACACCCTAGACCCACTCCAATTTGCTTACCGCCCCAATAGGTCCACAGACGACGCAATCGCAACCACACTGCACACTGCCCTAACCCATCTGGACAAGAGGAATACCTATGTGAGAATGCTGTTCATCGACTACAGCTCAGCATGTAACACCGCAGTACCCTCCAAACTCATCATCAAGCTCGAGACCCTGGGTCTCGTCCCCGCCCTGTGCAACTGGGTCCTGGACTTCCTGACGGGCCGCCCCCAAGGTGGTGAGGGTAGGTAACAACATCTCCACCCCGCTGATCCTCAACACTGGGGCCCCACAAGGCTGCGTTCTGAGCCCTCTCCTGTACTCCCTGTTCACCCACGACTGCGTGGCCATGCGCGCCTTCAACTCAATCATCAAGTTCGCAGACGATAATACAGTGGTAGGCTTGATTACCAACAACGACGAGACGGCCTACAGGGAGGAGGTGAGGGCCCTCGGAGTGTGGTGTCAGGAAAATAACCTCACACTCAACGTCAACAAAACAAAGGAGATGATTGTGGACTTCAGGAAACAGCAGAGGGAGCACCCCCCTATCCACATCGACGGGACAGTAGTGGAGAGGGTAGTAAGTTTTAAGTTCCTTGGCGTACACATCACGGACAAACTGAATTGGTCCACCCACACAGACAGCGTTGTGAAGAAGGCGCAGCAGCGCCTCTTCAACCTCAGGAGGCTGAAGAAATTTGGCGTGTCACCAAAAGCACTCACAAACTTCTACAGATGCACAATCGAGAGCATCCTGTCGGGCTGTATCACCGCCTGGTACGGCAATGGCTCCTCCCACAACCGTAAGGCTCTCCAGAGGGTAGTGAGGTCTGCACAATGCATCACCGGGGGCAAACTACCTGTCCTCCAGGACACCTACACCACCCAATGTCACAGGAAGGCCATAAAGATCATATTTTTTTTAAATAATTTTTTGGGGTGAATTTGACCCCTTTTTCTCCCCAATTTCGTGGTATCCAATTGTTTAGTAGCTACTATCTTGTCTCATCACTACAACTCCCATACGGGCTCGGGAGAGACGAAGATTAAAAGTCTGCTTCTTAACACAGCGCCATCCAACCCGGAAGCCAATCGCAAAAATGTGTCGGAGGAAACACTGTGCACCTGGCAAACTTGGTTAGCGCGCACTGCGTCCGGCCCGTCACAGGAGTCGCTGGTGCGCGATGAGACAAGGATTTCCCTACCGGCCAAACTCTCCCTAACCCGGACGACGCTAGACCAATTGTGCGTCGCCCCCACGGACCTCCCGGTCGCGGCCGGTTACGACAGAGCCTGGGCGCGAACCCAGAGTCTCTGGTGGCGCAGCTGGCGCTGCAGTACAGCGCCCTTAACCACTGCGCCACCCGGGAGGCCCCATAAAGATCATCAAGGACAACAACCACCCGAGCCACTGCCTGTTCACCCCGCTATCATCCAGAATGCGAGGTCAGTACAGGTGCATCAAAGCAGGGACCGAGAGACAGAAAAACAGCTTCTATCTCAAGGCCATCAGACTGTTAAACAGCCACTGTTAAACATTGAGTGGCAGCTGCCAACATACTGACTCAACTCCAGCTCACTTTAATAATGGAAATTG